>NC_086286.1:127843704-128173347 GCF_963924245.1 Chroicocephalus ridibundus | reverse complement strand
CCCCCAGACCTCCTGCCCCCCATCCCACCCCACTGGTAAGGATGCAAATCAGCCTGCATCTGTCTCCCCATGTCCCACTCCCACCCATCTCCATACTGTGGATGATGCCCAGGAGGGTGAACCCAGCACCGTGCAGGGGTGCACGATGGGGCCACAGCCCCAAATCAAAGCTCATCCCAGCCCTGACAGTTGAGTTTGCTCCTGGCTCTATTTCCTGGAGGAAAATCTTCATCTTCCTCTGACCTTCCACCTCCCCACCCTTGCAGTGCCGACGGGGAGTTTGCTGTGACCCACATGACAAAGGCCCACCTCTTCTCCAATGGGAAGGTGAAGTGGGTGCCACCCGCCATCTACAAGAGCTCGTGCAGCATCGACGTCACCTTCTTCCCCTTCGACCAGCAGAACTGCAAGATGAAGTTCGGCTCCTGGACCTACGACAAGGCCAAGATCGACCTGGAGAACATGGAGCACCACGTGGACCTCAAGGACTACTGGGAGAGCGGCGAGTGGGCCATCATAAATGCCATCGGCACCTATAACTCCAAGAAGTATGACTGCTGCACCGAGATCTACCCCGACATCACCTTCTGCTTCATCATCCGTCGCCTCCCGCTCTTCTACACCATCAATCTCATCATACCCTGCCTGCTTATCTCCTGCCTGACCGTGCTGGTCTTCTACCTGCCCTCTGACTGTGGGGAGAAGATCACCCTCTGCATCTCCGTCCTGCTTTCCCTCACGGTCTTCCTGCTGCTCATCACGGAAATCATCCCGTCCACCTCGCTGGTCATCCCTCTCATCGGCGAGTACCTCCTCTTCACCATGATCTTCGTCACACTCTCCATCATCATCACCGTGTTCGTCCTCAACGTCCACCACCGCTCCCCCAGCACCCACACGATGCCCCGCTGGGTCCGTAGCTTCTTCCTGGACTTCATCCCTCGCTGGCTCTTCATGAAGCGACCCCCGGTGCTGCCTCCCCCCGAGGGGACCACGGGGCAGTACGACCTCCCGGGGACGAGGCTCAGCACCTCCCGGTGCTGGCTGGAGACCGATGTGGATGACAAGTGGGAGGAGGAGGAGGAGGAGGAAGAGGAGGAAGAAGAGGAGGAGGAAGAGGAGGAGAAGACATACCCCAGCCGCATATCCCAGGCGGGCTCCCGCAGCCAGGGTGCCCAGTGCCGCTACGGCTGTGGGCGCCAAGCTGGGAAGGCATCGGCAGGCTCAGCCCCCCGGGTGCCCCCCAAGGGGGAGGAGGAGGAGGAGGCGGGCTCAGACCGGGGGCTGATGCTGTCCCCCAGCATCCTGAAGGCCCTGGAAGGGGTGCAGTACATCGCGGACCACCTGCGAGCCGAAGATGCTGACTTCTCGGTGAGTGGGTGCCCCCAAGGGCTGGGGGTTGAGGACAGGGGGTCCCACACTTGTTACCTCCATGGGGGGGTCCATGATGGCACCCCTGGTTGGTTTCCTGGCTGCTGAGGACCCACCTCAAGGGCTGTGTCCAGTTGTGGGCCCCTCACGCCAAGAAAGACCTTGAGGGGCTGGAGCGTGTCCAGAGAAGGGCAACGGAGCTGGTGAGGGGTCTGGAGCACAAGTCTGGTGAGGAGCGGCTGAGGGAGCTGGGGGTGTTCAGCCTGGAGAAGAGGGGGCTGAGGGGAGACCTTCTGGCTCTCTACAGCTCCCTGAAAGGAGGGGGTAGCCAGGGGGGGTCGGGCTCTTCTCCCAAGGAACAGGCCACGGCACAAGAGGAAACGGCCTCAAGTTGTGCCAGGGGAGGTTTAGGATGGATATTGGGAACAATTTCCTCCTGGAAAGGGTTGTGAAGCATTGGAAGAGGCTGCCCAGGGCAGTGGTGGAGTCGCCATCCCTGGAGGGACTGAAAAGCCGGGCAGACGTGGTGCTGAGGGACACGGGTTGGTGGTGGGCTTGGCAGTGCTGGGTTAACAGTTAGACTCGATGATCTGAAAGGTCTTTTCCAACCTAGAGGATTCTTTGATTCTATGACCCAAAGCTGGAGAGAAGATCAACAACCACCTCCTGGGAGATGCCTGGTCCACAGGGTTGGTTGAGGGTTCCTCCAGCTCCTGTCCTTGCCAGTTGCGGGGATGTTGGAGGTCCCTGTCCTGCCCTCGGAGAGCAGACATGGCCCAGCGTGCCCTGCTGGGACCCAGCTCAGAGGCTGCACCCCAACTTTTAGCCATCTGCTTTCAGAAAACCCCAGGTGGGGTTAGCTCTGCCCCAAGCAGCCTCCCTGGAGAGGTCCATCCCACATCCCTGTTGCTCCAGGAATTTCCCAAGATATGGGCTATGTCCTTGCCCTGAGGCAAACAGTGGATGCAGAGGAAGCCCCCGGTGGTCTCCTAACCCCAAGGGTTCCTCATGAATGGGGGGCTGCATCCTCTGCCCGCGCTCACAGTCCCTCTCTGCTCCACAGGTGAAGGAGGACTGGAAGTACGTGGCCATGGTGATCGACCGCATCTTCCTCTGGATGTTCATCATCGTCTGCTTGCTGGGCACCGTGGGGCTCTTCCTCCCGCCCTACCTGGCGGGGATGATCTAGGGGCTGGGCCAGGCTGTGGTGGGGACGGCAGGAGATGCACGGTCCGTTCTCCTGGGAGGAGACCTTCCCTCTCCCTGGGAGGACATGGGTGCAACCATGGAGGACCCTTGGATGGGAAATGCAGTGTGAAGCAAGGGCTGTGCTAAGGGGTGACCTGGGGATGGTGGGGAGGGATGGCCACCTGCCATCCTGCCCACGGTGGTCACAACCATCCTGGCATGGAGAAAGGCATGCTACAGGTTCTCCATTGCCCAAGCACAGGCTGGAGGCATCTAGGAGAGGCTCTGTCTCCTCGAGCTGCTGCAAATCCTACACAAAACCCGAGCGCTGCTTCTGGTTGTGACTCCAACGTGCTGGGCAAGAAGAGAGGACATCCCACCTGCTTTATGACCTCAGGGTGCTCAGGACCGCAAGCTGGTGAAGTCATGCATGACGTGGGGCAGGCAATAAGGCTTTGGATGGTCCATGCAGAAGGGGTACAGCCATGGGAGGAGAGAGATGTCCCTGCTCTGCAAAGCCCAGCCCAGGCACAGACCCTCTGCAACCCGCTGACACCAGCGGCTCCTTCCACACCATCCCACACTGGAGCTCGGGGCGGCAGGGAGACGGGAACAGCCGACCCAGAAATGGGGGTGGCTTGGAAGGGAAAAACCACCCTGTGGAACAGGATAACCCACCCAGCCACGGGCAGAGAGCGTCCATGGACCCTGGGAGCTCAGGGCTGCTGCCTCACGCCGAGGCTGGTGGACTCCGCTGGTGTCGGGGGAACCTGCGCTGCCGAGGTCCATCCTGAGTGAATCCTCCCCTCCATCCCACGCTAGATGCCAAACCGCCTGTCTCTGATGACTGCTGCAATCTAGCTTTTAATTTCTAGCTTCCACGTGCCCGAAAAGACCCATGCTATAGAGCACCTCCTCTCTTCTTCCATGCCCTGAGAGACACCAGGTTTTTCCTGGTTTTTCCTCTCCTCCAGGAGCCCGACCCGTCACGGTGCTGGATGCAGGCTGAGGGCGTTTCAGAAAACACATTGAGTGTGGCCAGCAGGTGGAGGGAGGTCATCCTCCCCCTCTGCTCTGCCCTGGGGAGGCCACAGCTGGAGCACTGGGGCCAGTTCTGGGCTCCCCGGGTCCAGAAGGACAGGGAACTGCTGGGGAGGGGACAGCAAAGGGCTACCGAGATGATCAAGAGATGGAGCATCTCTGTGCTGAGGAAGGGCCGAGAGCCCTGGGGCTGTTCAGCTGGAGCAGAGCAGGCTGAGAGGGATCTCATCAATGCTCAGCAATAGCTAAAGGGCGGGGGGCAAGAGGATGGGGCCAGGCTCTTCTCAGTGGTGCCCGGGGACAGGACAAGGGGCAACGGGCACAAACTTGACCATGGGAAGTTCCATCTCAACGTGAGGAGGAACTTCTTTGCTGTGAGGGTGGCAGAGCCCTGGCACAGGCTGCCCAGAGAGGTGGGGGAGTCTCCGTCTCTGGAGACATTCCAACCCCGCCTGGACGCGTTCCTGTGCCACCTGCTCTGGGTGACCCTGCTCTGGCCGGGGGCTGGACGGGATGATCTCCAGAGGGCCCTGCCAACCCCTGCCGGTCTGGGATCCTGTGGTTCTGTGATTCAGGAGTGAAATGGGCTGGAATAAATGATGCCACGGAGGGATGTGCCCATCCCGAGGGGGTTGCAGCCACTCACGCAGCCTTCGGTGCTGGTCCAAGCGTGTGCACACAGGGCTGAGAAACGCGATGTGGGAGGGAGCCCAGGTGTGGCTGGATGCGTGTGTGGGTTCATGTGTGTGTCACCCCCGACCCCGCTTACGCACGGGCTTCAGGGCTGGAGAGTGCACGAGCGCTCTCCTCTGAGGATAACTTCTGGCTTGGCTGGGTCTGCGTCACTCTGGGGTGACGGAGAGGTGGACAGGATGGGATGCCCATTGCCCTGGTCGCTGCCAGCCCATAGGACGCCTTCAGCAGACCCCCCCCCGCCATGAGACAGAGGGGGAACTTGCTCCCCTTCCCACGTTAACCCTTCTCGCCAGCCACAGCCAGCACCCACCACCCCTCTCTGGGTGATGAGGCCACCAGGGTGCAAGCTCTGGGGTGACCCCACCAACATGTCACCAGAACCCCGCAAACATCCTTCTTTTGGCGGGGAGGAGCCCGTCTTCATGGCCGTGCCATCCCGCGTGAACCACCTCCCAGCAGCCTCCGCCACGGACCCTGATGCTCTTCGAAAAGCCAAAGTCCGTAGATACCCTCACTAGCAAACCTTGGGGTGGGAGCAGGGGGAGTCCAGGAGCCTCGTAGGGATTGTGGGCTCAACGGGAGGGAAATGGGGCTCCAAGGAGGACGTGGATGCACCAGACCCAGGTTCACCCCAGCAGCTCCCGGGGGGATGCTGCCACCAGGATGGTGCTTCCCCACGCTGGTGAGACGGCTCAGGTCTGAGCGGAGCAACCTCTTTCCAAGGAGGTGCTGGTGACCAGGGGACTTGTCCCCAGCGTAGGGGAGGGTGACAGGCAGGCACAGGCACAGCAGGGCTTTGTGCACGGTTTATCTCAGCCAGAATGAACAGCGCTGTGGGAAGATGCTGGGGAAAAGCCCGAACCGTACGGTTCCCAACTCAAAGCACAAACCGAACAGAGACGTGGTTTGCCGTTGTCGCTTACACAGAGCAGCTCGGAGAAAACTCAGCTGGAAGAGGCACCGTTCTCCTGGTTTGTGTCACCGAAGGCTGCAGTCCGGGGGGTCCCATTCCTCCCCATGCTCTGCAGGCTTGGACCTGGGCATGTTCCGACCACGGGCGCCGGAACCGGCTCCACCGCGGCATGCGGACCCGCCTCCCATCGTTAAATAAACTCTTCTATACAATGTACAAAGAAATGCAAACAGTCCGTCCGGCCACCGCTCCGATGGCCCCTGGGGACCCCTGGGATGCCAGCTCCCCCAGCGGCCACGAACCCCCGGCTCCCGGCGGCGAGGAGCGGGGTCCAGGTCCCCTTCGCGACATGCCGCCCGCGGCCGTCTGTCCTCGGAGGGGCCGAGGGACGGACACACGGACCTGCGGGAAGCTGGGGAGCTGCCGAGCCAGAGGGATCTTCAGCTGCCCTCGGAGACGGCCAGGTCCCCCCCAGCCCTTTCCAGGGACGAATCACCAGATGCCTCCCTTCTTCAGAAGACCAACAAGACGATGCTAAAGACAGAAGCGGCTGCAGGAGGAGGGGGGACAGGGAGGGCAGGACGGCGAGGCCATGGGAGACACACAAAAGCCAGCTCCTCCGCAATGCTCTCCTCCCATCTCCGCCGACCGGAGCGTGGCGGTCCCTCTCCTCCTCTCCTTCCCCACCCCTTCTCCTTCCCTCTCCTCCACCCCTGCCTTCACTCCAAGCACAGCTTCACTAGATTGGCCTGGACCTTGGCTTGGTCCACGGCATCCAGGAGGTTCTTGGCATCCACGGCCAGGGTGTGGGAGGCCGTCAGCATCTGCCGCTTGCACTCCTCGCTCAGCGAGGTGACAGCGTTCTGCTGTGCCAGGCGCATCTTGTTGATGAGGTCGGCCAAGTCCTTGTTGAGCAGCTTCTGGGTCCCCTCGATCTGACCATGACACACAGGGGTTACAGACAGGTGTGTCACCAGCATCCGACCCCACACCAGGCCCCCCTCCTTCCCCCCGGGTCCTACCTCAGTGCGGGAGGCAGCGGGCAGGATGGGCAGGATCTCGTCGACGCTGCCGATCAGCTTCCGCAGGGAAAGGCCCACGTTCTGCGGGGAGGGAGGCAGGGTTAGGATGACTCCAGGCACGGGCACATGGAAGTGGGACACGGGAACAGTCTGTGTCACTGAGTCAAGGATCCCATTCGGGAGAGGGGAGACTCTCCCATTATTGACCCAAGGACTGCATGGAGGAGTAGGGCTGGAAGTGCTCTCACCATTGACCCAAGGACTCAACGGAAGAGTAGGACATGTTGGGAACTCTCTCATCATTGACCCAAGGACCCAGCGGAGGAGCAGGGCATGCTGGAAATGCTCCCACCATTGACCCAAGGACCCAATGGAGGAGTAGGACATGTTTGAAACTCTCTCAGCATTGACCCAAGGATCAAAAGAAAGAGGTGGGAAGGTTGGAAATGCTCCCTCCTAGATGTGCAAGGCCTTCCTCAGGGGGGTGCTTGGTGGGAGCTGCTCAGCAGACTCATTCCCCACTCCCTCCCATTCCCCTGGTGTTGCCCCCTCCCTGCCGTCCCTACCTTCACCACGATGATGTACTCTTCTGGGGGCAGGAGGCTGATCTCGTTCTTCAACTGCAGCACAGCCCGCACCAGGTCCATGACGTTGCTGTACACGGTGTCATCCGTGCGGTCCAGGTTGGCGGTGGGGGCTGGATGGATGGACTGCCAGGGAATGGGGACACAATGGGATCGGATGGACCGAGAGGGCAAGGAGGGAAAGACCAACAGCTGTGGGGAGCCCTGGCCAGACCCATCCGCCTCCCACCTGCAAGCCCGGTGCTGCTGGGGTTATCTGACCCCTCTGGGGCCTGGGAGAGACAGAAACGTCCCATCCTGCAGATGCAGAGGGATGATGGAGGCGCAGGAAGAGGACTGGGACCATGGTGGCCCCATTCAGGGAGGTCTTACCTGTGCCCCAAACCTGGGAGGCTTCTGCGGGGGCCCTGTGAACTCCGCTACGCCGTCAGTGAGGGAAAGAAGGAGAGTCACTCCGGCTGTTCCCCCGGACACACGGGCACGTTGCAAGACCCCAGGAACCCATGCCACGTCCCACACCAGCATGGAGAAGCGTGCCCCACTGTGTCTGGGCACCCTGACCCACCCCAGCTGTGCCACCTCCCCACAGGGTCAGACCCCCTCGGACCCCCATAACCGAGACGGGCAGACACCCCCCCTCCCCCACCCGTCCTTGGGCCGGCAAAGCTGCTCCCCATGATCCAGGAATTCTTTCATGGAGGATCCCAAAGCCGGGAGGGATACGTCCCCACGGCTCCTCGCAGCTCAGCACGGGGCTCCCCGCCTGCAGCCCCGAAGTGGAGGCTGCTGGGTGGGGGTCAGGGGCAGCCCCCCACCCCGGGCAGCTCTGGGCACTCACTGTAATCCGTCTCCTTCTCCGGGAGCAGCTGCGGAGGGAAGAAACAGCAAATGAGAGGCGCAAAGTCCCGGCTGGAGGCAGCAAAGAGGGAGGAGGCATCGTCATCCCCACCCAGGGCTTCTGGTGGGGAGCTCCGGACCACCAGTATTTCACCCCGTTAACGGTTGCAGATTAATTTTCCCAAAGCGAAAGGCACATATATAAATATTTATGACCCACCCATGCCAAAGCAAATCCAGATACCCCCAGGAGAAGGACCCCCCTGCACCCAACTACACCCCGACCCGGTCTCTGCGGGGCCAGCACCACTCACCGGAGGAGCGTTGTTGTTCATAAACACCGTCGGGTCCTGTAAAGGGGGAGAAGCTTTGTGAGAGGCATGGAAAAAAGGAAAAAAGAAAGAAAAAAAAAAAAGAAGGGATTTTCCCGATTTCTGGGAGACTCGTGAAACATATCACAGGACCGCATCTCTGCAGGGGCCGGGAAAGTGGGAGGGGAAGGTGCTTCATGTTGGTCCCATCTCCATCCCATCCCATCCCCCTTATCTGCTCCCTGCCTGCTCCCAGGGTACCAGAACCGCAAACTGCTGCTCCAAAAAAAAAAAAAAAAAAAAAAAAAAAAAAAAGAAGCTTAATTCAAGCAGCTGTTTGCAGCCGCTCGGCATCCGACAGCCCCGGGGGCGAGGGGAGCTGGGCTGCGTGAGTCTATCAAATAAAACGATTTTCTGTCTCCTCCCAAGCCTGTCTCAGCGCTTGCTGATGGATTAGTCACACATTAGCTCTCTCCAGCCCTTATTTCAAAAGCGTTATAAAAGCTTATTAAGACGCTATCGCAAGTATTTAAAATTTGCCCAAGTTTCCAAATATTCCTTTTGAAATGAAGCAGCTCCGTGAGACCTTTACGGCTGCGGGAAATAAAGGGGTGCGAGAGGTTTGGCTGCTGGAAGGACCGTTCCTCCAAGGAAAACTGTCTTTTCCAGCCAGGAAGATCAAACTCAAGGACTCTGTGGCTGTTCCGCCACTTTCCTGAGGGTGCAAGGGCTGGAGGCCACTCACCAGGGCCTTCTCCTCCTGCCGCAGCCACTGGTAGTCCTCCACCATCTGCTTCTGCTGCTTGTCCAGGACCTGCCGCATCTTGAGCCTCTCCATCTCCCAGAGCTTCTGCGCCTCCTCCCTGCTGCTGGGACGGAGGAAATCTTCCTCCTGGTGTGCAGAGATGGTGGTGACCGGGGGGCTCGGGAGCCAGAGCCCCCCCTGATTTCAGCACGAGACGCAGAGCCCCGCTGGGCGCATGCAAGCCATGCACCAGACCCCAACAGCCACAAACCCCCACACTGAATTTGGGGAGCACTTGGGTTTCCAGCAGGGAGAGGAAAACACCAGCTGGTCCCACATCTCCCACCACCGCATGCCGGGATCTTCCATGGGCAGCATGCACGGGCCACCATGGGGAGAAGCTCATTGTGCCATGGTGTGTCCATGCTCGGCACCAGGGCTGTCTCGGCACGCCAGGCAGAGCATCACGGCATGTGTCCCACCACCCAGCTCTGATTTTGGGGCTGGAATAACTGAGCGCAGGCTGCAAACCACCGCTGGCATCACAGGTGACAACGCCACGCATGACGAATGGACCCAAAGCCCTGAGAAGCGGCAGCCACCCATCCCCTGCCCATTTCTGGGGACGTCCACCAACATGCCTCCACCGGGATGTGCGCGCAACATGGTGGGGGGCTGGAGACACCCTGGAGCCCTTCACAGGCTCCATCCCTCCAGCCCACAAACAGCATCCACGGGGTGACAGGATTTGTCTCCTCCCGCCGCCGGGTCGGGAGCAACATTGAGCTGGAAGCAGCGGCGATGGCAGCAACAGAGCGCAGTGTGGTGCAGCGAGAGCATCCCCGCCACCGAGCCCCGGGACGAGGCCACCGGGGAGCGGGATGTCCTCTGGATGCCGCGGGATTAGGGGGAAATCCCTCTCTTACCCTCATGCTGTGGCGCTTGAAGACGTTGTGGCGGTTGAGCGGCGGGGTGTGCAGGGAGTTGGCCGGAGACTGGTACTCGATGGGGCTGGTGAGCGTGGGCGAGCTGGCACACAGACCCTCCGGCACCTGCGGAGGGGGCGGGCGGGGGGGGGGAGCAAGCAGCGGGGCGGCACAGGCACAAAACAAAGCCATGGGGGGGGCGGTTAGTGCGGACAGACGGACGGACGGACGGACGGAGCAGACAACGCGGGGGAGACCGGCTTTCGCACCAAGGTGCCCTCACGCCCATTCACGCAGCAGGATCAGGATCTTCCTCCCTGCTCAGCTCTTCCTCGCCTTGAGCGCAGGGTTAAGACCTCCCGCGCTGCTGCTTGAACCCCTGCCCAGCCCCAGAAGAGCACCCAAAATCGTTGCTCTTGAGGGTTTCACCTTGATGCTGCAGGGACCGGCACCGGTCCCTGCGGAGGGGTTGACCTGTGCTCCCGGGCAGCCGCACTCAGCCCAGGTCCTGCCGGAGAGCAAACGTCCTCTCCAAACCTCCGCTCCTCCCAGCCGAGCGCCCAAACTGCCCTTCCCTGCGGCTAACGCCTCCCTGCCAGCTCCCAGGGATGGAAAAAACACAGGGCGGGCAGGGCAAGGCATGGCTGAGCCCCCGAGTGGCGCGGTGTCCTGCTGGCAAGGCAGCTGGAGGCCACTCAGTGGTGGCGTGGGGCATCTCGGAGCCCCAAAAGCCACAAGCCCCTGAGGACTTGAGTTCCAGGCAGGGTTTTTCGGCGTCAAACCCCTTTGTTCATGTCCCTGCAGGATGCTCCGGCCATGCAACTTTACCTGGAACTGCAGCTTGGGAGCCAGGAGGTTGCTCTGGGGTGGTGGCTTGTACCTGGGTCTGCTGGGCTGCGGGGAGCGGAGGAGAGAGAAACGCACGGTGGGTGCAAGATCAGGGAGGTCCCACTTCTGCGGCACCCATCAGCAGGTCGAGGTGGGGAGATGAATCTGCCTCCACTGCCTTCTCCTCACCTTTGGAGGTGGCTCCTGGAAGGACGGCGGCTCCATGATTTTGGGAGGCCGGTGGCGGTTGTTCCTCTCCTGCTCCTTGGCCAGCTCCTTCTCCATCAGGTAAATGTCACTGCAGGGAGAGATCATAGAATCACAGAATGTGTTGGGTTAGAAGAGACCCCCAAAGGCCATCTCATCCAACCCCCCTGCAGTGAGCAGGAACATCTTCAACTAGCTCAGGTTGCTCAGAGCCTCATCAAGCCTGGCCTTGAATGTCTCCAGGGATGGGGCCTCCACCACCTCTCTGGGCAACCTGGGCCAGTGTCTCGCCGTGGAGGGTGACAGCCCCAGGAGGGAGCGTTGGCACATCTCCCACAGCCCAGAGCGTGGAGAAGCTTGAGCTGGATGGTCCATGGAAAACATGAGGGGAAAAAGGAGGGATGGGAAGAGCAAAGGGAAAGGATGGGGAGGACATAGTTTGGTCATGGCCAACCACACCAGCATCACCATGGCTGGTCTCCATCAGACGTGCGGTCAGGACTCTCCCCAGGAAGCAAAGCATTTCCATTTCAGCCCAGGCACCACCACCACCACCCGGGGAGCAAGTGGTCTCAGATGGTCTCAAATGGTCTCAAGTGGCCCTTGGAGTTCGTACTTGGCCAGAAAACTCCAGACTCAAAATCTTGCATGGCTTCATTTTTCTCCTTCCCCCACCCCTCCATCAAACCACGGACGCCTTACCTCTTCGTTGGTCCCCCCCACCTCCCTGCTCACCTCAAGCTGCAAACCAAGTCCTTGAACTTGGGCCTTTCGTTGGGGTCGTAGTCCCAGCAGCGCGTCATGAGGGTGTAGAGGACGGGAGGGCAGAGGTCAGGCTTGGGCAGGCGGTCACCCCTCTCCAGCACCCCGATCACGTCCTTGTTCTCCAGCCAGAAGAAGGGCTGCTTGCCGTAGCTCAGGATCTCCCACATGCACACGGCTGTGGGAGCAACATGAGCAACCTCAACTGATGCTACAGCCAGAGGACCAGCCCCTCACTTGGGTTTCGGGGAACCTGGTGACATTGCCACTCTTTGTGGCATTACACCAGGTCACTTGGCTGCTCGGCCTTTCTGGTCCCTGGGTGAAAAATGCCAAGGAAAGGGTTGCCTGATCTCCCAGGGAGCTGCAAGGAGCCCAGCTCCTGGTCACTGCTGGCCATAGGGATGCTAGGGAAGGACAGATGGACAGATGAGGCCCAGAGGACATGGGGATGGCCAGCTGGGAGGATATCTGGAGGAGGTAGAGTTTAACTCATCCCCCCAGCCATCTTGAGTTCACTGGAGGAGGAGGAAGCACCTAATGATGGTTGAATTGGAGGAAGCTCTGTCCCTGGAGCCCTTTCCCCAAGGGCAAGGCTGGGATGACCCCCTTCTCCGGAGCAGGATTTGTCCCTGTGCATCCAGACAATGCCACGGGAAGCACATGATGCCAAGGACCTCGCTCCGTCCCCATCCCACCACCCACCAAACATCCAGACGTCACTGGCCGTTGTGAAGCGACGGAAGTTGATGGACTCGGGTGACATCCACTTGATGGGGAGACGGGTGACAGACGCTGCAGGGAGAGACAGATGGTGGCCGTGCTCAGTGCCAGGGGCATGGAGCAGCCCCAGCACAGGCAGAGCAGGTCTCACCATGGTCTCTGCCCTCCCAGGGTTGGAGCGAGCCCCAACCCCATCACACAGCCCTTACCTTTATAGTACTCCTCGTCCTCGATGTACCTGGAGAGCCCGAAGTCGCCCAGCTTCACACACTCTGGGGAGGCCACCAGGATGTTCCTCACGGCAATATCCCTGCAAGGACAGAGACCCTTGGCTGGGGAGAAGGGATGGAGAAGAGATGGAGAAGGAGAGCTCGCACCCAGTAAGGACAGACGCCCTTGGCTGGGGAAAGGAGATGGAGAGGAGATGGAGAAAGGATGGAGAAGCAAAGGAGAAGGGATGGAGAAGGGAAGGAGAAAGGAAGAAGGGATGGAGAAGGGATGGAGAAGGAGAGCTCACAGCCAGCAAAGAGAGAGATCCTTGGGTGGGAAGAGGGGATGGAGAAGGGACGGAGAAGCGAAGGAGAAGGGATGGAGAAGGGAAAGAGAAGGGAAGGAGAAGGGATGGAGAAGGAGAGCTCGCACCCAGCAAAAAGAGAGATCCTTGGGTGGGAAGAGGGGATGGAGAAGGGATGGAGAAGGCATGGAGAAGGGATGGAGAAGGAGAGCTCGCACCCAGTAAGGACAGACGTCCTTGGCTAGGGAAAGGAGGTGGAGAGGAGATGGAGAAGGGATGGAGAAGCGAAGGAGAAGGGATGGAGAAGGGAAAGAGAAGGGAAGGAGAAGGGATGGAGAAGGCATGGAGAAGGGATGGAGAAGGAGAGCTCGCACCCAGCAAAGAGAGAGATCCTTGGGTGGGAAGAGGGGATGGAGAAGGGATGGAGAAGGGATGGAGAAGGAGAGCTCACAGCAGCTCGCCTGTCTGCAAAAAGGGTCTGCAGCAAAGGAAGCTGTCTGCCTCTGCCCGCTCCTGCTCCCCACCTGCCTGCCCCCCACAGTCCCTGCTGTCCCCTGCCTCTCCCGGCATCCTCCCCAGCTCCTTTTCCCTCCTTGTCCTACCTGTGCACGCAGTTGATGGCCTCCAGGTAGGCCAGGGCTTTGCTGATCTGCAGCGCGTAGAGGATGAGGGTGGGCACAGCGAGGCAGGGCTTGTTCTGCTCCAGGTATTGCCCCAGCTGCAACGGGACGAGCGAGGGGGGCTCAGGGACCGGGGGGACTGCGCAGGGGGCAGGAAGGGTGGCAGGGGGACGGGACAGGCTCCGGTGGTGGGACCCTGCTCACCTCTCCGTAGGGGTAGAGCTCCATGATGATCCAGGTGGGCTCCTCTTCTGCGATGCCGATGAGCTTCACGATATGGGGGTGGTCCAGCTTCTTCATCAGCACTGCAGGGAGACACCGCATCAGACACCCTGCAATGGGGGGGGGATGTCCCCTCTCCAGGACCCCAAACCTGGGGTGTGGGGACAGGTCTCTGCCATGGAGCCACGGACAGAGCGGCAGGAATTGCCAGCGATACCCTAGAATGTCCTCAGAGGGCTCGGGGCTCCCGGTTTCCAGCTCCCCAGGGATCTACATCCAGGTGGTGGATCATGCAAGGATCCAGCAGCCTTTCTTTGCCCGCCCCCCCCGCCCCGGTAGCCACCCCTCCCATAAACCAGGTATTTTGGAGAACAGCCATGTCACAGGGGCGAGGGCACAGGTCACCTCCCTCCTCCTGCTCTGTCCTGTGTTGCAACGGCGATTTGTCCCCAAGCAGGGACCAGAAGATACCAGCGCAGGGTTCTGCCACCCTGCCCCTAACACCCCTCCATTGCAGTGCTGCAGGCACCGCCAGCCCCCCCCCCCAATCTGTCCTCTGCCCCGCTATGTGAGCCCTGAGGAGGGACCCTGAGCACGCTGTGTCCCCCCACAAAAGGCAGCAGGACCCCACGACATACCCGCTTCGCTCAGGAACTTGTCCTTGTTCTCCGGGCTGCAGTCCTTCTTGCAGGTCTTCACCGCCACGTTGACCCGCTCCCCTTTCTGCAAGGAGCAGGAGGGGTGGGGGCTGCTTTGCCCCGCTCCCTCCGGCGGCGGGGGAGGCAGGCAGGGCAGGGGGAGGGCAGGACGCTCACCGGGGTGGTGTAGATCCCTTCGTAGACCTCTCCGAAGAAGCCTTCTCCCAGGATCCTGCCCAACGTGACGTCCTCCCGGGAGATCCCGTAGTGCTGGACTTTAGGGACAGGGCAGAGGTGGCAGTGCCAGCGGGCGAGAAGCTGCCTGCACCCCTGCCCACCCGCGGGCAGAGCCCCCATCCGAAGAAGGAGACGTTGGCCATCCCTGGGTACCAACCCTCACCGTCACCCCCCACAGCAAGGACCCACGGGTCCTGCCCCATGGCATATGGGGTCATGCCAGCTCCTTCTGGGGTGGGGGTGAGGTGGGAAGCGCCGGCAAAACTTCATTCCCAGCTTTGGGAGGACGGGGTGGGGAAATTGGTTGGCGGCGTTGGGGGGGGGGGGGCAGGAGGAGGCGGGAGGGTTTGGTTGGGGGGCTGGGAGATGGGCAAGTGGGGCACCCAAGGGGGGTGGCACCTACCTCCAGACCTCGGTCGTGAAGACTCGTCGGGGATTTCAGCATAAATATCGGAATCTAGGGCAAGAAGGAGGTTGCAGGCAGGGTTTCGGGCAGCTCGGGGGGGGGTTCTTGCAGGGGGGGGGTTCTTGCAGGGGGGGTTCTTGCGGGGGGGGGTTCTTGCGGGGGGGGGTGTTCTTGCAGGGGGGTGGTTCTTGCAGCCCTGTGGCCATCAGGAGCGTGCGGGATGCCAGCCTGGCCCTCCCTCGGGATGCTCGGCTGCGTCTCGACCCCCAGGCGAAGGGCTGGGGGGAGGGGGGGGGGTCCAGCCCCACCAAACCCCACCAAATCCCCGCGGCCCCGTGTCCCACAGCCCCTCCTGCACCCCCCCGGGGCTGGTGGGGAGGGAGGAGAAGAGCCCAAAACTCACCCACGCTCACGCTGTCGGATAGGGTGGACTGTCTCTCCTCCAGGTGCCTGTGGGGTGGGAGGAGGTGGGGGTCAGGGACCAGGATGGGGGGGCGCGGGATGGGGGGTCCCAGCCCCGCTCCGGGGCCTGGCGCTACTCACGGGGCCGGGATCTGCGGCAGGCTGATCCTCTTCTCCCGCTCTGCGGAGAGGAGGGCAGACGGTCATTTCCCAGACGCCCCCCTCGGAGCCTGATGGACCCCGGCATCTTCCCCCCCAACCCCGCTCCCCCCCTAGCAATGGCTCGACCACACGTGCAGTGAGTTTGGTGGGTCTCAGCTGGGGTCACTCCCAAGCCACGGGTGATGCCGTGGCCATGGAGAGAGCGGAGAAGGGCTCGGGGGGGGTACGAATGGGGACCCTGCCGGGGTCGGTGCCCCCCCCCCAGGGTGCTCACCTCTCCTGGGGAAGACGATGAGGGAGGTTTCCAAGTGCCCTTGCAGCCGGCAGTAGCCATCGATGAGGTCAGCCATGTTCTCCGCCTCGGCCAGAGAAGCCGTCTTGATAGCCAGGGACTGGGAGAGACGGCAGGGACGGGGGGACGGGTGAGCCCAGAGCCGGGGTGGGGGGGGGGGAGATGCTGGGATGGGGGTCCCCCCGCTCCTCTCCGCCCTGGCGTAGCGCGGTGACCACCTCCCTGCTCTGCCGTGGATCCCAGATTCTCCATCATCCTTCCCAGCATCCCAAGACATCCCCGCCAACATTCCCAGCCCCAAACCAGCCCCAGGCAGGGATGGACGTTTTGGGGGGGGGGGACGACGACACCCCCAGGACAGCTTGGAGGTGCTTTTCTTTGGGGGACAGTCTTCCTTTGGCCAGGACTGGAGGCAGGAGGTCTCTCGGTGGCCATCCACCGAGTCCTGCCTAACCCGCAGGGATGCGATGGCAGCCCACGGCATCCCCCATGCCACCCCCACCCCCAGCACCCCCGATCCCCCCCCCCAACGCCTCCTCACCTGGGGGGTGCCGCTGAGCCCCAGCTGCAGCACAGCCCGGCCCTCCTCCACGCTGGAGCACTTGATGGACTTGATGTGCTTGAATTCGGCCAAGCACGTGGGCTGGGGAGGGAGGCAGAGCCCCGGCGTCGCCTTTAATCACCAATTTAAGAGCAGCCACCCCCCCCACTCCCCATCCCAGCACCCAAAAACTGCCCCCCGCCACCTCCCGCCATACCTTGGCCTCCTTGCTCGTCATCTGCCGGATGCCCTTGGGTCCGATGACCAGGTCCACCGTGATGTTCCACCCTTGCTGGGGGGTTGGGGAGGGCAGCAGAAGGAGGATGTGAATTTGGAAGGGGGGGAATGTACTCCCAGAGCCAGGTCTCCCCCCCCTCCAACCTGCTGTGACACCCTGGGAAAAAGTCACCTCGGAGAGGGGACGGTTTGGAGAGGGGGTGGCGGGTGGTAGAAGGCAAGGACCCCAGTGTGGGTGGCCCCAAAGGGGTGCCCAGCGCTCCTGGTTTGCTGCTTTCTCACCCCAAAGGGCTTCAGCAAGCTTCAGACACCGGCTTGCCCCCCACCGGGCTCAGACCCCTGGGCGTGGAAGGTCCCCAGAGCCCCCGCTGTCCCCCCGGCCCCTCTCAGCACTCGGCATCCTCCAAAAAGGCCCCCCCCCAGGGCAACCCCACGCTGCGGGGAGGGGAGAGATGCTCAGCTCCCCCTCGGAAATCCCCCTTGGAAATCACAGCAAGCGATTCCCAAGCCTCGGAAACTCCCCGCGGGGTCTCCCCTGAGCGCAGGGTGGCCGAGCTCCCCTGCGAGCCCGGGGGCCAAGGCAGGCAGCAGCCACGGCAGGGTGGCTTTGTCCACGCTGCCGCCTGCGAGCATCCCACTCTGCACTGCCCCGACACTGCCAGGGGATGCTTTGGGTGGCAGCTCGCGGCCCCACCGTGCGGGGCTAATTAACAGCTAGAGTGTCCCATCCCATCCCATCCCATCCCATCCCATCCCATCCCATCCCCATCTCTTCACATCCAATCCCCATCCCATCCCATCCCATCCCAACCCCACCCTATTCCATCCCCATCCCCATCCCATTCCATTCCTGTCCCCATCCCATCCTTATCTATCCCCATCCCATCCCCATACATCCCCATCCCCATTCCATCCCACCTCAGTCCATCCCATCCCCATCTCCATCCCCCATCCCACCTCCATCTCCATCCCATCCCATCCCCATCCCATCCTCATCCCATCCCCATCCATCCCCATCTCCATCTCCATCCCATCCCCATCCATCCTCATCCCCATCCCCATTCCATCCCACCTCAGTCCATCCCATCCCCATCTCCATCCCCATCCCATCTCCATCTCCATCCCATCCCCATCCCATCCCCATACATCCTCATCCCCATCCCCATTCCATCCCACCTCAGCCCATCCCATCCCCGTCCCATCTCCATCTCCATCCCCATCCCCATCCCCATCCCCATCCCCATCCCATCCTCATCCCATCCCATCCCCATCCATCCCTGTCTCCATCCCCATCCATCCCTGTCTCCATCCCCATTCCATCCCACCTCAGTCCATCCCATCCCCATCCCATCCCCATCTCCATCCCCATCCCATCCCCATCTCCATCCCATCCCCATCCCTTCCTCATCCCATGCCCATACATCCTCATCCCCATCCCACCTCAGTCCATCCCATCCCCATCTCCATCCCCATCCCATCTCCATCTCCATCCCATTCCCATCCCCATCCCATCCTCATCCCATCCCCATCCATCCCCATCTCCGTCTCCATCCCATCCCCATACATCCTCATCCCCATCCCCATTCCATCCCACCTCAGCCCATCCCATCCCCATCTCCATCCCCATCCCATCTCCATCTCCATCCCATCCCCATACATCCTCATCCCCATCCCCATTCCATCCCACCTCAGCCCATCCCATCCCCGTCCCATCTCCATCTCCATCCCCATCCCCATCCCATCCTCATCCCATCCCATCCCCATCCATCCCTGTCTCCATCCCCATCCATCCCTGTCTCCATCCCCATTCCATCCCACCTCAGTCCATCCCATCCCCATCCCATCCCCATCTCCATCCCCATCCCATCCCCATCTCCATCCCATCCCCATCCCTTCCTCATCCCATGCCCATACATCCTCATCCCCATCCCACCTCAGTCCATCCCATCCCCATCTCCATCCCCATCCCATCTCCATCTCCATCCCATTCCCATCCCCATCCCATCCTCATCCCATCCCCATCCATCCCCATCTCCGTCTCCATCCCATCCCCATACATCCTCATCCCCATCCCCATTCCATCCCACCTCAGCCCATCCCATCCCCATCTCCATCCCCATCCCATCTCCATCTCCATCCCATCCCCATACATCCTCATCCCCATCCCCATTCCATCCCACCTCAGCCCATCCCATCCCCATCCCATCTCCATCTCCATCCCCATCCCATCCTCATCCCATCCCATCCCCATCCATCCCTGTCTCCATCCCCATCCATCCCTGTCTCCATCCCCATTCCATCCCACCTCAGTCCATCCCATCCCCATTTCCATCCCATCCCCATCCCATCTCCATCTCCATCCCCATCCCATCCTCATCCCATCCCATCCCGATACATCCCCATCTCCATCCCCATCCCATCCCCATCTCCATCCCATCCCCATCCCATCCTCATCCCATGCCCATACATCCTCATGCCCATCCCACCTCAGTCCATCCCATCCCCATCCTACCCCCATCTCCATCCCCATCCCATCCTCATCCCATCCCATCCCCATCTATCCCTGTCTCCATCCCCATTCCATCCCACCTCAGCCCATCCCATCCCCATCCCATCCCCATCTCCATCCCATCTCCATCCCCATCCTCATCCCTATCCCATTCCCACCCCAGCCCAGCCCGCCCGGGGACTCACGATGAGCTCGCAGCGGTAGCTCTCCTGGTCGATGTTGGCGAAGGTGGCGAGGGTGTGGAGGAACTTGAGGATGCACTCCTCCTCCCGCAGCAGCGCGTACTGCTGGAAGGTCTGCTGGATCATCTTCCGGAACTGCTTGGGCTGCGGGCACAGCGGCTGCTCGCCACCCTGGGCACGTGCCAGGCAGGCGGCGGGGACGCGGCGGGCAGGGGGGAGCTGCACCGGGACGGACACACGGACACAAGCGTGCACACGGACACCCGCACACACCCATGCACACAGAGACACGCTCACATGGACACACGCAGAGACACACACACACATACGGATGAACACACACGGACACCCACACGCACACGGACACCCACACATGGATACACGCACACACATGGATACACACACACACATGGACACACACAGAGACACATGCACACACATGGATACATGGACGCACATGGATACACAGACACACATGGATACGTGCACACACATGGACACATGCACACACGCAGATACACACACACACATGTACACACACGGAAACACACATGCACACAGAGACACGCACACACGGACACACACACAGATACACACACACACAGATACGCACACACACAGATACATGCACACACACGGACACACACGCACACAGACACATGCACACACACGGACACATGCACACACACGGACACACACACATGGACATGCACACACGGACACACACACAGACACGCACACACATGGGGACACACACACATGCATACACACACACATGCATACACACACACACATGGGGACACACACATGGGTACACACACACACACGGACACACGCACACACACAGACACACACACGGATACCCACACAGACATGCACACACAAGGACACACACACGGACACATGCACACACAGACACGTGCACGCACATGGACACACGCACACACACACACACATACACACACATGGACACGCACACAGACACCTGCACGCACATGGGCACGTGCACACACGTGAACACACACGCGCGTGCACTGGCCTGCAAAATACGCACTTACACCTGTGCGCACACCCCTGTGTATCCACACGCGCGTGCACGCCAGCACGCCTCTGTGTGTGCGCGTGCTCCCTCACAGGTAGGTGAGGGCGGGCAGACGGGCACGCACACGCGTGTGCAAACCAACCTGCGCACACAGCCCCACGCGCGCGCAGGTACACACGTGTGTGTGCACGCGGACGCGTCACCACGCGTGCGAGCAGATGCGCCCACCTGCACCCGTAAGCACGCGCACGCGTGCGGTCGTAGGCACGGGCACGCAAATGCTCCGTCACGCGTGTGAGCGGACGTGCCTGCACGCGCAAGTCCCCCCCCTCCCCAGTGCGCGCCGACACACACGGGAGCACGCAGGGCCCCGTCTGAACGCACAGGCAGAGGCAGACGCACCTTCCCGAGTGTGCGCAACGCTCCACGAGCGTGGGCGGCCGCGCGCGCACACGTACGTGCAAACCCACCGGTGCGCGCCCCCCGGCCCCCGCCCGCGCGTATGTGTGCACGCGTGTAGGCGGCTGCGGGCACGCAGACACACCTTCACGGGTAGCCAGCACAACGTGCGCAGCCGGGCAAATCGATGTGCGCGCTTCCGTGCCCGCGCGCGGGCACCCGTGGGGCGCGCTCACACACCTCGCAGGAGGGCACCCAGCCCGGGCACCCCCCCGCACCCGTCCTCACCTTCAGGTTCTCCTGCATCTGGCTGGGGAAGAAGAGGTCCAGGCCCACCTCCTTCCTGCAGAGCAGAGACCCCCGCCCACGTTAATGGCCCCACGGGGCTGCGGGGGGGGGGGTCCCTGGGGAGCTGCAGGGTGCCAGGGGCGGGGGGGGAATGCACCAGGCAAAGTGGGTGCTGGGGGGCAAGGGGGTGCTCCTGGGGGAGAAGCCGCCCACCCAGCGCAGGGTGAAAGGTTCCCGTCTCCCTCTCCTCGCACCCTGCCCATCGGCAGCGCTGGTGGCTGCGGGGGGGGGACCGGGAGCTGCGGGGGGGATGAGGGGGATGAAGGAGGATGAGGAGCTGCGGGAGGATGAGAGAGGATGAAGGAGGATGAGGAGCTGCAGGGGGATGAAGAGCTGTGGGAGAATGAGGAGTTGTGGGAGAAGGAGGAGTTGCAGTGGGATGAAGAGCTGCTGGAGGATGAGGGGGGCGAGGGTGATAAGGAGCTCTGGGGGGATGCGGGAGGATGAGGAGCTGCGGGATGATGAGGAGCTGTGGGGCGATGAGGGGCTGTAGGAGGATGAGGAGCTGTGGAGGAGATGAAGAGCTGCAGGAGGATGAGGGGGATGAGGGAGGATGAAGGCAATGAGGAGCTGCAGGAAGATGAGGGCAATGAGGAGCTGCAGGGGAATGAGGGAGGATGAGGAGCTGTGGGAGGATGAGGGGGATGAGGGTGATAAGGAGCTGTGGAGGGATGAAGAACTCTAGGAGGATGAGGAGCTGTGGAGGAGATGAGGAGCTGCGGGAGGATGAGGGGGATGAGGGAGGATGAAGGCAATGAGGGGCTGCAGGAAGATGAGGACAATGAGGAGCTGCGGGCGGATGAGGGAGGATGAGGAGCTGCAGTGGGATGAGGAGGTGCGGGAGGATGAGGAGGTGCGGGAGGATGAGGAAGGCCACCTACAGCACCCCTGCCCCACGGGGCCGGATGGATGGGGTGGGGGGTTTAGGGATAAGGGGGTCTTTCCTGGCGGGACGGGCTCTGCCTACTCACTCCAGGAACTCGAAGTTGGATTTCTTATCCAGCGCATTCTGAGGCATGTCCTTATAAAACCTCCTGCGAGAAGGGAGGGACGTCAGACAGCCGCCCTGCGCTCGCGTCCCCCCGCCGTGTCCCCCCACCAGGGCAAAGAAAGAGCTGGAAACTCTCCCGCAAAACCCTCCCCGGCCCCAGAGCCCGCTCCCCGTCCTCCCCAGCCCTCAGGGGGGCCAGGAGCGCGGAGGCACGTACCTGAGCTCCAGGCAGCCCAGCTGCAGGGCCATGCCCTCGCTCACCTTGCTGGCGTAATTCTGCATGTACTCGCTCCGGAGCTGCCGAGGAGATGCCAGGGTCAGGAGTTGGAGGGGATGCTGGCGGGGGATGCTCACGGGGGATGCTGGCAGGGGATGTGGGCAGGGGATGCTCATATGGGACGCTCACAGGAGATGCTTGCATGGGATGCAGGCAAGGGATGCTCACAGGGGATGCTCGCTGGGGATGCTCACAGGGGATGCTTGCAGGGAGTCTGGCAGGGGATGCTCGCAGGGGATGCTCACAGGGGATGCTTGTGGGGGATGCTTGCAGGGGATGCTCACAGGGGGTGCTTGCTGAGGATGCTCGTAGCGGGTGCTTGCATGAGATGCTTGCAGGGATGCTGGCAGGGGATACTGGCAGGGGATGCTCACAGGGGATGCTCACAGGGGATGCTCACAGGGGATGCTTGTGGGGGACGCTCACAGGGGACGCTCACAGGGGACGCTCACAGGGGATGCTCACAGGGGATGCTTGTGGGGGATGCTCACAGGGGACGCTCACAGGGGATGCTCGCAGGGTTGCTTGCAGGGGATGCTTGCAGGGATGCTCACAGGGGATGCTCACAGGGAATGCTTGCAGGGGATGCTTGCAGGGAATGATTGCAGGGGATGCTTGCAGGGATGCTCACAGGGGATGCTCGCAGGGTTGCTTGCAGGGATGCTTGCAGGGATGCTCGCAGGGGATGCTCACAGGGGATGCTCACAGGGAATGCTCGCAGGGGATGCTTGCAGGGATGCTTGCAGGGGATGCTTGCAGGGATGCTCACAGGGGATGCTTGCAGGGGATGCTCACAGGGGATGCTTGCAGGGGATGCTTGCAGGGAATGTTTGCAGGGGATGCTTGCAGGGATGCTCACAGGGGATGCTCTCTGGGGATGCTTGCAGGGGATGCTCGCAGGGGATGCTCACAGGGGATGCTTGCAGGGGATGCTTGCAGGGATGCTCACAGGAGATGCTTGCAGGGGATGCTTGCAGGGAATGCTTGCAGGGGATGCTTGCAGGGATGCTCACAGGGGATGCTCTCTGGGGATGCTCACAGGGGATGCTTGCAGGGGATGCTTGCAGGGAGTCTGGCAGGGGATGCTTGCATGAGATGCTCGCAGGGGGTGCTCGCAGGGGGTGCTGGTAGGGGGTTCTTGTAGGGATGCTCACAGCGGATGCTTGCATGAGATGCTCGCAGGGATGTTGGCAGGAGATGCTGGGAGGGGGTGCTCACAGATGTTTGCAGGGATGCTCACAGGGGCTGCTTGCAGGGGCTGCTCATGCGGGGTGCTCGCAGTGGGTGCTCATATGGGATGCTCGCAGGGGGTGCTGTCAGGGGCTGCTTGCAGGGAATGCTCATAGGGGGTGCTCAGAGGAGATGTTTGCAGGGATGCTCACAGGCGATGTTCGTACGGGGTGCCCACAGGGGCTGCTTGCAGGGGATGGTGGCAGGGGATGCTCGCAGGGTCCGTGCCCTCCCACGTCCCCCACTGGGATGCAGCGGGGGCAGGAGCGGGGTGAAGGGGTTGGCAGCGGCTGTCCTGGATGGATCCACAAATCCAGCAGTGGGATGGGAGCACAGGGGCTGGGGGTGTTCAGCAGCCCAGCGTGAAGGTAAATGGTCTTGGGGCTCTTGGGAATCATGTTTTTTTGGGCTGGGGAGGAGGAAACACCCTCCTGGAGCTGGGGAGCGGGTCGGGGTGGCTGGAGAGCAGACCTGGCTGGGGCTAGGAGACCCTCAGGGCCACCTCTGACCTGCTGGTAGAAGTAGAGCAAGGTGGTCCTGTCCTCTTTGAAGCGCTCTATGAAATCCTCCGGCAGATAGCGGATTTGGAGATCGTACCTGGCAAGAAGAGAGCCCCTCAATGACGACCAGGCTGGAGGAGCTTTCCCTCTAACAGGGGTCCCTGCCCTGGGTGGGTTTGGGGACACGGCGAGGGACACCACCACCATCGGGTCCTACCTCCACTCAGCCTCCAGGTGCAGGCACTCGTACTTCTCTTGCACTTCACCCACCGTCAGGTCCGGGTGCAGCCAGTGGATCTCGTCCGACTTCACGTGCTTCAGGCGGAGCCCATAGCACTCGGCCAACTTGATGTCGGGCCCGATGCGGCCGCTCACCAGGATGGACCTGATCACCTCCTGGGGTGGGAAGGAGCAGGGCTGAGACCCGAGCATCCCCAGCCAGGCTCCAAATAAGCTTTAGGTAGCAGGAAAGTGAAGAGAAAATACAGCACAGCCATAACAGAAATGTCCCTGGAGCGAGAACACAGCACCAAGCACAGCCACCGGCCCCAGCAGTCTCCATGTGAAGCCTCCAAAGATGCGTCCAGCTCGCTCTGCAACAGCCTGCAGCCTGAACATGTCTCATCCAACCTCCCAGAGGTGTTTTGATTGGGGATAAAAACCCAGGTGGATCTTTTCCATCCTTCCTTATGCCTCAGCTGAGCTACACCTCATGCACGGCATCGTTTGGGGCAGGTAGCACAGCAGGCATCGTTGATGCTGGTGAGCTTGTGGTGCAGCTTGTTTCTCCTGGCCCAGAAGTGGGGCAGTGCAGGCAGGCAGTCCCCAGGACCCTGCCAGGCCTCTGCTCTCACCCTGGTACCCAAAGAGCCAATTAAAAGCTGATAGTTGTTAACACAACCGGTGGCTGGGCTCTCCCTGGTGAGGAGCGACCACCTCCGGCTTGCTCCGGTCCTGTGTCCTGCTGGCTGCGCTCCCATCCCTGTGTTGGGGATGGCCAGACCATTGCCACCTCACGGCTTCGCTTGCATTTCCCCTCCCCAGGCGTCCCCTTCACAGCCTGATGAGTCCCCTCCCACTCTGAAACCTTCTGCCATGCCATGGCCTCCTCCTGGAGAGGGCAGGAGTGGGACAGCCCTGTCCCCCTCCATGTCTCCCCAGTTGAAGAACAACCCGCAGATCAGCTGTACTTTGGTCACCTCCCTGTGACTTCAATGCAATGCCCTGCCCCAAGGAGTTGCCCCAGGAGAAGGCACAGCATCACCCATCGCACCCAGGGCGTGTATCTCTCATGGTGGACACCTACCCTACATCACCCATGTGCAAGCCAACGCTGCCCCACAGGTCCCCAGTGCCCACAAATCTTCCCTCAGCTGGGAAGCCACAAGACTCCATGTAGGAAGGGTGAGGAGCACATTTCCAGCCCAAAGCCACCATGTCCATGATGGAAAGGCACCAATATCACCTTTGTTGTCCTCCCAGCCCCATGTCCCCATGAGCAAAGGGCAGAAGTTGGGTGTAGAAATCCCAGTAAGGTGGGATGAAGGACCCAGGTCCTGGCTTGTGGTACAGGCAGGAGAGCAAGAGGTGCTGCTGGCCTCGGAGCTGGGTGCACCCCTAGGGTGTCTGGGGGTGGCAGAGCCACCCAAGCAGGCAGTGACGCCATGACGTGGCCATGGGGAAATGCTGTGAAGGTCACTGTCCCCCTCATCACCGAGGACCTGTGTCCGTGCAGGTCAGCGGGGATGGAGGAAAGGTGGGGACCCAGCCCGAGCTGGTCCCCAGCCTCCTCCCGGCAGTGTGGGCTGAGCCCCAGCCCCACAAGGGACCATCACATCCCAAATCCTCTGGCCTCCTCCCATCGCTCCCTGTTCCACTGTGCCCGGGAGTGTCTTCTCCAGGGCGAGATCAACCAGGGCCTGGAAACTCCTCTTTGCTGCCCATGAAGGAGACCAGCAGCGACTCACTGGGGCCAACCCTCAGTGAGACAACTAGTGACAGGGCCAACAAGTCCTTGCCCTCTCCAAGCATCCCCTGGGCCACCAGAGATGGCCAAATTTTCTCTCTGTCCTCCAGGTTTTGGTGCTTCTCGGCCATGGTGCTCTGGGGGCTACCATGCCATGGGGAAGGGTGTCTGGAAGGGAGGTGGCTCTGATGCCGGGTGGACAAACCAGCCTCCCCTCCCCTCCTGCCCCATCCACCCCCCTGCCCACGTACCCGGATCTCCGTCGTCACCGGGCACTTCACCAGCTTGAAGTTCTTGCCCATGTTGAAGCTGTTGCTGTAGAAGCAGACCTTGAGGATGCGCATCTCCTCCTTGTCCATCTCCAACGTCCCCATGCCCAGGGTGGCCTCCAGGGTCCCGGCCAGGCTGCGGGAGGAGCTGCTCCGGGGGCGACCCAGCGCCTCGGGGATGGATGACATCCTCACCACGCCTGGGGTGCTAGGGGCTGAGCATCCCTTCCCTGCGGGACAGACACGGCGCTGGCACCGTGGGGACCCTGGGGAGGGGGGGTCACCCTGCGGGGTGGGGGACAGGGGAGGCAGGGGTGGGATGGGGACAGTGGGGACACCCCGGGGGGCGGTTGGGGAGGGAAGGAGGGAAGGGATGGAGGGTTGAAGATGGATGGAGAGAGAAAAGAAAGAAAGAAAGAGGGAAATGGAGGGTGCCATCCCACCCGTCGTACACCCCCAGCCATGCATGGCCACCGGGTACCGCCGGGGCCCCAAGCCCAGCTCCTCCAAGCAGAGACTTATGTCCTTGTCACCTCCGGAGCAACACCTCTGTGTCCACATCTGCCCCAGAGCAACACCTCAGTGTCCCCAGCGCCTCCAGAGCAACACCTCAGTGTCTTTGTCACCTCCAGAGCCGTGCCTCTGTGTCCTTGTCACCTCCATAACAATATCTGTGTGCCCCCAGCGCCTCCAGAGCAATACCTCAGTGTCCCCATCTCCTCCAGAGCACCACCTCTGTGCACTTGTCACCTCCAGAGCAACACCTCAGTGTCCCCATCTCCTCCAGAGCAACACCTCTGTGCACTTGTCACCTCCATAACAATACCTCAGTGTCCCCAGCACCTCCAGAGCCATGCCTCTGTGTCCTTGTCACCTCCAGAGCAACACCTCAGTGTCCCCATCTCCTCCAGAGCAACACCTCTGTGCACTTGTCACCTCCAGAGCAACACCTCAGTGTCCCCATCTCCTCCAGAGCAACACCTCTGTGCACTTGTCACCTCCATAACAATACCTCAGTGTCCCCAGCACCTCCAGAGCCATGCCTCTGTGTCCTTGTCACCTCCAGAGCAATACCTCAGTGTCTTTGTCACCTCCAGAGCAACACCTCAGTGTCCCCAGCACCTCCAGAGCCATGCCTCAGTGTCTTTGTCACCTCCAGAGAAACACCTCAGTGTCCTCGTCACCTCCAGAGCAATACCTCAGTGTCTTTGTCACCTCCAGAGAAACACCTCTGTGTCCCCAGCACCCCCCGAGCAATACCTCATGTCCCTGTTGCCTCCAGAGCCATGCCTCGGTGTCCCCATCACCTCCAGAGCAACATCTCCGTGTCCACATCTCCCCCAGAACAAGACTTCTGTGTCCTTGTCACCTCCAGAGCAACACCTCAGTGTCCCCAGCATCTCCAGAGCCATGCCTCTGTGTCCTTGTCACCTCCAGAGCAACACTTCAGTGTCCCCAGCATCTCCAGAGCCATGCCTCTGTGTCCTTGTCACCTCCAGAGCAACACCTCAGTGTCCCCAGCATCTCCAGAGCCATGCCTCTGTGTCCTTGTCACCTCCAGAGCAACGCCCCAGTGTCCCCATCACCTGCAGAGCAACACCTCTGTGTCCCCAGCAATCACCAGTTCCTCGCCCCAGGAAACCCTGGTGAAGGCCTCGGGCTGTGGCTCCCCATCATGGGTACCTGCGACTGCAGCTGTGGTTCAACAACGTGACCTCCAACCGAGCTGAATTTAGCAAGTAGCGTTACAAAAACCCCGTAAGAAGCAAAGTGGGGTGAGCAAGCCGCGTTCCTTCTCACCCGGAAGGGCGATACTGGTTTATATTGATTCGCTCTTTTATTTTTAGAGGGGATAAAACCCAGAAGCCAGCGTCAAAAATGTCACTTGAGCCGGAGGGGATGTGGCTTGAGTTTTCCCTCTGCTGAGAAATAGAATCACAGAATCATAGAATGGCTGAGGTTGGAAGGGACCTTTAAGATCATCGAGTCCAACCATTAACCTACCCTGACAAGAGCCACTTCTAAACCATGTCCCTCAGTGCCCCATCTACCCTTTTTTTAAACACCTCCAGGGATGGTGAATCCACCACCGCCCTGGGCAGCCTATTCCAATGTTTAATAACCCTTTCAGTGAAAAAATGTTTCCTAATATCCAATCTAAACCTCCCCTGACGTAACTTGAACCCGTTTCCCCTCGTCCTAATATAGGGGGTATGTGGGTCTTGGATCATCTGAATGGATCCAAAATTTCCCTCCTCATGTGGCTTTTGGGTGGCGAGCTGGGCAGGGCTGGCACGGAAGAGGGTTTGCTCTGGGTTGCTTTCTTCACCTCCTGGGCTGAGGCCAGGCAAACTCAGCTCACTTAACCCTCTAAGAGCAAAGTCTCTGGCTTCCCAGGAAAGCGGGGAGCTTTGCACGGAGCCTGGGCGAGCGAAAAGGGCTGGAGCCCTCAGCACAGGAGGCCCTGGAGGTGTTGGGAGGGCTGGAGCCCCTCTGCTGGGAGGACAGGCTGAGAGAGCTGGGGGGGTTCAGCCTGGAGAAGAGAAGGCTCCGCGGAGACCTTCCAGCCCCTGCCAGTCCCTCAAGGGGCTCCAGGAAAGCTGGGGAGGGACTCTGGAGCAGGGAGGGGAGCCATGGGACGAGGGGGAAGGGTTTTACACTGGAGGAGGGGAGATTGAGATGAGATATTGGGAAGTAATTCTTTGGTGTGAGGGGGGTGAGCCCCTGGCCCAGGTTGCCCAGAGAAGCTGTGGCTGCCCCATCCCTGGAGGGGTTCAAGGCCAGGTTGGCCGGGGCTTGGAGCAACCTGGGCTGGTGGGAGATGTCCCTGCCCAGGGCAGGGGGTGGCACTGGGTGGGCTTTAAGGTCCCTTCCCACCCAAACCAGTCTGGGATTCTATGATTCCAAAAACCAGCCAGCACAGCCAGACACACGGGACAAATTCCGGTTTGCAAAGAGCTGCTCCAAACTGCATCTTTTCGGGAGTGAAACGTGAAATAAAAAAAAAAATAAATAAATTAAAAAAAAGTGGAAGCTGAGCCATTAGGCTGCTTCTGAGCCGGAGCCTCAGCTGAGCTCGGCCCTCGAGTTACTGATTAAACAGCCGGGAAGCTGTTTGCAAACAGGAAAATTGCACGGCGGCTCGCCTGTGCATCACCCCGGGTCTGCAACACGGAAGAGGTCCCGGCATGGATCCGGGGGGGAATTATGGAGGGGCAGAGGGGGTGGGGAGGGGCTGGGGTGCCCGCAGAGTCTCCCCGGCTCTGCCCTTCCCAGGCAGGCGAGGTGGGGATCGGACATGGAAGATGCTGCAGGAGGGGATGGGGTGGGTGGGACGGGCTGCGGGATGTCCCATAGATCCCATTGCCTGGGGCTGAGGGTCCCGCTCCACCCACGGGAGCGGACGCCTCTAATACGGGGGTCAGAGCATCCCTCATCTCATCCAGGGCAACACCAGCCAGCCCAGCCCAAACCTCCCGGCTGGCTGGTGGTGTCCCACAGAGAGCATCCCACAGGTGACATCCAATAGGGAGCACCTCACAGGGACCGTCCTGCAGGTGACATCCCACAGGGAGCACCTCACAGGGAGCATCCCACAGGTGACATCCTGTAGGGAGCATCCCACAGGGACCGTCCTGCAGGTGACAACCCACAGGGAGCATCTCACAGGTGACATCTCACAGGGAGCACCCCACAGGTGACATCCTGTAGGGAGCATCCCGCAGAGACCATCCCCCAGATGACACCCCACAGGGAGCATCTCCCAGGTGACATCCCATAGGGAGCATCCCACAGAAAACACCCATGGAGACCACCCCACAGGTGACATCCCGCAGGGAGCATCCCACAGGTGACATCCCACAGGCAGCACCCCACAGGCGACATCCCGCAGGGAGCATCCTGCAGGTGACATCCTGCAGAGACCATCCAGCAGTGACATCCCACAGGGAGCATCCCATAGGTGACACGCCGCAGGAAGCATCCTGCAGGGAGCGTCCTACGGAGACCATCCCACAGGCGACATGCCACAGGGAGCATCCCGCAGGGAACACCCCATGGGTTGGGGGGCTGCAGCCATTCCCCCATCCCCAACCTCTGCAAAACCAAGCGCCGACGGGGCAGACGGCAAGGAAAACAGGCGGCAAGCGGCCGGAACCCTTCCCGAGACCGGCCGCCGAGGGTTTCTCCCCCGATTCCCCTATTTCTCCTTCCTCCCCGGGATTTGCGCCGTCATTTGCACGAGCGCTTAGAGGTGGCTTCGCTGTAACGGCAGCCCGGGATGTCACTGTAACGACAGCCAGCGGGACGCTGTGTGCTGCCTCCCGCCAGCTTCGGCTTTTTAAAGCAACTCGCCTGAGTCACCGGCCCTAAAAATACCCGCCGTGTCGCCTGGCACTTTCGGGTCCGTACAAAGGCTTGTTGGCTGGCAGCGGTGGCGACGCGCGGAACTGCCCAGATTTGTGTTTTCCAGGTTTCTCCAAGGGAACGGGGCAGGGGAAGAGGCTCCGCATCCCGGCGGCTGCGACGGAGCGTTGCTGCGGCGGCGGCGGTGGGACGCCGAGCTGCCAACCTCGCCCTCGAGCATCCTCGCCCAGCCGCCCCGACGGGCACACACACCACGCGTTTTTCGCTCTGGGTTTTGCCCTTTTTTTTTTTTTTTCTTTCTTTCTTTAACTTTCCTTCGCAGCAGCAGCTCAGGGAGGACCTTGCAGCAACCCACATCCTTTGCAGAACACCCCTAGGGCCGGCTCTCTGCAGGAGACGCCACGCGTAGCCCGGTCCCCTTCTCACGCGGGCCGAAGCCGCACCATGGATGCTACGCGCCAGCCCATCGCTGCTGCGGTTGCCCAGCTCCATGCCGTGCCTCACCAGCGTTTCCTGCTCAACCGGGCTCAAAGAATGGGGTGAAGCAGAATTACCCTCTCACACACACACACACACACACACACACACACACACACACACTTCCCCACCCCCCCAGGTCCCAGCTCGACAGCAGGCGCAGAGATGCTCCGCTTCAGGCTTTGCTCTCGCTGCTCTGCAGAGCTTCTCCACCCAGAAATATCTAAAATAAAGTTGTCCTCCGCTAAATGGCTAAAAAATGAACCCTGCGTCCTCCGGGTTTCAGAGGGACCCTCCCGGGGGGGTGGCGGGGTGGGGACGATGGCCCGGGCCAGCCCCTGGGGAGGGGGATCAGCTCTCGGTTGCGAGGGGCGATCGCTGAGCCCGGAACGTTCCACTTTGGCTCTTCTTTTTCCCCACTTTCTCTTCATTTTCCGTTTCCTTCCTCCAGGCCCATTCCCATGACATGTCACCTCCCGCTCCCAGTGCAGCGATGGGGCTGAGTCCCCAGGGCTGGGGCCAGGGCTGGGGCTGGATGTCCCCTCTGTGTCCCTGCATCCCCGAGTGATGCTGCTGGGGAGCGGGATGCAGGGAGCATCCCGCAGGGAGCAGCCCGCGGGTGACATTGCACAGAGAGCATCCCGCGGGTGACATCACGCAGGGAGCAACCCCACAGGTGGCATCACGCAGGAAGCATCCTACTGGTGACATCCCACAGGTGACATCCCGCAGGGAGCGTCCCCCTGGTGACATCCTGCAGGGAGTACCCCACAGAGAGCACCCCACAGAGAGCATCCCACAGGTGACATCCCACGGAGAGCATCCTGCAGGTGACATCCCGCAGGGAGCATTCCGCAGGTGGCATCCCGCACATGACATCCCACAGGGAGTATCCCAAAGAGAGCATCCCACAGGTGACATCCCACAGAGGGCATCCCGTGGGTGACATCCTGCAGGGAGCATCCCCCTGGCGACATCTGCAGGGAGCATCCCACAGATGACATCCCGCAGGTGACATCCCACTGCCCCTGATCGGCACCCCCGAGCATCGCGGCTGGAGATGGAGAGGGCTGGAGGCCACCAGCACGAACAAGGGCCCATCCCGCCTTTCGGTGTCCCCTCAAGCCCAGCACGGACGCGCGGGATGGCGCCGACCCCCCCAGCCAAGCGCCCCGCAGCCTCCCAGCCCCTGCACGCCCCGGGCTCACGCTCTGCCCTTCCACATCCCTGCCTTTCCTGGCCAAGGTGCCCCCCCCAAGAATAAAGCTGGGGAGCACGGCGAAGTTGCTGCCTGCACCCTGCCTGCACCCTGCCTGCACCCTGCCTCCGCCGCAGCTGAGCAGCACCCAGAGGGTACATCCCAGCTGCCCCCCAGCCGGGCATCCCAAAGGATGGAGGATGGAGAAGGGGCTCTGGCCACCTCCCAAGCCACCCGTACCCCCACCCCCTGTCCCCTCCGGCGCGGGGACGCGTCCCGCGGGCTCTGTCCCCAGCGGGGACAGCTGTGCCAGACGCGTGACGCAGCCCCAGCCGGGCACACGGGGATGGGGGAACCATTGAAACGAAACCGAGAGCTTCCACTTCTGCCACCGCCACACACGTCCCCTCGCTGCAGCCTCCGCGTCCCCCCCGGCAGCCCCCGTTGCCTCCTCCTGGGGGTGACACCCCGAAAGGTCTCCCCGCGGCGGCTCAGAGCCACCTCTCGTCCCCTGCCCCGGCACAGCGCCGCACCAGGAAGTTTTTCCGGTGGCTCTCACGCGCTCGGAAAAGTTTGGTGCCCCGGGTGCCACCTCCTTCACCCTACCCCGAACCCCAGACACACCTGGGCTGAAGTCCCCGGCCTCAGGGACACGCTGAAACCCCCACCGAGCCCCTTCCCCAACTCCGTGAGATGAGTTTGCACGCGCTCAGCCTCCTCCCCGCCACCTCCTCGGGGTGAGGGTCTCGGTCCCCACCGGCAACACCCTGGGGACACCCCGGCACCCAGAGAAAGGGGGTGGCAGGAGGAAAGCGGCACTTACGGAGAGGCCGCCGTCCCCTCTGTCCCCACGCCGAGCCCGCGCTGACAGAGCCGGCGCTTCCTGCTGCGGCTGACAAGGGTGCGCAGAGGCGTTTGCATAGCACCCAGGCAGGGAGGCAGGGCCCACGCTCATGCACGTGCCGCCAGCGGCCGCACCAGCCCATAACACAGATGGGGAAACTGAGGCACGGCTCACCCCAGCCTGGGAGAACAGTTGGGGTGGTCCCGGCGTGGGGCGGCGGAATGCGGGCAGCAGCCCCCTCCTCCGCAAACCCCAAAGGCGGGGTCCCACTGAGCGATGCTACAACCCCAAAGTGCTTGTGCCGGGCGGGGGTGGGAATCCGACCCCAGGACCCCGCAGGAAGCAGGGGATGGGGACAACGGTGACCCGCGACTTACCCCAGCCACCCAGGAGGGTCTCCGGCTGCCAGACCAGCCCGTGGGCTCCATCATCCCTCATGCCGGGACCCAGCGCATCCCTCCCCGGACCGTCCTGCCCTTTCTCTCGGCGGCCGCCAAGTTGGATCCCGGCTCCATGTGAGGAAAACTCAGCCCCGGGAGCACAGCAGGGATCCCAGCCCAGGCTGAGTCACCCCGAGGACCGGCATTCCCGGGTGACAGGGGACAGTGCGGGCAGGGACAGTGCAGGCAGGGACAGTTGCAGGCAGGGACAGGACGCCTACTCTGCCCCAGGCCCTTCCCCTATCTATGCAGGTATTTCCATGACTCATTGCTCTATTGCTGCGGTTCCCCGGGGAACAGACGGGCTCTCACCCTCTGTAGCACCATCAGCATCACATTCCAGCCCCGCTCCAGCACCGAAACCAGGGAGTTTCCACCATATAACTGGGAGAGGGGACGGGTGTTCCCCGAGCCGTCACCCGCAGCGGTCCGACCACCCCACTGCGCTCCCGGCCTTATCTCTCCCTCCCTGTATCTACCCCAAACCTGCCGTGCCCGGCTCCCATCCATCCATCACTTCAGCCCTGTCCCCAGCGGGTACGGGGAGCAGGGTTTTGGTTCCCCGTCGCAGATCCTGGCGAGCTACGGAGGGTCAGTGACACAAAAACATGTCGTGTGGCCTCAGGGGAGGCAGGGACCTCCATGGCGGCCACGGGCTGTCCTGCCTCCTTGCACATCCCATCCCCATCCTCCATCCCCATCCTCCATCCCCTCTTCCCCTGGTCCTGCCCACCCAGGGCATCTCTCCCCTTTCCCACCAGCAAGGGTTCATCCTGGCGGGATTTCGCACCAGTTGGCCCCAGTGCATCCCCGGCACTTGCAGGATGCTGCCGGCTTGGCAGCGGGATGCGACGGCCCTCGGAGGCTGGATGTGGGATGGCAGCATGGTCCAGCAGTGGGAGCTGCCTGGGGGGGACACCAGGACGGTCCCACCATCCCCGTTCCCCACCCCGGGCAGGCGGCGCTGGGGCAGGCTGGGGACTGAAGGCTCCTCACGTGATGTCCCCGCAGAGGAAGCCTGCATTTCACAAAGCGAAGGAAATGACACAGGCTCCGGCTGGCAAGGACGGGCTGCTCCGGAGGGGGGTTGGAGCAGGTACAGAGGCACTGTCCTCTCTAGGGGACCCCAAAACGAGCACACACATTCCGCTGACACCCCCCATCCCTGGTGCAACAGCTCCCCATGACCCCCAGCATCCCCCAGACCTCCTCAGGTCCCATCGTGTTTCTGCCCATCTGACTCCCATCTTGCTACAGCAGCAGCCCAGGACCCCTCATCCTGTCTCCTGCCGGGGTTGGGGGGGGGGAGGGTACCCCTTCCCGAGGTGGATACCCTCCTTTTTCAGACTGGGAAAAACATCCATGTGGCTGGTTTTGGGTGCAGGGCTGGGCATGGACATGCATCCCATCTCCCCTGTATCCCATCTCCCCCTGTATCCCATCTCCCCACTGCATCTCATCTCCCCCTGAATCCCATCTCCCCACTGCATCCCGTCTCCCCTGAATCCCATCTCCCCTCCATGCCATCTCCCCTGCATCCCACCTCCCATCCATCCCATCTTCCTGTGGCACCCCATCTCCCTGGGGCATCCCATCTCCCCTACATCCCATCTCCCCACTGCATCCCATCTCCCCTCCATGCCATCTCCCCTCCATGCCGTCTCCCTGTGGCATCCCATCTCCCCCAGCATCTCATCTCCCCTCCACCCCATCTCCCCTGCATCCCATCTCCCCTGCATCCCATCTCCCCACTGCTCCCCATCTCCCCTGAATCCCATCTCCCCTGCATCCCATCTCCCCGCTGCTCCCCATCTCCCCTGAATCCCATCTCCCCTGCATCCCATCTTCCCACTGCTCCCCATCTCCCCTGAATCCCATCTCCCATCCATCCCATCTCCCCACTGCTCCCCATCTCCCCTGAATCCCATCTCCCATCCATCCCATCTCCCATCCATCCCATCTCCCCCAGCATCTCATCTCCCCTGCATCCCGTCTCCCCCTGCATTCCATCTCCCCGTTGCACCCCATCTCCCCCCACATCCCTTCTCCCATCCCACTGCTGCGCCTGCGACCTGCACCCGCACAGCCGGTGAGACGGCCGGTACCCGGGGAATTAGCAATAGCACCCGGAGAGCTGCCGTCAAAGCCCACGCGCGGCAGCTCAGCTGGAGGGGGTGACTCAGGCACGGGGGAAAGATCTCCGTGTTCCCGGCGCAGAGCAGCGCTGTTTATCTGGAGCTGGGGATGGGACGAGGCAGGACCATCTGGGGAGGAACGGCTCAGCAGGAGATGGGGACAGCAGCTCTGCGGCGGCTGCTCGGGGAGGAGACGGCAGGCTGACGGTCCCTGAAGTGCCGGGATGCCAGGACAAGGCTCCCCACGAGGGTGCACCGGGGCGAGGGGCTCAAAGACCCACTTTTTTTTGTCCATGGTCAATGCCGTGCCCCATCCTGAAGACAAAACGTGCCCCCTGAACCCCTGCTAACTGCTCCTGGTCGCCTCCTCCCTGGGCATGGGACCTCTGCAGCCACCCCCCATGAATCTCGTGGGCCCCATGGCCGCAGCGGGGGACACGGCATCCTCTTCCCAGGGCAGACTGCCCGGGTTTCGGATGCAAGGTTTGCTCCAATGGTCTCCACTCTGGTGGAGATCTTCCTGCCAGAACTGCCCGAGTGCTGCCCCTTGGCCATGCCAGAGCCACCGGCTTCTCCACGCTGCTCCAACTGGGAGCAATCCTGCAACCACAGTGGGAAAAGACACCACCCGAGCAGCCCCAGGCATTGCAGGAAGCCCTAAATCCCTCACCTTTTATGCCAGGAGAGAAACAACTCACACCTGAGCCAGCAAAGCTGCATTTTTATACCCCCGTCTCTGCTGCCTGCAGCTGCCGGACCCAAAAAGGATCACGGGCAGGTTCTGAGACCTGGTTTCAGCCCGTCCTACTAAGGGACCAAGGTCCCAGGGTCCCACAGACGTGCTCCAGTCCCCTGCCACGGGGCTCGTCATGGGGGTCCCACTCATTCTTACAATTAATAATGGAATTATCATTTGGTCCATGTTTTTTCTTGTACCTTCACAACCAAAAATTGACCCAACACCGCTCCAGCCAAGAGCAACACGACTGCGGTGTAAGGAAAAGGGTCAAACACGCCAATAGAATCATAGAATGGTTGGGTTAGAAGGGACCTTAAAGACCCCCCAGTGCCTCCCCCTGCCCTGGGCAGGGACACCTCCCACCAGCCCAGGTTGCTCCAAGCCCCGGCCAACCTGGCCTTGAACCCCTCCAGGGATGGGGCAGCCGCAGCTTCTCTGGGCAACCTGGGCCAGGGGCTCAATAGCCTGGAAGAGCTCCCAAAATCAGGCCTGGGGGGCTCTGAAAACCCCTGAGGATGTTGTAGGGCAGATGCTGGAGATGCTTCTTGTTCTGGGATGATGCAGGAGGACGGGGCTGAGACACCATCCCCACGCCATGAGGCTGGAGAGGGCTGGCAGGGCTCAACCTTCCCCCCAAAACCAAAGCGCCCGAGCTCACACAACGCCGCCAGGCTAAAAATAACCCCGGAGCAGCGCTCAGAGCCTCCCCTCGGGGAGGGGAAACAGCTTCCCAGGAACAAGGTGGGCGTCTTTCCCAGTAACCTTTCTGCGGGAGAAGGAAAGGGCTTGCAGCATCGTTTTTGGCACGGCGGGAAGCGCGCCGGCGGGTCCCGGTCGCTAAGCATCCCGGTCGCCAAGCAACCCATGGGAATCACGAGAGATGCTGTTCCTGCTTCGTTTTTGGAAGGGAAAGGAAAATAGAGCGGAGCCAGAGGAGGCCCCGGAGATGCTGGGAGGGCTGGAGCCCCTCTGCTGGGAGGACAGGCTGAGAGAGCTGGGGGGGTTCAGCCTGGAGAAGAGAAGGCTCCGCGGAGACCTTCCAGCCCCTGCCAGTCCCTCAAGGGGCTCCAGGAAAGCTGGGGAGGGACTCTGGAGCAGGGAGGGGAGCCATGGGACGAGGGGGAAGGGTTTGACACTGGAAGAGGGGAGATTGAGATGAGATATTGGGAAGAAATTCTTTGGTGTGAGGGGGGTGAGCCCCTGGCCCAGGTTGCCCAGAGAAGCTGTGGCTTCCCCATCCCTGGAGGGGTTCAAGGCCAGGTTGGCCGGGGCTTGGAGCAACCTGGGCTGGTGGGAGGTGTCCCTGCCCAGGGCAGGGGGTGGCACTGGGTGAGCTTTGAAGGTCTCTTCCCACCCAAACCATTATTCAATGATTCTATGGTCTCCGCAGCCTGTAAAAGCCCTCGGCCATGGTCTCACCACGTGGTGACAACTTCCCCGGGCGAGAAACACCGAGCAGCAGCTGGGAAGTCACCCCCGAGCCCTGCTTTGAAACTCGTTTCCCTTTGCAAACTGCCGGGCTCCACCACCGAGCCCTCTCAGGACGCTTGGCGGGTTCGTTAGCGGGTCCCAGGCCCCCCATTACATTTTCCACGCTCTCCTGTACGGCCGCAGCCCCGCGGCCACGCTGCCTTCCAGCTGGGCCGTCCCAGCACCCGCGGCTGGGGTTGCGAAACGCGGGAAGTTTGCATTACCCAAGGGAATATGGCTGGGTTTGGGCAAAAATTAATTGCCATCATTTAATTAAGTGTTTTCTTTTCTGGCTCGTCAACCATTCCTGGCCCTGCGCTATCACGCTGCGGCACGGGCTTGCGCAAGACCCGCTCGCTGCTAAACTGAAAGTTTTTTTACCCTCTGCAAAGTTTTTGGGCTTTTGCTCGGAAAGATAAACGTTTAAAATGCCATTTTAAAAAAATGAAATAGCCCAAGTGACCCTCCGAGGTGCCTTCACGACTCTGCCTGCCCCACCTGAGCCACAGACGCACCATCTCGGGCCAAAAACATGATATTTATTCCCCTTGAACTCCCCCAAACTGGGTGATTTTAAACTTTTTTTCAGTGGGAGGTCCCTAGTTTTTAATCTCGAGGTTTTCTTTTGTTCTGGGGCCGGGAGTGGGGGGTCCCAGCAGGGGAAAAGGCACCTTCATTCCACCTCACCCCGTTTCCACACGCCACGGCCGGGGCGGCGATGCTCTGGCTACGGAGCGGAGCATCCCGTGCTGTCTCTGCAAGGGGAAGGGTTTGGGAATTTCCCCTCTGAAATCCCTCCGTGCTTCAACCTTCCGAGATAAAAACCCAGGCAGCAAAAACGCCCCGGTTTCTGCCAGACGGAAATTCCCTGTTCGCTGGAAGTGGCCCCGGCAGGGCCCCATGGGACGGGCCAGCTCCTGGCAGCGCAGGCAGGTATTTCGCCTCTGGCTGTAGTGGCAGAGGGATGTGACGGCAACCCCCCTTCCTCCTCCTCCTCCTCCTCTGCCCTGCTGGGGGTCAGAGCAGGGATGGGGGCCCCAACCAGCCCCCCCGGGAACGAGGAGGGAAGAGCCCGGTGGGGTCTGGAAAGGGAAGAGAGGATTTTTATCCGCAGGGATGCGCGGGGAAAGCTGGGCAGCGGGAGCGGGGCGTGCAGCGTGGCCGGGTGCGCAGTACGGCAGGGTGTGCAATACGGCAGGGTGTCCTATATGGCAGGGTGTGCAATACAGCAGGGTGTGCAATACGGCAGGGTGTGCAGCGTGGCAGGGTGTGCAGTGTGTCAGTGTTGGGACAACAGCAGGGTGTGCAGCGTGGCTGGGTGTGCAGAGCAGCAGTGTTGGGACAACAGCAGGGTGTGCAGCGTGGCTGGGTGTGCAGCGCGGCAGTGTTGGGACAACAGCAGGGTGCGCAGCGTGGCAGGGTGTGCAGCGTGGCAGGGTGTGCAGTGTGTCAGTGTTGGGACAACAGCAGGGTGCGCAGCGTGGCAGGGTGTGCTGCAAGGCCAGGCGTGCAGGGCAGTCGGGTGCACAGCGTGGCAGGGTGTGCAGCGTGGCAGGGTGTGCGATGTAGCACAGTGTGCAGGGTGGCAAGCTGTGCAGCCTGGCGGGGTGTACAGCACGGCACACTGTGCAATGCAGCCGGGCGTGCAGCGTGGCACAGTGTGCTGCATGGCTGGGTGTATGCTGCGGCAGGGTGTGCAGCGTGTCATGGTGTGCAGCATGGCAGAAGTGCGCAGCACGGCATGGTGCACGGCATGGCCGGGTGTGCGGCATGGCACAGTATGCTGCGTGTCAGGGTGTGCAATGTGCCACACGTGTGCAGCATGGCATGACGCGCAGCATGGCGTGGTGCACTCGTGGCATGGCGCACAGTGTAGCAGGGTGCAGCACGGCAGGGTGTACTCGTGGTAGGCTGCACAGCGTGTCATGGTGCACAGCATGGCATGGTGCACTCGTGGCATGGTGCACAGCATGGCAGGTCGCACAGCGTGGCAGGGTGCACAGCGTGGCAGGATGCACTCGTGGCAGGGTGCGCAGCATGGCAGGTCGCACAGCATGGCATGGCGCACAGCGTGGCAGGGTGCAGCACAGCAGGGTGTACTCATGGCAGGGTGTACAGTGTGGCATGGTGCACTCATGGCATGGCGCACGGCATGGCAGGGTGCACTCATGGCACGGCGTGCAGCGTGGCAGGGTGCAGCGTGGCAGGGTGCACTCGTGGCAGGGTGCACTCATGGCACGGCGCGCAGCGTGGCAGGGTGCAGTGTGGCAGGGTGCACTCATGGCATGGCACACCGCATGGCACGGTGCGCAGCGTGGCAGGGTGCAGCGTGGCAGGGTGCACTCATGGCATGGCACACCGCATGGCACGGCGCGCAGCGTGGCAGGGTGCAGCGTGGCAGGGTGCACTCGTGGCAGGGTGCACTCATGGCACGGCGCGCAGCGTGGCAGGGTGCAGTGTGGCAGGGTGCACTCATGGCATGGCACACCGCATGGCACGGTGCGCAGCGTGGCAGGGTGCAGCGTGGCAGGGTGCACTCATGGCATGGCACACCGCATGGCACGGCGCGCAGCGTGGCAGGGTGCAGCGTGGCAGGGTGCAGCTCAGCAGGGTGTACTCATGGCAGGGTGTACAGTGTGGCATGGTGCACTCGTGGCATGGCGCACGGCATGGCAGGGTGCACAGTGTGGCACGGCGCGCAGCATGGCAGGGTGCAGCGTGGCAGGGTGCACAGTGTGGCATGGCACACCGCATGGCACGGCGCGCAGCGTGGCAGGGTGCAGTGTGGCAGGGTGCACTCGTGGCAGGGTGCACTCATGGCACGGCGCGCAGCGTGGCAGGGTGCAGTGTGGCAGGGTGCACTCGTGGCAGGGTGCACTCATGGCACGGCGCGCAGCGTGGCAGGGTGCAGCGTGGCAGGGTGCACTCGTGGCAGGGTGCACTCATGGCACAGCGTGCAGTGTGGCAGGGTGCAGTGTGGCAGGGTGCCCAGCGTGGCCGGTTGTGCAGCATCCTGCAGGAAGCTGAGAGGCAGAGCCCCCCCCGCCCCCCGCAGCCATACTCACTGGAGCCAGATGAGGCCACAAGACCAAGGGCAGGTTGCCCCTGGCAAGCTCCTGCCCATGGCAAGCTCTTGCCCATGGCAGCAGTTCTGCTGAGCTGGAAACCCATGGAGCCCGCGTTGGGCTGAGGCTGGGGGGCAGAGCTGGGGGCCGAGCGCGCGGGGATGGGGACAGGGGACGGACAGAGCTCTCTGCACCCGTCAACAGGGCCAAGACACCGAAAACCTCTCTGGAAATCACCTCCGCAGGGCAAGACACCACCCTGCACCTTTCCAGCCCAACGGAGAGGAGCGGACACTTTTAGGCCACAGTTTCCACGTTCTCCTCGGGAAGAAATAACTCTCACCCTAAAAACTCCGGGTTTTTTTCCCAAGCGGAGCCCGGCTCGTGCCTTCAAGCAGCGTTTTGCTCAGAGAAAAGGGGTGCGCAGAGCTGCCTGCCCCGAATCTGCAGCACTTCCTTCCCTCCGCCGCGCTTTTCCGCACAGCAGGGGCCATCCCAGTTCACCCCCGCGCACCAGCTAACCTGCCTTACTGGTGGTTACAGCCTTCCCCAACCCCAGGACGCGGCTGCTGGGTTTTCCCCTGCAGGAACGGGGTGTTCTGCTAAAACTATATATATATATATATATAGTTTTTAGCCATTTTTTAACATGAAACATGGCAAACCGCCCCAAAACAAAAAGCCTGTCGGAGTCCTGCGAGGTTTCCCCGGGGGCTGACGGGAGCCGCGTCTCCGTGTCATGTTCCTCTTCCCTCTTTGCAGCCGCTTCCCCAAACAGAGCTGGGTGGCTTCGCCGCGTTGCCACCGCAGCCACTGTCACCGTCCCTTCCCTGCCCCACGGCCCGCCAGCCCCATCCCAGGGGAAAACACAACCAAGCCAGAGGGATTCCCATCCCTGGGGAGGATTTTCCGAGGGGAAAATCCCATTTTACCCCCTTGGTTCTTCAGGGAAAGGTCTCCCTGGGATTTTCGTGCAGGGCATCCCGGGTTTTACCCCTCCCCGTGTGCCAGGCTGCCTCGGTGGAGGGGACGCGGGTGTGACACGGGGTCTGCCACCGCTGTAATTTGGAACGCGAGCAAGGTTTTGCAGGAAAGGTTCCCCGCTCCGTCTACCCCTCATGAGTAATAACTCTGCCGGGGAAAAAGCAAAATGATTCAGCTGCTGCTTCCCCAGCCCCCAGCGCCAGGAAGAGCCTTTGTGCTGGGTATTAATGACAGCCGAGCGCGAAGGCATGAGAACGCAGGGCTTGGGGACAGTGGCACTTGCGGCCCTGCGCGCCGGACCCCTGCGTGCCCTTGCACACGCGTGTGCGCATCTCACTAGCGTGCGCGAAGCATGGCGAGGGCGGGCTCCCCGCGTGCGTGTGTGCATCCCTGCCCGTCTTTTGCAGACCCTGCGGAGCACGCGGCCCCTGTCCCCTGCGGCGACTGCCGGCGGTGGCACTGCTGTCCCACGTCACCCTCTGCGTCCCCCTGTTCTCACCCGCCGAGGTGGACTTGGAGCATCCCCCACGATGCCAGCGGGGCACTAGGAGGTGATTCCGCCCACGGGAGCGAGGGGTGGGAACAGGATTATTCCTGGGGTGTTTCTGCGCCCCAACAAGCCCCGCTGTCACCCCTTCCTCCGGCAAGGAGGGGTATGTGACGGATGCAATGGGACACCGGAGCTGGCTGTCCCCTCCCCGGCACAGCTCAGGGCCACGATGGCCACCTCATGCTGGAAATACCCCTGTGCCGGGCACTGTTTCGGGCCCAGACGGCGGTGGGCAGCATGACCTTGCCCATGGAGCCCCCAGGACACACCACGCTCAGCCCCTGCCCTCTCCCCACCTCCCTGCCCTGACGCCGGCACCTCGTCCCGCTGCCAGCACGGGGCACGCACCTGGCCTTCCCCGGCTACTGCGTGTCACCGGCTCCCTGCCACCTCCCTGGGACAGTCCCAGGGGTCCCTTCCGGTCCCTGGCCAAGCGGTCAGACATCCCCGGGATGTCCCTGTGCTGGGGGACCTGGTGGTGGGATCACCCTTTCCAGACGGCCGATTTCCCCAGCCAAGGTTGGGTTAGGAGGAGCAGCGTGTTCCCGGGGGGAATCCTCCGCTGGGATGATGCATCCCCGGCTGCATCGAACCCTGGCGGAAAACGCACGGAGCTGTTGCATCAGCCCCCCAGGACTGAAACGCTCCCGTCTCTGGCTTTCCTCCCCCGTGTCCTCACGGGCTCCATGCCGTGCCGGTGAGCACAAGGCAGGCATGTTGGCCGGCAGGAACCGCCCCGCCGTTGGGCAAACATTGACGCTGGCAGGAGATATCGGAGCCCAGGCACCTCCTGATCGCCGGCTGCAGGGCGGGGAGCACCGGGGGAGCGCCCTGCCCTCGTGTCCCCAAGCTCCGGAGCACCCCGGCACCGCTGCCACACGTCCTCCTCCTGCACCCACCCAACTGCCGGCCCTCCCTTGGCTCTCCCACGTCCCCCACGGCACCCAAGCGTCCCCCCGGGAGCAGGCAGAGGGTCTCACCTTGGCGGGAGCCGCCTTCACCCCCCCTGGCCGGACCCGCTCTTCGCCCCGGCGGTGGCGGGGACGGGCGGTGGCGTCGCCGACGGGGAGGGTTGGCCCGTTGGGTGCGTGTCCCGCGGGCTGGTACCGGTGGTGAAACCACTCCTCCCTGCCACCCGCTTCCGGAAAGGGCTCACCGGGGCTGGCGGGTGCCGCCGACGCCGGGGAGGAAGAGGAAGGCGGAGAGGCGAGGAAGGCCCCGGGACCCCTCACTCGCCCACCTCAGTCCCGTGGGCGGGTTGGGGCAGGTCTTGGGATCAGCCGGGAATTTGGGCAGGGAGCCCGAGGCAGCCGGCGTTCCGGCTGGTGCCGCTGGTAGCTGGGAGGAGCTGGCAGGCTGCCCCCCGGACGGCGAGCCCCCACCGCCCCAGGGGTCCCCCAGCCCCCCCCAAAACCCACGGCTCCCGGGGGACGCCCCAGCACTGCGGAAGAACCCGAGGCAGGAAGGAGGATGGTGCAAGAGCCGCCGGGGACGACGTTGGCAGTCATGGGGCGGCCGTCCGGCACCGCCACACCCCCGGGCCGCAGCAACACCCCCCATCTTCTGGGGTGCACCGGGCCCCCCTTTAACTCTTGCTTTAACCCTCCTCTGAGGACCCCCGCCATGGCCGGACATCGAGTCAGGCCACCCAGGCCCTCAGAAGATCTGACCCCAACCTCAGGGCGCTGCCAAAATGGTTTGGGGACGCCAAGGGGCTGAGGAAGAGGTGGAGGAGGAGGGGAACAATGGTGTGCACCCCCTTGCCCCAGCCCCACGGCATCCCAGGGGGTGGTGGAGGCAACGGGGGCCACCCCCGTGGCGAGCGGGAATGGGGAAGTGGTGGGACGCAGCTGGTCGGGCAGTTCCCCAAATCCCGGGCAGGAGGTTGCAGGGTCGCGGGGAGCTGCAGCCCGCTGGGGACCCCCCCACCGGCAGCTCAGCGGGTCCCTGCACCCCGTCACACAGCAGGGTGCCCCCCTGCGTGGCATCCCCTGCTTTGGAGAGGCGTTCAGAGGCAGGTCTCCCCCCATCTCCTTCCCATCCCTTCCTCCTCCGCTCCGCTCCCTCTCCTCCCCTGCTGCCCTCAAATTACCCCCCTCCTCGAGGTGTGATGCCCGGGAGCGACTGGTGCTACACCAGGAACAAACTGGATACAAGCCCTTCCCGCTACAGCCGCTGGAAGACACTCGGAGCATCCCCGCAGCACGGAGGGGCGGCAGGACCCTCCTTGCACCCCGAGAGGTGTTGGGAGGGATGAGGCACAGAGACCAAAAAGCTTCTGGCCACGAGCAAGACCATCTCAGGGGCTTCGGATGGACACGGGGTCAACCACCGTCACCCTCTTCCCAGCCCAGCGCAGCCGCCAGCGGTGCCCGGAGCTCCGGCGGCAGCTCTCCCACGCAGGGAGAGCAGCGCCGACAGCCTGCGCCCACTCTCCTGCCCGAAGCCAGCCCAGCTATTTAAACACCTAAATCCCCTCAAAAGGGATGGAGCTACCTCCGCACGCCGCGGGTGGGCCGTCATCGCCCGGTAAGGGGCAGGGGTAGGGGTGGGGGATGGAGACCACCGGCTCCGGGGAGGTGCACCAGCCCCGCGCACCCCTTTCCCCCTCATCCCTTTCTTTCTCCATCCCCTCGCCCTGCTCCCACCTCGCCCACGCGCTCCCAAGGAGGTGTCTCCGCACAAGTTTGGGAGAAACCCTGGCACGCTGCTCCCGTGCTCCCGGCCAGCGCAGCCCCCGGGGAGCCAGGCAACCCTTTCCCCCAGCTAATCCCTGCCAAAAATTAACCCAAAATCCACCACCGCCACCGCCCCCCCCCGCCCCCTCCAAGCCCCCACAGCCCCGTGACTTACAGGAAAGCTGGTTGAACAGCCTGCTGAGCCATCCCATGCTCCTGCGCCGAGGGTGAGCTCGTAGCTACGAAACGCTCCCGAGAAACAGGTTTCCCCCCCGCCTCCCCCACCCCCCCCCACCCCCCGCCTTTCCCCAAACCACCCTCTTCATTGGCACAGAGAGAAGCGATAAAATCTGACGGGATTTATTAATAGCACCTCTTCCCATCACTAGGGAGCGGGGCTTCGGAAACGGCTTCGAGCATCCCGGCGAAGGAGAAAGGCACCAACTTACTTTTTCCAAGGAGCAGGGCCGGAAGGTCGGGGTGACGGAGGAGGACATCGGTTGCAGCTCCAGAGCCACCAGCAGATGTTTGGGGGGGAAGAAGCGGGGGGGGGGGGGGGAGGGGGGGCACCAAGAAGGAGCAGAAGAAGTTGCGTGGCGCCGGAGTGGCGCAGGAGAAGAAGCGGGGAGACGATGCCAGGAGAGGCAGCCGGGGGTGTCCTTGGAGCCAGGAAGGTTGGGATGGAGCCGTCCCCGCTCGCTCGAAGCGGGGAGAGGGATGCTGCAGGTTATTGCTGCCATCTTGAGGCCGGCACCCCCTGAGCCGGAGAAATACCCTCTGCCCCGCCACAGTACCCCGAAAAGTGGGAGGTTCCCCCCAGCTCTGGTCCCCACAACCTACAGCAAGTTCCAGCAAAGCAGTTATTTTTATTATTTACTTTGATAATCAACCTTGTTTTTGCCTTTAGGGGGATGAAAAAACCCTTTTCCCAAGCGGCTCAGGCCCCAAAGCCCTGAAACCAGGAGTAAGGACGGGTGGGTGGGTGGGTGGGTGGGTGTCTGCCACGGGCAGCGATGGGGACACGCCGATGGGGACACGCCGATGGGGACACGCCAGCGGGGTGCGAGCCGTGGGTGGGATGCTGGAGCAAGATTTGCGATGCTGGGTGTTTTCTGGGGGGCTGTCAGTAGGAGCCAGAACAAGTGGTAACGATGGAGGGTGCCCCGATGGGATCACCAGCGCCTGTGTGGGCACCAGGAGGTCCCCAGGGGGTTGCTCCCCACCAGCACCCCATCTCTGCTCAGCCCTTGGGAGCAGTAGGGTCAGGCCCTCAGGGCTGGGAGGGGATGGGGGGGGGCAGACGCCAAGGATTAGCAGGAAAGCGCCCAATATGGAGCTGGATCTGCTCTACTTTTGTCCTCTGATGGTCGCTGGTGAGGAGACTTCTTGGCTCGCTTGGTCCTGGAGCTCTTCCACCCATGACACCTCCAAGGGGGCCAAGCAGGCAGTGGGGACGGCCAGTTGAGCCATCCTAGAAGCCAGTAGGGTCCTCCACAAATTGTCTACAGACATATCCCTGCTCGTTGACCCCAAGTCAGACCCCGGACTGTCCTCCTTTGCCCAGCCCAGTCATTCCCCTCCTGGTGCCTTGGTCCAGCTGCGATGGGTTCCCTCAGCCCAGCAGAGCCGAGATCCTGCTGGGGGCTTGGAGCAACCCCAAAACCCTTCCCTGACACCCCCCTTTGGAGGATGCCTTCGGATTCTGCCTGGCTCCTGTCCCAGGGAAAATAAGTGCCCTCTGAAAGGGGCTTCCGGGGGTCCAGGTTGGACATGAAGCAGCTGATGTGGACCTGGAGAGACAGGACTGTGCTGGGCTGGGGGACCTGCTCCCCCAACCCTGGGATGACAGTGATGGATGAGTCTGAGATGACCATATCTGGCCACCTCAGGGCAGCAGGACAACCCCTTCTCCTCCATCCAGAGTTGCCAGTGGTCACCACTGCAGGGTTGGAAGGGTGGTGGCCATGAAGTGCAGAAGAAGAGATCTCCGGCTTCAGCACGCCCGGGCACCCGCCCGCCTCCAGGCTGTGGGAACTGGTGGCATTGCCTGTGCTGTTGCCATGGGGTTGCCATGGTTTTTGTATCTGCGGTTGCCATGGAGACGGGAGGAGGCTGGGAGTGGGGGGCTGCTGCCAGGGATGCCAGGATGTCCCCCGGGCCCCAGATGGAGGAGTTACAGGTCTGACCAATCTGTGGTTCCTCACATCCCCCTTCTTGCCCTCCTTGAAGATGTTCCCTTTCCAGGGAACCGAACCTCCCTGCTGGAGCCTGTTACAAGTGGCTCTGCTGGCTGCGTGTCCTCTCTCCTCCCTAGGGGGGTGTGGGACAGGAGGCAGGCAGAACCGAAAGGCATCCTTCAAAGGGGGGTGTCGGGGAAGGGCTTTGGGGTTGCTCCAAGCCCCTGGCAGGAGCTCAGCTCTGCTGGGCTGAGGGAACCCATCGTGGCTGAGCCAAAGCACCAGGAGGGGGATGGCAGGGCTGGGCTGGGCAAGGGACTTCTTGGGCAAACACTTCCAGGGATGGGGCATCCACAGCTTCTCAGGGCAACCTGTTCCCATGTTGCACCACCCTTCTAAAGAACTTCTTCATTATCACCGATCTAAACCTACCCTCTTTCAGTTTAAAGAGGGATTAGGAAGTTATCAATGCACACCAAGAGTCTACTAGACTGCTTGAAGCTTTCTGGGCCACAGCAGATGTCCAGCAGAAGTCCCCTAGCAGGATCAGCAGGTCCCCCAGGCCACCAGAGCAGCCCTGGTGCCACCAGGACCAGGCAGCCACCGGAGCGGCCCATCCTGGTCTAGGGATGGAGATGGGTGGCCCAGAGGGACTGCCTGCTCCCCAGCTGGCCCTGGGCTATGTCCTGAGGGGGGGGGGCTTCTGTGACATGACATGATGTCACCATTGCATCACAATGGTGGCTCTTTCGTGGGTTTCAGGGAGACTTGGGTGTCACCTTCACTCGCCAAGGAGACCAGCTCCACTGCAGGTAAGTCCGTGCTGGGGAAGGGAATGGTGGCAAAGAAAGACAGCAAAGGGCTGGTTTTGGAGCTTTTCGAAGCTGCGAAACGGGGGCAAACAGGGTGCGGCACCACAGTTGGGTGGCAGCACAATATGCTTGACTCCCTCTCCGAGATGGTTCTACACTGACGCACGCAGCATGGGGAATAAAGAGGAATCATAGAATCATAGAATTGTTGAGGTTGGAAGGGACCTTTAAGATCATCGAGTCCAACCTTTAGCCTACCCTGACAAGAGCCACTTCTAAACCATGTCCCTAAGTGCCCCATCTACCCTTTTTTTAAACACCTCCAGGGATGGTGAATCCACCACCTCCCTGGGCAGCCTATTCCAATGTCTAATAACCCTTTCAGTGAAGAAATGTTTCCTAATATCCAATCTAAACCTCCCCTGACGTAACTTGAACCCGTTTCCCCTCGTCCTATCACTTGTCACCAGGGAGAAGAGGTCAGCCCCCATCTCTCTACAACCTCCTTTCAGGGAGTTGTAGAGGGTGATAAGGTCTCCCCTCAGCCTCCTCTTCTCCAGGCTAAACAACCCCAGCTCCCTCAGTCGTTCTTCATAAGGTTTGTCCTCCAGGCCCCTCACCAGCTTTGTAGCCCTTCTCTGGACACGCTCCAACACCTCAATGTCCCTCCTGTAGCGAGGGGCCCAAAACTGAACGCAGTACTTGAGGTGGGGCCTCACCAGTGCCGAGTACAGGGGGATGATCACTTCCCTAGTCCGGCTCACCACACTATTCCTGATACAGGCTAGGATGCTGTTGGCCTTCTTGGCCACCTGGGCACACTGCTGGCTCATATTCAGCCGGCAGTCAACCAACACTCCCAAGTCCTTTTCTGTCGAGCTGCTTTCGAGCCACTCTGCCCCAATCCTGTAGCGCTGCATGGGGTTGTTGTGACCCAAGTGCAGGACCCGGCACTTGGCCTTGTTGAACCTCATACCATTGGTCTCAGCCCATCGGTCCAGCCTGTCCAGATCCCTCTGCAGAGCCAACCTACCCTCCAGCAGATCAACACGCCCGCCCAGTTTAGTGTCATCTGCGAACTTACTGAGGGTGCATTCGATCCCTTCATCCAGATCATTGATAAAGATATTAAAGAGAACCGTCCCCAGCACCGAGCCCTGGGGGACACCACTTGTGACCGGACACCAACTGGATTTAACTCCATTTACCACCACTCTCTGGGCACGGCCATCCAGCCAGTTTTTTACCCAGCGAAGAGTACACCTGTCCAGGCCATGAGCAGCCAGTTTCTCCAGGAGAATGCTGTGGGAAACAGTGTCAAAAGCTTTGCAAAAATCCAAGTAGATAACATCCACAGCTTTTCCCTCATCCACTAAGTGGGTCACCTTATCATAGAAGGATATTAGGTTTGATAGGCATGACCTGCCCTTCACAAACCCATGCTGACTGGGCCTGATCACCCTGTTCTCCTGCATGTGCCGTGTAATGGCACTGAGGAGGATCTGTTCCATGACCTTCCCAGGCACCGAGGTCAGACTGACTGGCCTGTAGTTCCCCGGATCCTCCTTCCAGCCCTTCTTGTGGATGGGTGTCACATTTGCTAACCTCCAGTCAGCCGGGACCTCCCCGGTTGTCCAGGACTGCTCACAAATGATGCCAAGTGGCCCGGCGAGCACCTCCGCCAGCTCTTTCAATACCCTTGGGTGGATCCCATCCGGCCCCATAGATTTGTTCACCTCCAGGTGCTGAAGCAGGTCCCTCACCATTTCCCTTTGGATTACGGGGGCTTCATTCTGCTCCCCATCCCTGTCTTCTAGTTCAGGGGTCTGGGTGCTCAGGGAACAACTGGTCCTACTGCTGAAGACTGAGGCAAAGACTTCATTAAGTACCTCAGCCTTTTCCTCATCCTTGGTCACTATGTTGCCGGCCCTATCTACTAGAGGACAGACATAATCCTTAGTCCTCTTCTTATTGCTAATATATTTATAGAAACTTTTTTTGTTGTCCTTGACAACAGAAGCCAGGTTTAGCTCTAGCTGGGCTTTGGCCCTCCTGATTTTTTCCCTACATAGCTTAACTACCTCTTTGTAGTCGTCTTGAGTGGCCTGCCCTTCCTTCCAGAGGCCATAGATCCTCTTTTTTTCCCGAAGTTGCAACACTAGCTCCCTGTTTAGCCAGGCCGGCCTTTTTCCCCGACGGCTTGTCTTCTGGCACGTGGGGACAGCCTGCTCCTGCGCCTTTAAGACTTCCTTCTTGAAAATCATCCAGGCTTCCTGGGCTCCTTTGCCCTGGAGGACTGCCTCCCAGGGGACTTTGTCAACCAGGCTCCTGAAAAGCCCAAAGTCCGCCCTCCGGAAGTCCAAGGTAGCAGTTCTGCTGACCCCTCTCCTTGCTTCTCGCAGAATCTAAGCAGAAAGGAAGAGCTGGAGATCTGCGTGCGGTCGCAGGGACACGATCTCACTGCAATTCGTGAGACGTGGTGGGACAGCTCACGTGCCTGGAACGCTGGCGTGGACAGCCGTGTCCGTTTTAGGAAAGACTGGCAAACGAGGCAAGGTGGCGGAGTTGCTCTTTGTGTGAGAGAGCATCTGGAACGTATCGAGCTCTCCCTGGGGGCAGAGGAAGAGAGAGTCGAGAGCTTGTGGGTGAGGATTAAGGGGCAGGCCGATATGAGAGACACTGTTGTGGGTGTTTATTACAGGCCGCCTGATCAGGATGGGGAAGCTGATGAGACCTTCTACCAACAGCTGAAAGTAGCCTCGCAATCACAGGCTTTGGTTCTCTTGAGGCGCTCCAATCACCCTGATATCTGCTGGGAAGGCCACACAGCCAGGTATGCACAGTCCAGGAGGCTCCTCCAGTGTATGGATGATAACTTCTTGACTCAGGTGGTGGAGGAGCCAACAAGGAGACGAGCACTACTGGACCTAGTACTGACAAACAAAGAGGGACTGGTGAAGGACATGAAGGCCGGGGGCAGCCTTGGCTGTAGTGATCGTGAGAAGATAGAGTTCAGGATCATGGGTAGTACGCACAAAACACCAAGTAGGATCGCAACCTTGGACTTCAGGAGGGCTAACTTTGACCTCTTCAAGAAGCTGCTTGGATAAATCCCGTGGGCTAGGGCTCTGGAAGGCAGGGGGGCTCAAGAAGCTGGTTGGTATTCTAACATCACTTTCTCCAAGCTCAGTATGGGTGCATCACTAAGAGCAAGAAATGGAGCAAGGGAAGTAGGAGACCTGCATGATTGAGCAGGGAGCTTCTGAAAAAGCTCAAGTGGAAGAAGGAAGTTTACAGTATGTGGAAGACGGGACTGACCATTTGGGAAGATTAGAAGAATGTCGTCAGAGCGTGCAGGGATGAAACAAGGAAAGCCAAGGCCCCCTTGGAATTAAACCTGGCCAGGGATGTCAAGGTCAACAGGAAGGGTTTCTTCAAGTATATCGGAGGCAAAAGGAAAACTAGAGAAAATGTGGGCCCGCTGTTGAATGAGACAGGAGCCATGGTGACAGAGGATGCGGAGAAGGTGGAGTTATCGAATGCCACCTTTGCTTCGGTCTTTACTGCTCAGGCCTACCCTTGGTAGCAAAGGGCTACCAAGATGATGAGGGGACTGGAACATCTCTCTGATGAAGAAAGGCTGAGGGATTTGGGTCTCTTCAGTCTGGAAAAAAGACGACTGAGGGGGGACCTTATCAACGCTTGTAAATACTGAAAGGGTGGGTGTCAGGAGGATGGGGCCAGGCTCTTCTCAGTGGTGCCCGGGGACAGGACAAGGGGCAACGGGCACAAACTTGACCATGGGAAGTTCCATCTCAACATGAGGAGGAACTTCTTTCCCGTGAGGGTGGCAGAGCCCTGGCACAGGCTGCCCAGAGAGGTGGGGGAGTCTCCGTCTCTGGAGACATTCCAACCCCACCTGGACACGTTCCTGTGCCACCTGCTCTGGGTGACCCTGCTCTGGCAGGGGGTTGGACGGGATGATCTCCAGAGGTCCCTTCCAACCCTTGCCGGTCTGGGATTCTGTGATTCACTGCGAGACATTGAGCAAGCAAGCTGCTGGGCAAGCATGTGAAAATCACATCAGAAGTAGGAAGAAAAGCAAACACCAAACGGGGTGATTCAGTGTCACCCCAACCTCTCCTCCCCTCAGGGGATCTCGCTGGGTTCCTCGGCCTCCCCACTTGATCCCTTTGCACTTCCCATCATCATGCAGAACCCCGCAGGAGACGCTGGCACTTCCTGGGCAAGATGGAGCAGTGGATGGAGCTGCCCTTCATCTCAGGTTTTTGGGTCTTCTGCGTGCTCTTGCTTCCCTGCATCCTCGGCTTGTTGGCCATATTCGCTGTGGTCATCTCCAGGATCTGCCGCTTTAAGACCAAGGCCAAGGTAGGCATCTGTCTTGGCAAACACTCCCTGGGTGGGGGCAGCCCGGGGCAGACCCCATCCCCGGGGTGCTCAGAGGGAGCAGTGAACAGTGGCCATTGCCCACCCAGCCAGACCCCCTGCTCTGGAGCCACCGAGCCACCTCCACTGGGGCACCAGGCTTGGGGACAGGGATGCTCCTGTCGCTCTAACTCCAGTTACTCTTCCCAGGGTCCTCCTTTCCTGGGCAGGGGCCCTCCTGGCCGAGGCACACCCTGCACTAACCCAGACCTTGCTTTCGGAGGGCAAGGGACCTCTGCAGCGAAGAGCAGTCAGAAAGGCAGGAGGGAGGACGCGAGAGGTGAGTGTCCCCATCCCAGAGCTGTGGCAGGTTCTGCAGCAGCTCCCGGCCGAGAGAGACACCCATTGCATGGCCCCCACAATGGCTGTCCTTGTCGTTCTCCTTCTGCCTTCTCCCCCAGGAGTCGTCGCCCACTCAGAAGGTGTGGAGGGGTCTACAGGGAGCCTGAACGATGGGTAAGAAGGGCCCTTCCCTGGTAGAGGGCCAGGGCAAACCCCTGCGGGGATGGCAGGTTTCCATCTGCTGGGACACACCATACCCCATCCCATAGAGGCCACTGGTGGCCCCAGTGCTCTGTCCTCAGCCCCTGCTCTGGGCTGGGACTTTTCTCCTTGGGCTGGAAGGTGCCCAACCCCTCACTATGCTGGGCTGGACTTGCACCATGTCCCCCGAGAACCCACCTGACCCCAGAGCATCCCAGAGCCATCAGGGCTGGCTCTGGGGAGCTGGGAAACCCCCCAGTCGGTCAGGAGAAGGCAGAGAGAGGGTTCTGGGTCTATCCCGTCCCACAGCAGCCCCCACAGTCCAGACAGTATTTCCCCCCCGCAGGTGCGAGAAGCCCCAAGGAGAAGGATGGTGGGAAACCGACTGCGGCAGGGAAGAGGCTTCTGCAAGGGAGCTCCCCCAGCAGACAGAAGACGTGGCTCAAGGTGGAAATGTCAGTGCTGCCACCAGCCCCGAGCTCCCCAGGAACCAGCTTACCCCCACCAACATGGACGAGCTCACCACATCCCTGATGGAGTCCCTGGACATAACCCAAATCTGCCAAGACCTGCTGGGCAAGCTGAAAGAAGCTCCGGATAGCACCGCTCCGGTCCTGTGTGGAGCCGTGAGGAGAGAATACCTCATCTGCCTGCAGTGCGGCGGATGCATCACCGGCAGCTGCCCGCACTGCAGCGAACCCTCGGAAGAACAGGACCTGCCCACACTGACCACCATCCTCCACACCGCGGACATCCTGGTGCACGAGGAGGACCTACAGCTGGAACTGGGGCTGGGCTTTGAGCTGGCCATGGGTGGGGAGCTGGTCTATGTGTGGGAGAGCACCCAGCGGTTCCCCGAAATACCCCCTGAGAGATGCTGCAGGGACTGCAACGCGCCTCTGCCCGGGAGCTCGCAGGCACAGACTCGAGGCAGTGACAGCAGCAGTGCAGACCTGCAGCCAGCTGGAGACGGGGAGGGTCTCCCCACCAAGGTCCCCACGCGGCCCCAGCCCCCATGGGCACAGCCCCCCTCCCCTGCGGCCCTGGAGCGGCTGCTGAGAGCTGGGATGGGGCCCCTGCCCTCGGTGGAGTTCAAGGGCATGGGGAAGGGGGTGAGTCTGCGGCGCATCCGGCTGTGGTGGTACAAAGCCAAGGCCAGCATCTGGAGGACCATTGAAGAGGAGTGCGGCTGGTGTTGGATAGCGGACGTCCCAGCGCCCAGCAGCAGCAGGGAAGGGGACCAGGAGCTGCCACTCCATATCCAACGCAAGGTGTACGCGCACAAACACACCACGCTGATGGTGGTGTAAGGAGCACCGGCAAGAAAAGGTGGGACTGGGAAGAGCGTGGCCAGGGCGAGCACAGCTCGGGAGGACAGGGATGGGTCATAGAACCATAGAATCATAGAATTGTCTCAGTTGGAAGGGACCTTTCAGATCATCCAGTCCAATCATCAACCCAACTCTGCCAAGCACACCACTAACCCATGTCCCTCTATGTCAATGAACAGCTGGAGTCCATGGAGCTCCACCTGGGGATGGATGAAGACCCAACGGAGAGCTTATGGATCAAGATTAAAGGGAATGCAGAGGCAGGGGACATTACAGTAAGGGTCTGCTACAGGCCACCTGACCAGGATGACAGAGCAGATGAGGCCCTCCACAGACAGATAGGAGCGGCATTGTGTTCACAGACCCTGGTCATCATGGAGGGCTTCAACCACCCCGGTATCTGTTGGAAAGACAGCAGAGCGGGGCACAGGAAATCCAGGAAGTTCTTGGAATGTGTCAATGACAACTTTCTTCTTCAAATGGTAGGGGAGCCAACAAGGAGAGGAACTATGCTGGACCTTGTCCTTACCAACAAGGAGGGGCTGGTGGTGAGTGTCAAGCTCAAGGGTAGCCTCGGCTGCAGTGATCATGAAATGGTGGAATTCAAGATCCTTTGGGCAGCGAGGAGAGCACACAGCAAGCCCACTACCCTGGACTTCGAGAGAGCAGACTTTGGTGTTGTTCCGGAGGAGTTTCTGTGGGACAAGGTGCTGTGGTCTGGGAGTGTTGGGATGACGGTGAAAGATGTGGTGACCTCTCGTTGATTTGGGGTTTGCACAGGGCTGTTAATGAGGAGTGGGACTGACACCAAATGACTCCCTGCACAGTGTGGTCCCTTTGTCCCCTGTGGAGATGTTCCAGCAGACAACCACAGGGCTTCTGCCCGCACTGAGCCAGCTGACCATCAGCCTGCTCGCTCCCCCTTTGTCTGGGTCCAGAGCGTGTCTGTTTTCTGGAGGACGGTCATGGCAGTTAGCAGGGGCACCCCAATGTCACCCCCCCCGATGCCCTCCACCAGCAAGGGGACCCTGCTGGGCTCTCCTGGGGACCAGCACTGGGGCCTGTGGGGATGCTGGCCAGCGGGGAGATGTCCATGTGACTGCCGGGAGGGAAAGCACGTGAAGAGGCAGGATGCGGCACAGAGCCAGAGAGGCGCAGGGCCACCATGCCTGGAAGAGGCCAGGGGAGGGGGGTGTCCTGCAGGGCTTGCGGAGGGCAAGGGCTAATGCCAGGGATGCCCAGGAGATGCCCGCTGCTCAGGTCCCCTGCTTGGACCCCAGAGCCCCCCTCTGCCCCCAGCCTGGAGCCCAGGGGTCCCTCCTCACCTCCTTTCTCTCTCCTAAGGTTGGCCAAGAAGACCCCACACGCTGGGCGGCGCCCCCAGTGCATCCGGCAGAGGATGGAGAGCAGTGACCAGGAGTCTCCTGCCCATCACCGCCCCTCTCGGTCCCTGCTGTCCCCAGGACGTGGCTGTCTGCCCACTGCCGTCCTGCCCAGAGGGGACAGCAGGGCCCGGCCAGGTTTGCTCCCCATGCAGCGGAGGGACCAGGCTGCCGCCCCGGGCACGGGAACCGGGAGAGGCTGCGGGAGAAGAGGCTGCGACCGGGAAACAGCGGGGAGACGGAGAGAAGGAGGAACGGGCTCCTCTGGAGCAATGAGCCATGTCCCCACTGACGTGAGACCGTGGTGGAGAACGCGGACGTGAAAGTCGGCTTTTATTGACTGATTAAAACAGTAGTATCCTGAAAACTTCCCCAAGATCTCCTCAGTTACTCAGTGAGGGCCTTGCACGCCGGAAGCTGGGAAAGGTGGCTTTTCCGCAGCTGAACCTTGCAGCCAGCTGAGAAAAGAGCCCTTCCCTAATACACACGGCAAGAAAGACTCCAGCCGCAACACAGATCAATCCAAGCAGCATAAACCAAGAATCCAGAAGGCCACAGGGAGCTCACGCTGTGCTGGGGACCCTGGCTCCCTGTGAGCCCCCGGGGATGTCGGTCACTTTTGGGAGGTGTTTGAGCTGCTGGACATTTCCCTGGAACCACGGGGAGGGACGGGCAGGGACAGCCCCTTGCGCAGCCCCAGGGCTCTCTGCAGGACCCATTCTCCCCCACGGTGGCATGGGCCCCGGCACCCATCAGTGCTGGGTCCGTCCTGTCCCACAGGAACCCCACAGTCCAGATCGTCTTTCCCCCCACAGATGGGAAAAGCTCTGTGGCAGAGGATAGTGGGGAAGCAAGTGTGCAGGGAAGAGGCTTCTGCAAGGGAGCTCCCCCAGGAGACAGGAGACCTGGCTCAAGGTGGAAATGTCAGTGCTGCCAACAGCTCCGAGCTCCCCAGGAACCAGCTCTCCCCCACTGACACGGAGGAGCTCACCACATCCTTGATGGAGTCCCTGGGCATAACCCAAATCTGCCGAGACCTGCTGGGCAAGCTGAAGGTAGCCCCAGATAGAAGGAAGCTGCAGCAGATCGAGACTTGCCCACGCTGGCTGCCATCCTCTGCACTGCGGACATCCTGGTGCACGAGGAGGACCTACAGCTGGGACTGGGGCTGGGCTTTGAGCTGGCCATCGGAGCCCAAATGGAGCCCAGGGGTCCCCCCTCACCTCCTTTCTCTCTTCTAGGCTGGCCAAGAAGGGACTACCCACTGGGCAGCCCCACCACTGCAGCCAGCAGATGACAAAGAGAAGTGACCGGGGGGTTCCCTGCCCAACAGCCACCCCTCAGTCCCACTGGTGGATGTCCCAAGACATGCAGAAGTGCCCAAAGACCTGCCAGCCTCACCATCAACTGACCCGTGCACATGGACACGTGTCCATTTTGGGGCCAGCCAGACGGTTGAGCTCAGCGAGGAAGACCATGAGCTGCTGGACTAGGTCAGACCCCCCGGTAAGGACAGTCTGGGCATGTCCAACACACGCCTGTCCGTCACATGCCACCAGCACCACCAGCAGCTGCAGGACCTTGCTGTCTGCCTGCCCCCGTCCTGCCCAGAGGGGAGGGCAGAGCCCAGACTGGTTTGCAGCCCTGGGACCAGGGACAAGAGGAGCCTTCAAGTGCCTCATGCTTTACTGGGACGGAGCAAAGATCTGACTGTTATCTCTGGAGGCCTCCAGCAGCAGAGAACCCCAAAGAGCAGCCGTGATCTCTCTCCCCAGGAATGTTAAGATCTTGGCACGTCTTGCTGCCATCACTGATGGGATGGATGCAGGGTTGTCTTCTGCTGAAAAGCCACCTGAAATTTGGTCCTGCACCTGCAGCTTTGGGGAACAGGGAGTTTTGGAAGCTCCCATTGGCACGATCCCTCCTTCCCACCTCCTGGGCAGTCATCTGGGGTAGGGGGGGACTAAGGAAAAAATGCTCAGGATGCTTTCTCACCCTGGTTGCCAACCCCAGATCTAATCCTGATTGTGAACTCCCCTTGGGGATTGAATTGTGTACTGGGTCTGGCTGGGATGAGGTCAGCATTCCTCCCTGCAGCTCACATGGTGCTGTGCTTTGTATTTGTAGCTAGAGCGGTGTTGGTGACGCAACATTTTGGCTATTGATGAGCCGCTCTCGCATAGCACCAAGGCTGTCTCTCCAAGCCCCCTCAAAGGCCAGCAGGCTGGGGGAGGGCAAGAACCTAAAGAAGTTCAACAAGGGCACGTGTAGGGTGCTGCACCTGGGGAGGAATAACCCCCTGCACCAGGACAGGTTGGGGGTGACCTGCTGGAGAGCAGCTCGGTGGAAAGAGACCTGGGAGTCCTGGGGGACAACAGGATGCCCATGAGCCAGCAATGTGCCCTCGTGGCCAAGAAGGCCAATGGCATCCTGGGGGGCAGCAAGAAGAGTGTGGCCAGCAGGTGGAGGGAGGTCATCCTCCCCCTCTGCTCTGCCCTGGGGAGGCCACAGCTGGAGCACTGGGGCCAGTTCTGGGCTCCCCGGGTCCAGAAGGACAGGGAACTGCTGGGGAGGGGACAGCAAAGGGCTACCGAGATGATCAAGAGATGGAGCATCTCTGTGCTGAGGAAAGGCCGAGAGCCCTGGGGCTGTTCAGCTGGAGCAGAGCAGGCTGAGAGGGGACCTTATCAACGCTTGTAAATACTGAAAGGGCGGGTGTCAGGAGGATGGGGCCAGGCTCTTCTCAGTGGTGCCCGGGGACAGGACAAGGGGCAACGGGCACAAAGTGGAACACGGGAAGTTCCATCTCAACGTGAGGAGGAACTTCTTTGCCGTGAGGGTGGCAGAGCCCTGGCACAGGCTGCCCAGAGGGAGCGGCGGGTCGGGCTCTTCTCCCAAGGAACAGGCCATGGCACAAGAGGAAACGGCCTCAAGCTGCGCCAGGGGAGGTTTAGGATGGATATTGGGAACAATTTCCTCCTGGAAAGGGTTGTGAAGCATTGGAAGAGGCTGCCCAGGGCAGTGGTGGAGTCGCCATCCCTGGAGGGGTTTCCAAGCCGGGCAGACGCGGTGCTGAGGGCCGTGGGCTAGTGGTGGCCTCGGCAGCGCTGTGTTAACGGCTGGACTCGATGAGCCCAAAGGCCTTTCCCCACCTCGACGACCCCACGACTCCATCCCCGCCTGTGGCGGCCCTGCCCGAGCCGGGGGCGGCACCAGCCGCTGCCCCCGCCGCTCCCCGCCATGGCCCAGCCCCTCAGTAGCCCCGTGGCCACCGGCCGCCGCCTCAGCCCGGCGCACGCGCAGCCAGGGCGGCCGCGGGGGGGCGGGCGCGCGCCCCCCGTTGCCAGGCGACGGCGGGACGCCCCGGCCGCGGGGACGGGGCCGCATGAGGCGGGGAACGGGCGCGGAGGCGGCGGCGGGATGGCGGGACCCGGCCGCGGCCCTCGGCGACACCGGCCCCGGCCCCGAGGAACGAATCGCCGCCCGCCGGCGCCGCATCGCCGCCCGCCTCCGTGCCAAGCGCCGGTGAGAAACGGGGCTGCGCCCCGGGTCCCTGCCCCGCTTGCGGCCTGCGCTGCCGGCCGCCTCCCCCCCCACATCCCAGCCGGGGCCAGGCCCTTCCCTGCCCCAAACCGGCCCTGAGGCCCGCACCTTCTCCCCGAACCTCATGGCTGGTTACGGATGAGCTCTTCTTCCCCAAACTGGCGCTGGGACCAATGTCTCCAGTCCCACACCAGTGCCAGCTGCAGGTCCCTCACCCCAAACTAGCACCCAGTCCTGACCCACGCCCCCCCCCAAGGCTCAGAGACTGTCCCCAGGGCTCAGGAACCCCCTGCCCCACACCAGCGCTGGGGCCAGGACCCCTACCAGGAACTGGCAGGGCACAGGGTCCCGAGGTGGCCTTGCCAGCCTTCACAGGACCTCTCCCCAAACTGGCCTCAGGTCAGGGACCACCCTGAATCCTGAACCAGTCCGGGACATTCCCCACTCCCTGCCAAATGGCAGAAGGTCAGGGACCAGCTCTCCCAGTCCCAGCTTGGCCCAAAGTCAAGGACATCCCCATCCTGTCCCCAGCCCAGCACTGGGGCAGCAACACCTCCTTCCCCAAGATATTGCCCTGCCATGGACCCTCTCCCCCTCTGGACAAAACCAGCAACAGGCCAGTGGCCTTCTGGGTCAGGCCGATGTTGTTCCCAAAACTGGGACTCTCCAGCAATGGGGGACACCTTTCCCCAAAACAGGACTCAACTGGGGTCCTCTGCCAAGCCTTTGCTGTCCCTCGCGGCTGGGTGAGATGGGACTGTGAAGTGGCAATACCCTGCCACCCTCTCCTGAGCTGGGTCTGGGTCATGGTCCCCATCGTCCCCCAGCCTGGGGAAAACTGGGGCAGCAACCACGGTCTGCTCCCCAAACCAAGAGTAAACCACACCAAGGTGCCTGTGAACCCTTTTACCAACCCATGGAGCCAAACCATGCCCAGGTCACTAACATCCACCCCAACAGGCTCGTTTTCCCCTTCCTGATCCCAGAAGGGTTAGATTGATCCCAGGGAACTAGCATGGAATCAGTGCCAACCCTGAAATGGATCCAGACAGAAGCTGGCTGTCTTCATGGCCGAGCAAGTGTCCCCTAGAGCCACTGAAGGGCACCCCCCAGAGAGCCTGTGCCTCCTGCCCTCCTCCCTCTGGGAAGCAAAGAGGGGCTGAGCCCCCCAGCCCTGCGCTGCAGGAGTAACCAGCCCTGGGCTGCACTCCCAGCCCCAGAAAGGGAAGCCTGGACCCCGTTTTCCCTTGGTTTCCCTTCCCACACTTTTCTGCCTTTTCTTCTGCATCTGTGGGGACCTCCTGGCCTGGGACTAAACCTGCTGAGGGGAAGAGAGAGCAAAGGACTGAACCGCCCGGTTCTGAGCTGGGATCCCAGATCCAACGCCACCTCCGAGCATTAGGAAGGTGGTGTGGTGCAAAATATTCTGTCTTCTCCCCTTTTCTGCCCAGGGAGGCCCTCGGAGAAGATGAAGAGCCAAAGGTGGCTGAGGAGGAGGAAGAGCAGAGAAGGAGCCATAAGCAGATGGAGGAGAGCAGGCAGGTGAGGCAGTAGGACAGGAGGGTCCTCTCGAGTCCCTGACCTCTGGACATTGGGCTTTACCCTCCTTTTAGCTTTGTGCGGTGCTTAATGTCACACAGAAGCATTTATGTGATAAGAAGCAGGGGCAGAAACTCTTCGGGACTGGATGGGGGATGATTCTTGGTCTGGATCCTGGGGATGTGATTTCTGTGTGACAAACAGCCCATGGATTGGAAGGACCTGGGACTGATGCTGTCCATCCAAACCCAAACCCCGCAGTGCCTGGCCCCATCCACACACACAGGGGAAGCAAAACAAGGTGCTCTGAGCATGTTCCTCTTGGTGCTGAGGGGCTGTCGAGCTTTCCGGGAGAGGGAGGACCTGCGGGTGCATTGAGGTCCTCGCAGTGCTCATCAAACCCTGCCATAGCATGGGAAGACGGGGCCTGTGGGTCCACACAGGTGCCTCAGCATGGGGCGGTGAGGAGCCAGACCCTGGACAGGCAAGAGTTCCTCCAGTATCCCTCCCTCCAGAGCTCGGGTCTCCGGGTGTGAGACGTGTCCCACCTACTTCACAGAGGCTGGCCAAGCTGCTCTTTGATGGCACGCAGATGGTGACAAACATCCAGGTGGCTGCTGACTTTAGGGAAACGCAGAGGAGGGCAGAGGAGGCAGAGCTGAAGCTGCAGAGGTAAGAGACTGTGTGGTGGGCCTGCTTTCAGAGGACATCCTAACCCTAGTCATCCAGGAACGCTTAGCAGTTAGGGCAACACTGAATTTGTATTCAAAAGGAAGATTTAGGCCCACAAAGAGCCTCCAGGTCCAACCTGCCACAGCTGGATCTTTACAGAGCTCTGCAGGTCAAGGCTGGTGGCTTCCCCAGGTGGCACTGCTGTACCACGGACTGTCTGGTTACCGATCTCCTCCAGACCCATCACATCTTCAGCTCCAGAGTGTGAGGAACACAGCTGGTTCTCAGCTTTTCACCAGGAGCCTGTACCACGTACACTTGTGGCCTCCTTCCTCCAGAGGCATAGGCACAGCTGCCCTCACATCTGTCTTGCCAAGCAGCGCTCCTGAGCCTGGAGGTGACACCGTGGTGGAGAACGTGCCACCTTGTGCTAAGAGGTGGTTCATTAAATGGCCTGTTTCCGGAGGTTGCCCTTCGCTCACGGAGATAGGGGTGGTTATTAGCCATACTGTGGGAGCGCACTGGGACAGCCACATCAAGCTGCGTGTGAGGAGTGGGAAGAACGTGAGACTGTGCTAATGTGAGAAATTGGGTATTAAGGTCTTCGCAGTGAGGGTGGTCAGATGCTGGGTCAGGGGCCCCTGACGTTGTAGAGATCTTCCTTCTTGGGGATGCTCAGCACATGCCTGGACAAGGCCCTGCACAACCTGCTCTGACATTGAAGTTAATCCTGCTTTGACTCGGAGCCGGTGATTTCCTGAAGCCCTTCCAGTCTCGATTATTCTCTGTGTGCCTTCCTGGGCAAACCTGTCCTGCTTCACCAGAGGAGCTGGGCAGTCTCCAAGGGACTGGATCTTTCCTCCCTGTCCCCTGGACTGGGAGATCAGCTAGGAAACACTGAGTCCTTGCTCCTACTGCCTTTGGAGGGCAGCGTAGGAACAGTTTATGGAAGGCTGGCTGTAACAGGATGCCTGTCCCTGGCTCAGTGGGATTCCCACTGGGAATCTCATGAAGGAACCAGGTGCGGGGTTCAGGAACTGCCCATAGAGCAGGTTTGGGGGTGGCAAAGGCAGTGGCCGCTGTTCAGGCTGAGCCAAGGGCCATCCCCAGAGCATGGTACCGGAGATAATTGGGATGGTACTTCTGTTTAGAAGAGGAAGGAGTTCTGTAATGTGGATGTGGACTGCTCAGTGCCGTTTGGCTTTAGCCGGAGTACAGCTTCTGGACAGTTTGACTCACAAATGTAGATGTAGCCAGGAGGCTTTTTGGCACTGCTTGTGCATCACCTCTTGCCCAGAGACAGCTCGCTTGGCAGAAAGAGTAGCGCTGCTTGAGCTGAGCTCTTCAGTCTTTTCTCCTCCAGGTAAGCAGTTGTTAGAGCACTGGGCAAGGGCAGAGCTGGCATCCCGCAGGCCAGCTCTAACAAGCGCTTGCAGGAAAGCTGCTGCTCCGCTGATACCTTGATGCCACTTGGAATTCAAACTGGGTTATGCAGGAAAGTGCTCCTGTGGCGTGGGCCAGCGAACCATGTCTGAAGCACTTGCTGCCCTGCCCCAGCTTCCCGTTTGCTCCTTACTGCCTGCAGGGCGGAGAAGCTGGATCAGGAAGCCACGTCTAGTACATACAAGTTTGTGGAGATCACCTCCAAGTGGGCCTTGGCCGAGGAGATGAAGATCCCGCAGGAGCTGTGGCAGCTGCTGAACCAACAGCAGCAGCAGTGCGCGCTGCTTCTGGAGGAGAAGAACAAGCTCATCAGCGACCTGCAGCAGGTAGTGTGGGGACCAGGCAGGGAGAACCGGGAAGGAAGGGGGGGTTCAAGCTCTGGAGGATGCTGTTCTTGGCTCTTCAGTCATTCCCTCTGTCTGGATCTTCAATTCACCAGCACGTGGCAGGGATCCCTGTAGTGTCAGTTCCGTCCAGGTCAAAACTGGGCCAGGACCTGCAGTGCCAGTGTCCCAATGCGGACGATGAGATTGGGTGTCCTGGCACCGTTCAGTGTGCAAGGACAGACACACAGGACACTGGTAACAGTAAGACAAACTGGCAGGTCCCAGATTGCACAGTAAAAAAAAAAAATAAAGTAAATGAGCAAAGTGAAGAAGGGGAGTGCTTTTGCAGGGGGAAGATAGCCTTCCCCACAGCAGGTCCCTGGCCCCCAGAGGAGGCGTGGTGTGACTGCAGGTATGTCACCTCCTTCTCCTCTCACCTGGACCTTTTGGCAGCGATGATCCGTCTCTCCCCCCACCTGCCCTCCTAACTACCTCTTGACTTTCTGTCTCTTTGCTCTCATCACCTCTTCTCCTTTGGAAAAGGCAGTGTCTGGGTCTTACTCTCTCAGTTAGTCCCTGAGGATTCCTGGTCAAATAACTCGCCCTGATTTCTACTTCTCTGAATACTTCTGCTTCTCTCTGAATACTACTTCTCTGATTTCAGCATCTCTTCTCTTCCAGGAGCTGAAAAACAAAGACGAGCAATACGTGCAGGCCATTAAGAAGCAGTCTGATGACATTCACCTGCTTTTGGAGAGAATGGAGGAACAGATCAGGCTCGTGCTGAAAACCTACCGTCACAAGCTCCTGCAGATTGAGGTAGCCAGTTCATATGATGGGGGAACAGTCCAATGAGAAAACCTGCAACCTCTTGCTTCTCCGTATCTACAGCAAAAAGGCATGAGCTGCATTGCACTGGCTGGGTTGACCACTGTCCAGAGCAGCAGGGCTGATGTCTTGGTGAATGAGGCTTAAATCTGACCAAGCCTGAGCACTGAACGGTGCTGAGTGCTGAGGGGCTGGTTTATACCGGGCTGTGAATGACTGTGGTTCAGTGTAGTGCAACTCGGTGGCAAGTGAAAGCTGTCGCTGCTTGATGGCTGATTATTCATGTCTCTAAAAACCAGCAAGGACCATTATAGTTCTTTAGCTTCACCTTCTGCAGAGCACAAAGTCCCACCTCGCGGCTCAAACCTGCATTTGTTGCTGAGTGAGGGCATCTCTCCCCATTTAATGTCCTGCGAGGGGAAAGCAGGCAGCTGCCTGACCAAGCTGCACGGCTAATCCTCAAGCAACGATTTCCAGTGAACTCGCAGAGCTACCCACCACCAAGAGCATCCCTCCCAGCTCTGGGTGGCTGATAGCAACGGTCCCTGTGGGCTCGCAGTGTGAGGTCTCTGCCAGCGGGGTCCTGGCACGGAGAGAAGAGATCAGGCCACTGTGTGTTTGTCCAACAGTGGTCCCAATCTGCAGCTGATCCTCTCCTGGAGTCTTCTGGCATGGGCTGGTAAGTTTGGCAACAAGTGGTGCCAAGCTGGTGGTGAAGGGCTTTGTCTCCTTCCCAGAAAGCCTTTGAGCTCGAACGGCAAGAGCTGCTGGACAACAACAGGAAGAAGTGGGAGGAAGGAATCCAGGCCCACAACACACAGGAGGTAAGGTCCATGTGAGATTTCAAATCATAGACTCATAGAATCATTTAGGTTGGGAAAGACCCTTAAGATCATCAAGTCCAACCGTTAACCCAACGCTGACAAACCCACCACTACCCCATGGCCCTCAGCACCACGTCTGCCCGGCTTTTCAATCCCTCCAGGGATGGCGACTCCACCACTGCCCTGGGCAGCCTCTTCCAATGCTTCACAACCCTTTCCAGGAGGAAATTGTTCCCAATATCCATCCTAAACCTCCCCTGGCACAACTTGAGGCCGTTTCCTCTTATGCCATGGCCTGTTCCTTGGGAGAAGAGCGCGACCGCCCCTGGCTACCCCCTCCTTTCAGGGAGCTGTAGAGAGCGAGAAGGTCTCCCCTCAGCCCCCTCTTCTCCAGGCTGAACCCCCCCAGCTCCCTCAGCCGCTCCTCACCAGACTTGTGCTCCAGACCCCTCACCAGCTCCGTTGCCCTTCTCTGGACACGCTCCAGCCCCTCAAGGTCTTTCTTGGCATGAGGGGCCCAAAGGCTGCCTTGAAAGACACACGTGCACAAAGGCAGCTGTTCCTCACTGGGAGGGGGGGGGGGGGTTGGGGGGCAGAGGGGCATTTTTTCAGCCTGCTCTGCAGGAGAATTATCCATGCATGACCTTGCTTTTGTCTGGCCAAAGGAGCTGTGATCATGGGAGGAAGCTGTCACCATTGATGGATGACATTCTCCTTTTGCCCATAGATGGAATACCTCCGTGGCCGTATGAGGAAGGTGGAAGAGTTTGAGAAACAGCTGAATCAGCTGCGGGTGCAGGATGAGGAGGAGTATAACAGCATGAAGATCCGGCTGGAGTACGATGTGGAGGTACAGAAAGGGCTGGCATGTGCCGTGTGGGGAGGCAGTGGAGCAGATCTCCCCGAGCTTTTCTGTGTGTAGCTGACTCTGTGAGGCAGCAGGACAGTGTGAAAGGTGCAGCTGGTATCTGGTCAGCTCAGCTCTTCACCATGCACAGTCCAGCCCCATATCTACAGGGGGGTGGATCTGTTCTCTCCTCTCCATGGGTTCTACACTGCAGTATCCCTCTGTCCTTGGCTCTCAGAGCGCATGACTGTAGCTCTAGGACATGTGAAGCACCTGGGAAGGTGGAGGGGATTCACAGAAAATCATAGAAAACCATAGAATGTGTGGGGTTGGAAGGGACCTCTAAAGGCCATCTAGTCCAACCCCCCTGCAGTGAGCAGGGACATCTTCAACCAGATCAGGTTGCTCAGAGCCTCATCCAGCCTGGCCTTGAATGTCTCCAGGGATGGGGCCTCCATCCCCTCTCTGGGCAACCTGGGCCAGTGTCTCACCACCCTCAGTGTAAAGAACTTCTTCCCAATGTCTGATCTAAACCTGCCCAGCTCTGGCGTAAAACCATTGCCCCTGGTCCTATCGCTACTTGCCCTTGCAAACAGCCCCTCCCCAGCTTTCTTGTAGGCCCCCTTCAGGGACTGGAAGGCCACTATTAGGTCTCCCCGGAGCCTTCTCTTCTCCAGGCTGAACAACCCCAGCTCTCTCAGCCTGTCTTCATAGGAGAGGGGCTCCAGCCCTCTGATCATCTTCGTGGCCTCCTCTGGACCCGCTCCAACAGGTCCACGTCCTTCTTGTGCTGAAGGCTCCAGAGCTGGACACAGTACTCCAGGTGGGGTCTCACGAGAGTGGAGTAGAGGGGGAGAATCACCTCTGCTGGCCACGCTTCTTTTGATGCAGCCCAGGATGCGATTGGCCTTCTGGGCTGCCCTCTGGTTTGCTACTCCTGGCATCAGGATTGATACAAGGATCAAATAGCGTGAGTGTCCTGACACCGGATCATTTCAGATCAACCTAATCTCTTCCTTCGTCAGGGTCCTTGTCCTAGGAGGTGTGAGCTTTTTCCTCTGACATCTACCCACAGAGCTATGATTTCTCTAATGCCCATGAAGTCCACTTGGTGTGAGAACTGTCACGAGTTTGCCCTTACTCACCAGGGGCTCTCACTGCAGATCCAAACCTCGTAGCCGTGACTTCCCCGAGATACAGATACCTTTTAATCCGCTGCATTCTCTGCGAGCAGCGGTGTCAACAAAGCGGTGCGTCTGTGATGCTCTGTGATCCTGCTGGTCCGCTGGACGGCGGCTCCGGCGTTGCTCCTAAATCTGTCAGGTTTGCCCAGCATCATTCAGCCTCCTCTGCTCAGCTGACACCTTCCCTCCTTGTTTTCATGTGTTGCTTCCTGGGCTGCGCGGTAGAGATGGGACACGTTGCATTTGGACTTTAGAAGGGCTCATTGTTTGTCCCATGTGATGTCCTCCTGGGAAGCCCAGGGAAATATGGGCTATTTCTAGAAGGTTTTGCGCAATTTCAGGTGGAACATTACTGTTGCAAGGTCCCTGCTAGCCTGAAAAAGCAAGTCCAGGGAGGGCAGTCCTGACTCTGTGGTTTCTTCATCTTCAAGCTGATAACCTGGAAGGTGACACAGAGTGTGCAATGGTCACGGGTGGCTCTGAGCCATTTGGGGAGGGAGGCAGCAGCACGCTGGAGATCAAGGTTCACCAACGGCCATGTGGGGCTGTTGTAAAAATGCACCTGCTGCCTTTAGCTGTAGGTGTGGGAGGGTTTACCTATAAGGCAGGAGAGGTAATTATTCCTCTCTACTTCATACCTACGTGTCCTTTTCCAGGTTCGGCAACGTGCTTGGGAACAGAGGACAGAGTCTAGAACAGCCCAAGTAGACAAACAACCCCTAAGAAAGGGCTGAAAAGCTGGGGCTGCTTAGACCAGGGAAGAGATTTCTGGAGGGAGGTGATAAGTCTACAAATATGCACAGTTCTGGATGATGGAGGGTGACGACTTCTCCGTGTCCAATGTAGATGCAAGAAAAAAATCATGGGGTTGAGTTTTGGTAGAGACGATTTAAATTGGCATTTGGATTGAGGGTTGAAATTTCAAGCTAAGAAAGCCTGGAAAGGGTACGGAGTTGCTTGCTGGTTAGCTAGAGCGACTGTGCCCTTGGTTTGCTGCTCTTTGGCGCAGGGTTTTAGGAGCAGCGTAGATCAACGTCTCCTGGAGTTGATTTGGTGAAGTTGTCCCCTTGGTGGGGCAGATGAACTAGATGTCCTCCTGCTTCCCCGTAGCGCTGCAGTTGTGTAACTCTGTAGAGCACAGGCTTCACCCCTCCAGTTCAGGGAGAATAAGAAAAGAGAAGTTGGAAACACCTATTTTCCTGATGAAGCTGTGATATCAGCATCCTGAGGTATCTCAGGAGCTTAGCCAAAACCTAAAGATGAAGTCTACGGTTTGGGGGTTATGGAATACTCCCCCATGTCACTAGATAGGAATCAGCATTTTAAATATGGGGGTCGGGCCGTGGTTTTTCTCCATCTGCTGTAAGGAGAAGGTCCCTTGGCCCTGCTGGGATTTACCTCCATCTTTTCTTCCGTCCAGCTTTGATCCTAGCCAGCTGGGACTGGTTCTAGGTGTCTCCCCAGGTTATTTGTACACTCACTGTTGTATGTAGGGCTACCCAGGAGAGCTCTGAGCCAGCTAACCCTGGTACCAGGGTCTTCCCTGCTTCTAGCCTGCAGCTCGGGACTCTTTCCCTGCCCCCAGAGATGCCCGAGAGTGAGCCCGAGCCCCTGATGGAGACCCCACTGGGTCTCTCTGCTGTGCAGATTTGCTGGGCACAATCAAGCCTGTAGCTGATGCTGTAATCTGGGGCCGTGCAGCAGTTTAATTCCAATCACTTCCTATCGTGGGAGAAGCCTTTACAGGCCTCCCCAGTAAAGCACTGCATTATGAGACTTTTTTTCAGTATCAGGTGTCCTTTCGCACATGGAAAACACTTCTACTGATGAATTAAACCATGCCAGGCCCAGACACCGCCTCTCACCCATCCATGCTGCCTGCTCCCGGAGTTTCCGTGCTGCAGTGTCCCCCTGAGCTCGTTACCAAATGAGCTGTAGGGCTGAGAGAGAGCAGCTCATGGGTATGGTGTGATGCCTCCCAGCCCAGAGCAGCGGCCCCAGGAGACTGGGGCAATCAGCCCAGCAAGCAGCTCTTCCCTTCCATCAACTATCGAGCAAACAGGGTGCTGGGAAGCTGAGAGAGATGTCTCCATTGCAGATGTCTCCTCCGTTGCAGCTGTGGCGCAAAGGGGAGAACTCGCTGCCTCTCTCCTCTCCCCCAGGCCATGCAACGAGATGCTGCCGTCACAAATGCTGCAGTTATTTGGTTGGTTCTGGTTTCCTTAAGTCCTGGAGTTTGTGCGGTCACTCCTCCCGCGTGTCCCTTCCTCCAGCTCGCCAAGTAACTCCTGAGCCTCTTGGGTTAACTCAGAGACATGCAATGCCTAATACTGACATGAAAACCAGCACCTAGGTTGAGGAGAGAAGCCCAAATTAGTACCCTACAGAGTGAAAGTTGGGTACAACTTCAGTCCGTTCTCCCCCAGACATGGCCCTGTATCATGTACTTATGGACAACCAGCATCTCCATCGCTCACCCATGAGTGATGCCTTGTGGCCAGGGGGTAGCTGGGGAAATGAGCATGGGAAGATGGGGTTTGGAGATGCAGGATCAGTAGGATCCAGGCTTCAGTGGGGCTTTTGCTCATGGCACGGCTTGTTTTCCTTTTTGTTTTGCAATGCCAGAACCTGGAGAGGCAGCTCCAGCAGTTCAAAGCCATCTATCAGCTGAACCAGGAGAAGCTGGATTACAGCCTTCAGGTGCTTAAGAAGCAGGATGAGGAGAACACCATCATGAGATCCCAGCAGAGGAGGAAGCTCAACCGGTAAAAATGCATCCCTGGAAGATGGGCTCTGCTTTCCCTGCCATCCCCTCCCATGTGCCATTTTTTTGTGAAGCCCATCACCAAGCACAGGCCAACGAGTTCTATTCCAACCAGGGCTTAGCCCAGGGCAGGGCCATCCCCAGAGCACTTGGAATAGGCTGGCCATGGACAACTGTGCCAGCTGCATCAGGGGCGGTCAGGCTTTGCCAGCCCCAAGTCCCAAAGTCTTCATACAAGTTCTTTACAATGAGGGTGGTGAGACACTGGCCCAGGTTGCCCAGAGTGGGGGTGGAGGCCCCATCCCTGGAGACATTCAAGGCCAGGCTGGATGAGGCTCTGAGCAACCTGATCTGGTTGAAGATGTCCCTGCTCACTGCAGGGGGTTGGACGAGATGGCCTTTGGAGGTCCCTTCCAACCCCACACGTTCTATGATTCTATGATTCTGTGATAAGCTGGTTACACCGGAAGGTGCCTCTTCGGGGATGCTCAGCTCTGCTGTCCCCCACCCAGGCTCCACAGCTTGCTCAATAACCTGAAAACAAAACTGGCCAACCAAGAGAAGCAGTTCAGAGAGGAGAACCAGAGCCTGGCAGCTGACTGCGAGCGCATCACAGGGCAGTGCAAGGAGGTGAAGAGGAGCATGAGGTGGGGTGTGCGCGGACATCCGCCCGTGATGAGGCCTCGGAGCACCTACGTGAGGTGCAGGGGGAGCTGACTTGTCGTTTCGGGGCACGGAGCCTCCTCCCATGCGCCATCTCCCTTCTGCACAGGCACTTTGCTGTCAGTGATGCCGAGAAGTTCACGGAGGTCTGGCTTATGAACGAGGAGGAAGCCAAAGGGCTGATGAGAAAAGCCCTGGATGCAGATCGCATCATTCACACCCAGCAACTGGGGCTGCCCTGGGAAGAGCCCCGTTACTGGTTCCTGAACAACGTTGGCCCCCTCAAGCGTTACAAGGCGAAGAGGACGGCAACCAAGCTGGCTGCGGAGGTCCTGACAGGTGGGATGCGCAGTGCCTTTGTCACCCTTGTGGCACTGGGAGACCCTCACCTTCCTCCGTGACAGCCCCTACTGTCACTCCTGTCTGTGCCATGGCTAGGTGGGATCTTACAGTGACATTGTGAGCCCCAGCAGGGGCTGTCCCCCACTCTGAGCTGGCTCATGCCATGCCAGCTTGGGCACCTTTCCGCTGTACTTTGTCCAGTGCTCCCAGTTCCAGACTAGCTGACCAAGAGCCAGCTTGTGTCCCAAGGTCTTCAGGGTGCTTTCCAGGTCACAGGGAACAATTGCGATTTCCCTGGTGACTCCTGCAATGATGTGACCAGGGGAGCACAGCCTGGGGATCGTGGTCAAAGCACAAAGGCTTTTCCTCACCCTTCTTTCTCCGTGTTTCAGAGAGCAGCTCTGGAGGACAGGGGGAGGAAGGGAGAGAGAAGGAGAAGGAAGAAGCAGGCAGCAGAGAAGGAGGAAAAGAAAAGACAGCGAAGGTTGAGGACAGAGTCACACAGCTGCGAAATATCTCCAAGAAGACTGCCAAGAGGATCCTGGAGCTCCTGAGCGACGAGTCGGTGAGTGGCGATGTAGCGCAGGTGAGATGCACAGTGCCCTTGTCACCCTTGTGGCACTGGGAGACCCTCACCTTCCTCCGTGACAGCCCCTACTGTCACTCCTGTCTGTGCCATGGCTAGGTGGGATCTTACAGGGGTGACATTGCGAGCGCTGGCAGGGGCTGTCCCCAGCGCTGAGCTGGCTCATGCCATGCCAGCTTGGGCTTCTGCATGGCACTGCCTTGCTATGCCAGGCAGCCTGTTGTCAGAGAGCTGCCCCACAGGCCAGGAGAGGATCTCCAGGTCCTTCCACTGTATGTGGCACATATATGATGCTAATAAAAGGTATTGGCAGGCACAGTTGCCCAAATCCACAGCTCCCCAGACCAGAATAAGCACGGGCAGACCTGCTGCATCTGATGCTCCAGGCTGTTCCCCGTCTCCGGGGACAATCAGCAAGACCTTCAGCTCATGAGGTCCTTTTGGCATCACCGTGCTGATCTTCCCTGTCTGCTGGGTGGCTGTTCCGGAGTCTCCTGGCCCTGCCAGCCTCACACTGCCCAGCCTCTGCCCACCCTCCCCACTCCACGTGGCTTCTGGGCAGGGACAGAGACACTATTTCTCTGCACCCTCTTCTCTGCGTGTCTCCCAAGGGTTTCCTCATTGAGAACAAGCTGCTGAAGCCCCTGAACGCCCTGGGAAGGCAAGAGCGCACCATCATGAAGCTCGACTCCATCTTTGCGGTAAGTTGTGGCTTGGCCCATCGGGGTCACCAGGGAAAGCTCTCTGCTCCGTGTCTGCGTGGCGTAGGACTGAGCCACCCCAGGGGGGTCCGGCTGGGTTGCTGGGGGGGGCCTCTAGGGCAGCAAGGGGAGAGGTACACCGCGAGATGCTGTGAAGAACTGAGGCCAGATGCTTCTCAGCACAAGGATGTCCTGCTGATGAATTAAACGTCTCCGGGGCCTCTCCAGCCTGTTCTCAGACTCCCCCATCCACACATACCCCGGTCTGTCCCACACTAACCACTTCTTACAACCCACTCCCGCCTTGCATGGCATTGCCAGAGGGGCACCCTCTGCTCCTGGAAAATGCTCTTCGTTTCATTCCCCCTTCCTGTGACATCTCTGAGGGACGCCAACCTGGTTCCTCTACTCCCCAGGCCCTCGGGATCGACAGTGAGGATGACCTGTACCAGCTGGTGGATTTTTTCCAGAAGTACAATGCTCAGGAGGTGGCTGTCAGCCAGGTGGGACCACCAGGAACAGCAGTGGGGAGAGCCCGGGGGTCCAGGGAAGGGGCAGCAGAACGTCTCCTGAACACCCAGGGAAGGCAGAGAGAGGGGGACCAGCATGTTGACCCTGAAGTATTTCCCTGTGACCAGACATGGGAGGTGAAGGTGCTAGGGCTGAGGAGTTGTAATCTTCTTCTGCTGTGGATGAACAGAACCTCTTGCGCATGAATTTTTGCCTCGGCTCCCTAAATTTGCCAAGGGACAAGGCTGCGGGCAGCTGGAAGCTCCTGGGGAGAAGGTGGGTCTTGGGGAGGAGGAGGTGGTGGAAGACACAGTGCCCAGCTTGCTGGCCTTGCCTCCAGAGCCAGGGCAGCCCGGGTGGAGAAGATGTCACGGATCTGCCTGAGGACAGAGAAGACGGTGGATCTGGTGCCCAGAGGGACGAGCTCAAATCCCCTGGGACCTCGCAGGGCTCCCTTCCGTCTGTGTACATCCACGCCGATGATGTCCTAAAGATCCTGAAAGCATTTATGCGGGATTTTGACAAGCCGAGGTAGGACCTGGGGCAAAATGGGGCTGTTGTCACTATGAGGGAGCCAGACTGGGGCACAGAGGGGGCTGTGGGGATGTGTAGACAGGGCTGGGGGGCTCGGTATTGCCCTGGCTGGAGCAAGAGCTTCCCCTGCCTGCCCTGCAAGATGACAGAGGGGTGGGGAGGGTCCCACCAGGGCACGGGGGTACAGACAGTGCCCGAGCGAGTGATGGCTGGGGACAACGGGGCAGGAGATGACCAGCAGCCCGGGGAGGGAGGCAAAGCCATAGGGCAGGCAGGTGCCAGCTGTGGGGTCGTTCTCATTCATGTGACAGTGGGGTTGGACTACCTGGCCTCATGGTGCACCAGGGGAGGTTTAGGATGGATATTAGGGAAAATGTCTTCATGGAAAGGGTTGTGAAGCATTGGAAGAGGCTGCCCAGGGCAGTGGTGGAGTCGCCATCCCTGGAGGGACTGAAAAGCCGGGCAGACGCGGTGCTGAGGGACATGGGGTAGTGGTGGCCTTGGCAGCGTTGGGATGATGGTTGGACTCAATGATCTGAAAGGTCCCTTCCAACCTAGATGATTCTATGATTCTACGATCTCTGAAGGTCTCTTCCGACCCCTACCCCTCTGTGATTCTGTGGTGGTGCTCAGTGCAGCGGAGCTGCTCCTCACCCGTGAAGAGCTGAGCCCCAGGGCTTTGTTCTCTGTCCCCTAGGGAGAAGGACGGGTCAGCAAAGGAGGTGCTACAGGTACGGGACAGCTCGGAGGATGGCGAGTACTGGGAAGCCCTGGCACACGTTATCCCCGAGCCGACGCTGAAGCTGTGGGATGCGCTGGCAGTGGCACTGGAGGAATATTAGTGAGTGCCTGGCAGAGACGCTGGGGACAGGGCAGCGGGGCTGGCACCGGCTGTCGGTGCCAACCCCATGCCCTCCTTGCTCCAGCGAGGTCCTGACGCGGAGGGCCAGCCTGCTGGCCGAAGCAGCCCTCCTGCACCAGCAGAACTCGGAGCTGTACCTGCTGCTGGAGGAGTACGTCAGCGCGGGGGTAAGTGTGGCATCCTCCTCCCCTGCAGCCTTGGGGACACGCCACCACGCGTGCCTGACGCAGAGGTCCCAGACGCCTGGAGCCCGTCGCTGTCGGGCTCAGGGTGTTTCTCCCCGCAGGTGAACAACAAGCTGTTCTCCCCTCCCACGCAGTGGATGGACCTGGACGTGTCCTACCCCGGGGGTGTGCGGTGAGTGCCCAGGGCCAGGACACGGCTTTTCTCTGTCCCCAGCTGAAGCTGTGCCCAGAGCCAGGGCTTCCTGGCAGGCATTAATAAACCCTTCCCAAACCTGGGCCGGGAGCGTGCGTGTGGCCTGCGAGGAATGTCCCTCTCGCCTCTGGGGGTGGCGGGGAGCCACAACCAAGCGTCCCCCCAATCCAGGGGACTCACGGGAAAGCATTTCCCCACTTGTGCCCCAAAGCCTGTGTCCTCCCTTTCCTCCGCAGAGCTGAAGTCAGACAGAAGCCTTCACCTTCCGCAGGCCAGCGTCCCCACCGTCCCTAGGCATCCTGGCTTCGGCAGAGCCCACCTTTCTTTAACTGATTTTACACCTTATTCCACTTTTTTCTTTCCCAACGCTTTTTCTCCCTGCTGGGATCCTCCCAAACAATCCCCACCCAATTACTTTTCCCTCATCGGTCCCCGGGCTGCTAAATCCGTACCTAAATTTTACATTTCCGAGGCACCATCAGCCCAAAGCGGTGCTACAGGCAGAGTTGTCTCCAGGAGGGGCCGCGTCCCATCCATGACTCCCTTCCACCCTTCTGCTTCACACCAGTTCTATCTCATTCCCAGTACGGGCTCCCTGGCCAGCTTTATCTGTAGCCTTGACTCCCCTGCCTCACGCTATGTTTCTCATACCAGAGCAGAATAACACCATTTTTTTTGCTCCCTGGGTATCTGTGCCCTTGAATAGTTTTCACTTTTCTCCCAGTCCCTATCAGGGCCCCTGCCCAGCTTCGGGGACGGGCGCTCCCGCGGGACGGCTCGCTCCCTGTACCCCTGGGGTACAGCGGGATCCACAGGGCAGAAATGCCAACAAAAAGGCCCAAGGCTGGGGTGGGGGGTGGGGGGTGGGAGGCAGGGAAAGGGTTTGGGGCAGGGATGGGCAGGGGAGCGGCAGACACCGCTCGGCACATCTCGGCTCCGGGCTCCCGGGACCACCGGGAGCCTCTAATCACAGAGCAAGTGGGCGTCAGGGGTCCCAGCCCCACGGGGCGGGGGGGGGGGGGCGGAGGGCAGGAGAGCCCTAAACCCCCCACCCCGCACTGGAGTCACTGTGTGTGAGGGGGTGACAGTCAAACTGGACGGTCACTGGATGGGTGGGGGGGAGTCGTGACCCGATGAAGATGCCCCCCCCCAGCAGCAGCAGGGGGGATGAAATGCGGGGGGGTATGGGGGGGTGGGGGGGGGTGGTCCGGGCCGGGAGAGGCTCGGAGAGGGGGCAGTGGGGCGGGGGAGGGCCTTGCCCGGGGGAGGGCCCTCCCCGGCGGCCGCAGCCCGCCCCGTCCCGCCCCGTCCCGCCCCGCCGGGTGCCCTCGCTGCCGCCAGCACCGGACGAGCCCCGGTACCGGGATGCCGCAGGCGCACGCCCACGCCCGAGCCCCCCTCCGCTCGTCGCGGCGGAGGGGCCACTGCAAGAGCTGCCTCCCGCCCTCGGCAAGGTAGGGACACTCCCCACCCCCCCCCCCCCCCCCCCCCCCCTGCGGCGTGCACGGTACTGAGCACCCCCCCGCCATGCACGGGCACCGGGAGGCGCCGGGGTTCGGATACCGGGGCTGCCCCGTGGGCTGGAGTCCGGGCACTGGAGTAGCCCTGGACGTAGGGGGTCCGGTCCGGGAATCGGAGCGCCCCCGGGAGCGGGAGTCCGGGGCTACCCCGGGTGCTGGGGGTCCCGGGTCCGGGGCTACCCCGGGCGGGCGCTGGGGGTCCCGGTCCGGGGCTACCCCGGGCGCTGCGGGTCCGGGCACCGGAGCAGCCCTGGAGCTGGGGGTCCCGGTCCGGGCACAGGAACAGCAGCGAGGTTGGGGCACCGGGGCTACCCCGGGCGCTGGGGGTCCGGCCACGGGAGCATCCCAGGGGCTGGAGGGCCAGGGCTGGGGGGCCGGGGCCGGGCACCGGTGCATTCCTAGGGGTGGGGTCCGGGTCTGGGGCAGACCCTGGGGCTGGGGGTCCCGGTCTGGGACTGCCCTGGGGGCTGAGAGTCCCGGTCGGGGCACCGGAGCGGGGGTTTAGGGCCGGGGCAGACACAGGATTGGGGAGCCAAGTCCTGGCACCGGGGGCGAGCACCGGGGGTCCCGGGCCGGGTCCCGGCGCTGCCCCGGGGTCTGGGGGGCCGGTCGGGGCACCAAGGGGTGAAGGTTCTGCTCTGGGAACCGGGGGAGAGCACCGGGAGTGAGGGGGGGTCCGAGCACCGGGGCGGACCCGGGTCTGGGCTGCGGGACCACGGCAAGTCCCAGACAGCGTCCGGTCGCCCCCGGGCCCTTTCCCGCGGCCCCGCCGGAGCCTGCCCGCCCTTGGCGGCTGCCAGTGGCCCGGGACGGTGTCACTCAGGCGGGTGGCTGCCCGGGGAGGGAGCTGCGGGGTGAGTCACAGGCAGGAAACCGATTGCATCAGGAACGGGGCTGTTTTTCCAAGCCGGGGCTCCCGGAAAGCCCCAATCCCTCCATCCTTCCATCCCGTCTCTCCACAGTGACATGGAGAAGGAAGCCAGACCCTCAACCAGCAGCTCGGTGGCCTCGGCCTCGTCCTCCACGGCCACCTTCAAGGAGGAACTGCTGTGTCCCATCTGCTACGAGCCTTTCCGTGAAGCCGTGACGCTTTGCTGCGGCCACAACTTCTGCAAGGCCTGCGTGAGCCGCTCCTGGGAGCATCGGCACCACGTGTGCCCCGTCTGCAAGGAGACCTCCTCCTTCGACGACCTCCGCGTCAACCACACCCTCAACAACCTGGTAGAGATGATCCTCAAGGAGGAAGGACAGTCGCAGGGCCGGGCATCTGTCCTCTGCCCCCTGCATCAAGAAGAAGCCAAACTCTTCTGCCTGGAGGACAAGGAGCTGGCGTGCTTCGTCTGCCAGAGCTCCAAGCAGCACGAAGGGCACAAGATGCGGCTGGTGCAGGAGGTGGCGGCGGATTTCAGGGTGAGGGATGCTCCGGGAAGGGTGGGGGGGGATAGATGGCACGGAGACGGACCCCAGCGTCTGGAGGGGTACAACCCACGCAGGCCGTGGCACAAACTTGCCAACGCATGGCTTTGGCTCGTGCCCGGCGTGGTTGTGCCTGCCGGCGTGCCGGGATGAAAGATGCCACCACGCTGCCGAGGGTGCGTCCCCCACGGGAGTGCCCCTGCCGCATCGCCGCCCCACGCTCTCCCTGCCTAATAATTACCCAGGGCCACCCCATCCCCTGGGGGCACGGCCCTTTGCCCCGCAGGAGGGGGGAGCGGGGTGATGCTCCCAGGGCTTTGTCCCGGTCCCCGCCTTTCCTTGGCTCGTTCACCCTCCGCTGGGCTGGATTCGGCCGCGCTGGTTGTTGCAGCAACTGGTTATTGCAGCAGCACCGCGGGGTTGGGAGCCTATTTGGGATGGGACCCCAGGGGGGAAAGGTTGCACAATTCCCCCAGCCGGGGAGGGATGCGGGATGGGGAGGCAGCCCCGAGCCCCACGGGGCAGGACGGGGCTGTGGCTGCGCGGGGAGGAGGAAGAGGAGGAGACGGGCATCCTGCCAGCACCTGCCGCGTTTCCCGGCCTGACTCAGCCCGCGGGAAACTGGCCAGATTTCAAATGTGGCGGGGCGGCCGCGGGGCTGATGTTTCGCAAGGCTTGGCCGGCTGCCGGGGGCAGGCAGGGGCTTGACGGCGCGGCCTCAGAAGGGCTTAAAAACAGAGGGGGAGGATTCGCTGTGGAGCAAAGCTCCCCTCTGCCTCGCTGCTTTGAGCCATCGCGTCTGGTGCGGACACGATGGGTCAGCGTGGAACTGACCCCGGAGCTTGGCCACCGGAGGGGAAAGGGTGGATTGAGCAAGGATCCTGCTTAACCTCCTCCTCCTGGGTTTGGGGCTCTTGTCTTTCCGCACTGGGAACCCCGGGCATAGGTTTGCGAGGGTGCTGAAGGCATGTCCTCCCCGCAGGCCAAGCTGAAGTACATGGAGACCTCCCTGCGGGATAAGGTGAAGGATTTCTGGGCCGTGCATCGCTCCTACGAGTCCATTTCCAAACACAACCAGGTGCGTGGTACCTCCTGGCGGGCGGGCAGGCAACGGGCCTGATCCTGACACATGTGTGGACATGTATGCACATGCGTGTACACACCCCGGGCAGGAATGCGGCTGGGAATGGGGTGGAGCGCTGCACCCATGCTGGGCTGCTCCACCCCTGAGCGGGGAGGGATGCTGGAGGGGAGGAAAGGACTCGGATGGGGAATTGGGGACCAGAGGGATGGGGTTGGGGCTGCTGCGTCAGCTGGGACGCGTTGATTTTGGGAGGGCAGCGTGGTCCCGGTGAGTTCCTGAGCTGTGGAGCTGGTCGGAGGGCTCCGGAGGAGCGTTTAGGGGGATGGATGGGGGGGGAGCCAAGGGGAGCCGGGGGCTCCGAAGGGAGGTGGTGACGTCCCCATATGGGGCAGGTGGAAGAGGTACGGTTGGAGGAGCGGATCAGGAAGGAGTTTGAGAAGCTGCACGAGTTCCTGCGGGGCGAGGAGAAGGCGCTGCTGGCCCAGCTGCAGGAGGAGACGCGGCACAAGCGCGGCCTCATCGAGGGCAAGATGAGGCGGCTGGCGAAGGAGAGACAGGCCCTGCTCAACGAAGCCCTCCAGCTCCAGGCGGACCTCAAGGAGGACGACTACACCTTCCTCATGGTACGGCCCCGCCGGGGTGCTGCCCCGTACCCTGCGGGGTGTCACCCTCGCTGTGGCACCCTCCTGCCCCTGCCGGGGTGCGAGCAGGGTGCTGGGTGATGCTTTGGGCATTTGCAAGCCCCCGTGACCCCCCCGTAATTTGGAATCTGATGGCCCGGTGTCTCCTTCTCTTTCAGAGCCACAAGAACCGCAAGCGCAGGTAAGTCCCGGTCCCCGATACGTCCCCTGCCTGGTGACACTGGGGGCTCGGAGGCACCCCCTCCATGGGGCTGAACAGGGTCTTCTGCAAGGTCTCTGCCCCAACTGAGTTCCTGTAGCCCTGTGTCCCCTCTTGGTGCTCCAGCAGAAGGCGGTGCTGGGGGTCCTCGAGGCCAGGCAGCACCCCAGGGTGCCTCCGGGCAGGATGGGGGTGCATCCTGACACAGAGAAGCATTGCAGGTTCTGGGGGAAGCGTTAAAACCCTGATGGTGGGGGGAATTTGGTACTGGGACCCTCCTGGGGTGATTCACCACCTTCCTGGGGTGAGAGCAAGCTATGGGGAAAGCCCACGAGGAGGTGTGGGGTGCTGGTGGGGAAGTCCCTTCCAAAACACAAGGTGCCAGGAGACCCAGCCCAGACTCTTCCTCCATCCTTGACCCGTCTCCGTCCTCTGCCCCTGCCCAAGGATCGCCTGCACGGCCGAGGAGCCCGAGGCTGTGCCCTCAGGGATGCTCCTCGATGTCGCCAAGTACCTGGGCTCGCTGCAGTACAACGTGTGGAAGAAGATGCTGGATACCATCACCGTAGGTGAGGTGCTGGGCCTGGGGGACACGTGGGTCCTCCCCGAAGGGTGGTTGTCCCAGGGCTGGTGGATGAAAAGCTGGCCATGAGCTGGCACCGTGCGCTGGCAGCCCAGAACCCCCCCGCAGCCTGGGCTGCATCCCCAGCAGCGTGGGCAGCAGGGCGAGGGGGGGATTCTGCCCCTCTGCTGCGCTCGGGGGAGACCCCCCTGCAGTGCTGCCTCCAGCGCTGGGGCCTCGGCACAGGAGAGACACGGAGCTGTTGGAGCGGGGCCAGAGGAGGCCCCGGAGATGCTGGGAGGGCTGGAGCCCCTCTGCTGGGAGGACAGGCTGAGAGAGCTGGGGGGGTTCAGCCTGGAGAAGAGAAGGCTCCGCGGAGACCTTCCAGCCCCTGCCAGTCCCTCAAGGGGCTCCAGGAAAGCTGGGGAGGGACTCTGGAGCAGGGAGGGGAGCCGTGGGACGAGGGGGAAGGGTTTTACACTGGAAGAGGGGAGACTGGGATGAGATATTGGGAAGAAATTCTTTGGTGTGAGGGGGGTGAGCCCCTGGCCCAGGTTGCCCAGAGAAGCTGTGGCTGCCCCATCCCTGGAGGGGTTCAAGGCCAGGTTGGCCGGGGCTTGGAGCAACCTGGGCTGGTGGGAGGTGTCCCTGCCCAGGGCAGGGGGTGGCACTGGCTGGGCTTTAAGGTCCCTTCCCACCCAAACCGTTCTGTGATTCTATGGCTAAAGCAACCTTTGCATGGGGCAGCCCCAGGGGTGGTGGGTGCAGGAGAGAAGAGGAGCATGGAGCAGCCATGCCCACGGCTGATGAGCCTTGGGGAAGAGAACTGGAGAGCACAGAGGGTGCTCTGGGGCACTTACACCCCAAAAGGGAAGCCCTGGAGGGTGCATTTCTCCGTGCTGAGGTGGGTTAGGGAGGGATGGATACCTTCAGGGCCGTGGTGCCCCCTGTAAGCTCATCCCTGCAGTGAGCCAGGCTCCTAACACGCATGTCCCCACCACAGTCCCCTTCAGCTTCAACCCCAACTCCGCGGGCTGCTGGCTCTCGGTGTCTGAGGACCTCACCAGCATCACCAACGAGGGCTACAAGCTGCTGGTGGAGAACCCCGAGCGCTTCGCCTCGGCCCCCTGCATCCTGGGCTCCCGCGGCTTCTCCACTGGCTTCCACACCTGGGAGGTGGACCTGGGTGGCATCACGAACTGGCGGGTGGGGGTGGCCCGGCCCTGCGGTGGCACCCGCTGGAGCTTGCACCACGATGCTCGCTCCGGCTTCTGGTACATCTACCACTTGCCTGGGAAGGACAGCGAGACGTGCCAAGCATCCAACCTGGCGCGTTCGGAGGTGGTGGTGGGCGACCTGAGGCGGATCCGGGTGGAGCTGGACTGCAACGAAGGGGAGCTTTCCTTCTACGACGCCGACGCCCAGACCCACATCTACACCTTCCACGAGAAGTTCGGCGGCACCGTCTTCCCTTATTTTTACGTGGGGGCGCGGCCGGAGGGCACGCTCCCCAAAGCGCTCCGCATCTGTCCCCTCCGGGTCCGCGTCCATGAGGATGTCCCCGTCTAGGGGCCACCATCTCCTGCTGCCACTGCCTCTGCCTGCATTTGGGGTTCTCCAGGTGCTTTATTTCAACTTTCCTTTGGAAAAAAAAAAAAGGGGGCAAAAAGTATGTATGTATGTATTGCTTCATTTTTTTTTTTAACTCATTAATAAACATGCGGCTGTTCTCGTATGGCTCCGCACTTCTCTGCCTGAATTGCCCTGGCTCCTTTCCTGCCCCTCTCCGTCGTGGATCAAAGCTGAGAAGGTCTCGGGGAGGTGCCGGGGGGCTGGAAATAGTAAATTAAATCACCTGGGGGCTGTTCCAAGCTTCTACGAGCGTTGCAGCTTGCAGGGCTCCAAGTCTCCCTGCGGTGGGTGAAGCAGGGGACGGTGGCTTTTGCCCACAGACCTTGGGGACGGCGAAGTCCCGCACGGCCTGACAGATGCAGGCAGAAGCGTGCGTTTCCCCTCGGCAAGAAAAACCATGAAGGGGGACATCCTTGAGAGTAACAACCCATCTCCTCCAACCCTTCTCCCTGCGGCTTTTACCCCTCCGAGGGGCTTTTCCATAAATCCCCAGCTCCGGGACTCAGGGGATGACGCGCGGTTGGTCTTCGGAGGTGGAGGAGGGGGCTCGGAGGTGGGATGAAGGGAGGCAAAAAAAACCCACCCTCTGCCACCCCGGGCTGGGTCCAGCCCCATCATAACGTGCCAAAAAGGCTTTTTCCTCCATCCTGGTGAGCGCTGGGGGTTGAAAGGTGGTGGCCTGGGGACAGGGAGGGTGCCTGGTGGGCCACGCTGCCCGGCCGGGACCTCGCTGGCGGGATGCCGCTATTAGCGGCTGGTTTCCATGGTTTCTCGCCATCTGCATAGGATGCTCCTTAGGAACGAGAGCTGGTGGCGGAAAAACAAAAGGGAGCTGACGGAGGCGTGCGGTGCGGGGGCGACCCCGGGGGTCCTCCGCCTCCCTTACGTCGGGTGACGTTATCTATCTCCAGCCGAGCAATCCCCGGATACGGGGAAAGGAGGAACATCGGCCCCAGCATCCCATCTCCCTCCCTGCGCCGCGTCCCGATGCTGCCCGTCGCCTCCCAAAAAGCTGGCGGCGCCTGGGAACTTGGGCACCCCGCAGCCAACTGAGGCACAATTAAGGCGTTATTTGGGAATAATAAAAAGCCGGCGAAGCTCCTTTGAGTCGCCAGGGCTGGAGCAGGACGAGGAATTTTTCTTTGCCAGGCCCAAAGGGAGCGTTTCCCTCCCGCGGCTGCCAGAGCAGGTGCCTGGCATAAAAACGGCAATAAAGGGTGAAATGAGGCATCGCTTTGGATGGCGAAACTGAAGCGTTTTGACTTTTTTTTTTTTTCCGAAGCGTTTCGTGAAAAATTGCTTTGCAGGAGGCAATATGAATTAATGAACTGCTCGGCTCCCCGAGCCTCCGCGGGTTTTTTTTTTTAGTGTAATAAATGGTACCTGCGTCTCCCCCTGAGCTCAGTCCCATCCCCACAGGGGCAGAGAACCGGCTTTAAGCGGGGAGTTAAACCCTGCAGCCGCGGGTGGTGTCTCCCCGGGACTGAACGTTTGCTCGCGCATCCGACATTGGAGCACAAATTTGGGGGAACCTCCCATAAGGAACAGGCGGGTTTTCCCTGGGACCCTCCTCCGCAGCCATCGCATCCCGAGATCCCACCCGGGGACACGCTGGGTACCGGCAGGACCTTTTCCAGGCTCAAACCTTCCTCCTCGCAGCAATTAGAAGGATCTCATAAATCATTATTATTATTATTGGTAGCACTAGCGGTTTTTTAGCATCGTTTTTGGCGGCTCCTCAGGAGGATGGGGATCGACAGCATCCAGGATGCTCGGGATGCCCATCCCCATCCACCCTGGAACCCCTGGTCCACGGGTGGGGGGGGAAAGGGGGCGTGAATCCAAGCAGGGGAGGGCTGGGGGCTGCTGCAATGAAGCCCCCCCACACACACACACGCCCCCCCACATCAGACTGTACTTGAACACCCCCCCCCCCGCATCTCCCCCCCCTTGATTTATAGGGACGGGCGATATTTCGGAGGAGCAGGCGGCTCTCCCATTGGCTGGCAGCCCGGCGATGATGTCATTTCTGCCCAATCCGGGGGAGGACAGCACCTTTTCCCCGCCTCCCTCCCCCCCCCCCCCCCCGCCCCCCCTCGCCCTCCCTCTCCCCGGGTACCAGCCAGCGCCGGGGCACGGCGCATCCCGGAGGGATGGGGACGAAGTGGGGGGACACACACACCACCCCCCGCCAACAAAGGAGGTTTCCCGGGGGGTGTGGAGCCCTCGGGCAGCCGGGGGGGATGCAGGGTCCTGGGGGCACATCCTGCACCGGGTCCCCAGCGCTGGGGCAGCCGGGGGGATGCAGGGTCCTGGGGACACATCCTACACCGGGTCCCCAGCCCTCGGGCAGCTCGGGGGATGCAGGGTCCTGGGGACACATCCTACACCGGGTCCCCAGCCCTTTGCCAGCCCGGGGGATGCAGGGTCCTGGGGACACATCCTACACCGGGTCCCCAGCCCTCGGGCAGCTCGGGGGGGATGCAGGGTCCTGGGGACACATCCTGCACCCGGGTCCCCAGCCCTTTGCCAGCCCGGAGGATGCAGGGTCCTGGGGACACATCCTACACCGGGTCCCCAGCCCTTTGCCAGCCCGGGGGATGCAGGGTCCTGGGGACACATCCTGCACCGGGTCCCCAGCGCTGGGGCAGCTCGGGGGGGATGCAGGGTCCTGGGGACACATCCTGCACCCGGGTCCCCAGCCCTCGGGCAGCTCGGGGGGGATGCAGGGTCCTGGGGACACATCCTGCACCCGGGTCCCCAGAGACGGGACAGCACAGGGGGCATGCGGGATCCTGGGGATGGGTCCCACACCAGGTCGCCAGACCTCGGGTAAGTTGGGGGGGTGCAGGGTCCTGGGGACACGTCCTGCACCGGGTCCCCAGCGCTGGGACAGGCGGGTTGGGGCTAAGCCCGTGCCCTGGGAGTGATGGCCGGGATCTGCTCCAGCTCTTCCCAGGGCCAGGAATCCTTCGGAAGACCCAACCCCGTGGGTCTCCTTCCTTGAAGGATCTGGGGATGCTGAACCTCCGGGGGGAGGCTGGAGTTGTCCTGAGAGAGGAATCCAGGGGGAGGGGGATGCAGAGCCCACGTCCAGACCTGCAACCCCCCCACCCCCAGCACAGTTGAAGCGTGGGAAAGGGCTTGGCGGGGGGGGGACATCATGTACCCTCTCCCCATCCTTAGGGTCTCCCTTGGGTGCCGCGTCCCTCCCAGGACACAGGGACCCTCCCGCATGGCTGTCCTTGTGCTCCAGGCCCATGGACCACAGGCTGCAGATGGGTCCCATGGCGAAAGGTTCCCCCCATCTCTCCCACCCCCCCCGGCCTGTGCCGGGAAGGGTTTGGACGCTGGTACTGGGATGCAGAGCAAGTTTCCCGAAGCCAGCATGCTGCAGCCATGGGAGGAGGCAAACCCTTCACCTCCCATGGCCTCCTCTGGCCGCAGGCTGACCCAGCTGGAAAGGGGGGTGACATCCCCTGTGTGACACATGGTGGGGCATCTGTGACACATCCCAGTGAGACTCAATGGCACAAGGCTTCCCTCCGAGAGCATCCTCTGCTGCTGGGGCTCTTTCCCCCGCCAGCATCAGCCTGGCTCCATAACCAAGCTCCCCCCAAGCCACCTCCTGCCGTGTCCCACCCCGGAGCTGGGGACAGCCCCACGCCAGGCTGACACCCTGGGGACGGGTGGTGGCCTGTGGCAGCCTGCAGTCCCCATCGCCCTGGGGAGACCCAAATCTCCTTGGCCTCCTTTTTCCTGCGCCGCCTTTATTTTAGAGCAGCACGTGCTGCCGGAGCAGAGCGGTCCCCGGCAGGCTCTGCAGGCTGGAGGGTGACAGCCCTTAGGGGATGGTGGCCACCAAGCATCCCCAGAGCCACAGCCTTACACAGGGGCTCCAGGAGCTCAAACCAAGCTCTGTCGCCCCCAAACGCTGATCCTGTGGAGCTGGGGAACAAGGAGGCACCTCCAGATGTGACCCCCCCAGGGCTCCCAGCGTCTCCTCCAGCTCCAGCGACCGCAGCCAGCCATGCAGGTAGCCTGTGGCCATCAACATGGCGGGGCAGGAGGGGTTTGTGCCCTGAACCAGAACCCGTGGGGAGCTCAAAGGAGCATTTGAGCAGAGCCCCCTGCACCCCCCCACCGCGGGGTGTCACACATCCCGGTGCCAGCCACGGCGGGGACCGTCCTGCGGCCACGTGGGTCCCCACAATGGCTCTTTGTCCCCCACTTGGCCGCTGCGCCTCGACTCTTTCGTCCCCTTGGCCCCCTCGGTCTCGGGGCTGTGCTCTGTCCCCTCTGCACCTCCTCGCGTGTCCCACGGGCACCCAAACCCTGCCGAGCTTGGGGGGGAGGGAGTCCTGCACGGAGCTCGCTCAACGCCCCACCATCCGAGAATCCTTCGGGAGGGACGCCTTGCCCCGTTGAGTTCCACCGGGATGTGTCACAGATGCCCCACCACGAGCTGCGGTGTCACCCAGGCGCTGTCACCCCCCAGTTTCCAGCTGGGTCACCCTGTCCTTCCCCGTGTCCTGAGGCCACGGGCTTTGCAAAGCCACCCGAGATTCGTTTTCCAGGGCGCGGGAGGGGGGAACCACCTCCCCCCACAACTGCCCTGATGCTCGTGGCGTAACGGCGGGGACCGGTTCCTAAATATACCCGCACGGTTCCCCGGAGGTGCCGGGCTCGTGCTCGCCGTCAGACGGAGCCGTCGGTGATAAATAGGCCGGGACAAAGCGGAGCTGGGGAAAGGAGAGTCGGGTTTTGGGAAGGACACAAGCCTGAGAGATGCCCTGGCTCTGGCGGGGCTCCCCGGGGACCCCCCCACTCGCCCCGGTGTCGCACCAGAATAGTTTCGGGATCTGGGACTCGGCCTCTCCGAGGTCCCATTGCCCGGTTTGGAGGAGGAAAACGGGTCCTCACGTGGCTTCGGGGCTGGGAACTGGTCACGCCAGGCTTGGGACACATCCCGGGAGGATGGAGAAGGCACCCCATCGCTCCCCAGTACGGAGAGGACACCCCACATCCCGCGTGGGGTCCAGGGGAGCGGAGCTGGGGGGGGTTGTCCCCTTTGGAGCTGCCACCGGGGCTCTGTTAAACCCTCCCAGTCCCCTTCTTTGTCACTTTGTCCCTCTCCAGCTTTGTCCTGCTCCCTCAGAAAGCTGGAGCTTCCCTTCCACCCTGCGCTCAGCCCTTTCACCCCATCGTCTTCCCCCCAGAACCCCCCCAAAAACCGCTTTTTTGGGCCGAATCCGGCCCCTTACCCACCCCCTCCCCCGCCTTTTATAATTTTTTTTTTCCCTCCCTTTTTTTAATGTCCTTTTTTTTTTTTTATCTCTCCCCTAGGATCTTATTAGAAAAAAAAAATAAAAAAATTTAAAAATATCGGGTTTAATTCTTAATTTTTTTCTCCTTTTTTTTCCCCTTTTATTTTTTTTTTAATTTTTTTTTTAAATTTTTTTTTTTTAATTTTTTTTTTCGGGCCCAGCCCCGAAAATAGCTGCTGGGCGTGATGTCACCGGGCTGGTCCCCGGTTCGCACAGTCCCCCGGCCAATCAGGGGCGGCGGCGCCGCTGCGCCAATCGCCGGCCGGGGAGGTGATGTCATTTAGGGGGGGGGCGAGGGGAGGGGATGGAGGGGGGAGGCGCTGGGACCCCCCCCCCCGCTCCCGCCCCGCCTGGGATGCTCCGCGCAGACCCCCGCGCCCCGCGTTAAATGAGCCCGGAGAGCGCGGAGAAGCAGCCCGAGGTCCGGCGGTGGGGTGAGTGTCCTGATGGGGGGGGGGGCGAGAATTTTGTTTAATATGTGTGTTGGGGGGGTGGGGGTGGTGTTTTTTGGTTTAAAAGTTTTTGGGGTGGGGGGGAGGATTTTTTTTTTTTCCAGGGGGTCCCTGGATGTCGCTCTCTGGCCGCGACCCCCCTCTTTGTGTCCCCCCCACTCCCCAACCCCACCACATCCCTCCAGCATTCACCCTCCCCCCGGCTTGGGGCAGCCCCCAGCCCACCCCCGCGCTCTCGCCCCTTTTTGGGGTGGTGCTCCCCCCGCCTCATCGCCACCCACCCGAGCAGGAACGGACCCCCCCCCACGGTGGGGCTTTTACCATCAGCCTGGGGGTCTTTTTCCCCCCACCCCTGACAGCCGAGACATCCCCCCCCGCGCCCCCTTTTACCTCCGCACCCCTCATCCTGCCCTGCCACGGGGGGGGGGGGGCGTGGGGCACCCCACGCTGCGGGGATGCAGGGATGGAGCTCAGCATCCTCCTCCTCGCCCCCCGCATCCCCGGGGGACGCGCACCACCAGCATCCTCGGGAACCCCGGGGGGTGCGTCGCCTCCCCGGGACACCCACCCCCCCCCACCCTTAAAATGGGGTGCGGAGCCCCCCAACCCCACCCCGGAGGGCAGGACCGGGCTGAATTATTGATGGTGGCAGGATGCTGGCGGAGGTGACCCGCTCTCAGCAGGCGCTGAAATATTTATTCCAGGGAGGGGGGGCGGAAAAACGAGGGGGAGGGAGGGAGGGAGGAGGCGGCTGCCATCCTGCCTCTCCCCCGGAGATGTCGGGGGGGGGGGGAAGCATCCATCGCTTGCCAAGCTTCAAGGGAGGCAGCCCCCTCCGCCTCTCCATCCCCTCCCTCCATCGCTGGGGGCTTCTCCCAGGGAAGGGGATGGGAAATGGGGCGAGGGGGCGGGGGGGGGAGGGGGTCCCCACCGCCTCGGTGGGGGTGTGAAAGGGGGTCCCAGCCCTTTGGAGTGGGATCGGGCCCCCTCCCTGCCACGTGCGCCTCGCTGGGAGCAGGATCGCTCCCGCAGCCTCCCCGCCCTGGGGGTTTGAGACGGGTTTTCAGCCTGGGGGGGGGACGGTTTTCAGCCTGGGGGGGGGACGGTTTTCAGCCTGGGGATGACAGGTTTAACCTGGGGGTGACAGCCCCCACAGAGCCCCAACCACACCCCGCTCCCCTTGGGCTGGGCGTACTGGTTTGGGGTCGGGGGGGGGACAACGGGGCTGGGAGGCAGAGAGGGAGGGGGCTCAGCACGGGGAGGGGGGCGTGGGGGTCTTCTTGGAGGAGCCTCCAAACGCCTCGACCAGCAGCTTCATCCAGCGAGGAGGAGTGGGGCTGGTGGCCAACCTCCCCCTCCGCCCCCCAACTCACCCCCCCCTCCCCCAATTCCACAGCTGGTGGCACCCCCCGGAATGGACCCACCCCATCCTCCTCCCTGTTTGGGGTCTGACGGGGGTGGTGGTGGTGGGGGGTGTCTCTGCACGGACCCCATCCTCCTCCCCATTTGGGGTCTGACGGAGGGGGGGGTCTCTGCACGGACCCCATCCTCCTCCCCATTTTGGGTCTGACGGAGGGGGGGTCTCTGCACGGACCCCATCCTCCTCCCCATTTTGAGTCTGATGGGGGGGGGGGTCTCTGCATGGACCCCATCCTCCTCCCCATTTTGAGTCTGACGGGGGGGGTCTCTGCACGGACCCCATCCTTCTCCCCATTTTGGGTCTGACGGAGGCGGGGGGGTCTCTGCACGGACCCCATCCTCCTCCCCATTTTGGGTCTGACGGAGGGGGTGTCTCTGCACGGACCCCATCCTCCTCCCCATTTTGGGTCTGACGGGGGGGGGGATCTCTGCATTTCCCCCTCCAGCCAGGGCAGGAACGCCTGGAAGAAAGGTTTTTGTGGCATGAAATGCATCCAGGTCCCCCTGCCCCCCCACCCCCCGGCAAGCCCAGGGAAAATGAGGAATTGGGGTGACAATGGAAGGAGAGGGGAGGGATGGGGATGGCAAAGGCTTTGGCTGCCTGCGTGCCGGGCTGTCACAGCTCCGGGCACAGCCTCGTGTGGGGACACGAGCCACCGGAGCTTCCCCACCGCGCTTGGCAGGAGCCACCCGGAGCAAACCCAAGGGGAAAGCCCTGGGAGGGGGGGGGGGTACAACCCTGGGAACCCCCAAACTCAACCAGCCCCCGCTCAGGGCGTCACCTAGAAAAGGGGGAGCATCTCCGGGGTGGTGCCTCCGTCACCCTGTCCCCGTTTTGTCCCCATTTCCCCCCCTCCCCGGCAGCTGCGGGGGGGTTATTTGAGTGATCCCCGCGTCCGATCCCGGCAGGACGGGGGACAAGGGGTGGGGATTCCTCGGGATCCCCCAGTTCCAAGCGGGTCGGGGTGTGTTGCGGCTGCGGGAGCTGGCAGTGCCCTGTCAGCCCCAGGATGCGCACGGCGGGGAGGGGGGGGTTGTCCCTTCCTTGGGGGAAGCTGCGAGGATTTAAGAGTCCTTATTTTTAAAACGGATTTTTTTTTTTTTTTTTTTACCATTAGAAACAAAAGCCGTGGATAATTCCAAAACCCAAATTCAGCCCCCACTTTGGCACAGCCGGGAAGGGCATTTCCACCCGGAAACCGCCTCTGGTGGCGCCGACATCCCGTCTGTGTCCCCAGAAACCCTGGGAAAGGGGGACAGCCCGGGATTACCCGGGCCTTAATGAGGCTCTGGGTGTTGCCGCCCCAACACCGGGTCCTGCGCTCGCCCCGGGGCTCTGCACCCCGGGGATGGGCGGGGGTCCCGGGATGCCCCCACGCCTGACCCACAGCCACAAAGACCCCCGGAGAGGGTGCCGGTGGGGTGTGGGAGAGGGTCCCGGTGCGTCAGCCCCCCTGCGTGTGGTCTGGCAAGGGGCGAGCTGAGGACTGGCGCTCTCTAGACACGAGCTCTGTGTGTGTGTGTGTCCCCATCACACCAGCGTGTGCCCATCTCAGCGTACCACCACGTGCCCATCACACCACACCAGTGTGTCTCCATCCCACCAGCACGTACCCACCACATCCGTGTGCCCATCGCACCGCTCTGTCCCTCACACCTCACCAGTGCACGCCCATCACACCACACCAGTGTGTCCCCATCCCAACAGCACGTACCCACCACATCTGTGTGCCCATCACACCAGTGTGTCCCTCACACCACACCAGCGTGTGCCCAACCCAACAGCACGTCCCCATCACGTCTGCCTGCCCATCACACCGGTGTGTCCCTCACACCACTATGTCCCCATCCCAACAGCACCTCCCCATCCCATCACACCAGTGTGTGCCCATCGCACCAGTGTCCCTCACGCCACACCAGCGTGTTCCCACCTCACCAGCGCACGCCCATCACACCACACCAGCCTGTGCCCAACCCAACAGCATGTCCCCACCACATCACACCACATCTGTGTGCCCATCACACCAGTGTCCCTCACGCCACATCACCGTGTGCCCAACCCAACAGCACGTCCTCATTGCATCACATCACATCTGTGTGTCCCTCACACCACACCAGTGTTCCCATCCCCATCACATCACACCACGTCTGTGTGTCCCTCACACCACACCAGTGTGCTCAACCCAACAGCACGTCCCCATCACATCGCACCAGCGTGTGCCCATCGCACCAGTGTGTCCCTCACACCACACCAGTGTGTGCTCAACCCAACAGCACGTCCCCATCACATCACACCAGCGTGTGCCCATCGCACCATTGTGTCCCTCACACCACACCACACCAGTGTGTGCTCAACCCAACAGCACGTCCCCATCACATCACACCAGATGGTGCCCACCACAGCAACCCCAACGTGTTCCCAAGGCCATGCGTGGGCAGATGTCCCACTGCCTGCAAGGGACAGGCAGGGCCAGGGGATGCCCCCAGCCTCTGGGACACCCCACGGAGGGCAGACATGGGTGGGCAGGGCCAGGGGATGTCCCCAGCCCCAAGGACACCCCACACTGAACCTGTCTCTCTCTTTCCCCCAGGAACGCTCTTGCTGCAGACGCCCAAGGATCTCCACGCCATGACTCTGGCTGGTACGGCACCATCGCGGGGCTGCGCGTGGGGACAGGGGGACAGCACGGCTCACCCATGCCCGTGAACCCAACCCTGGCACCTACCCCATGCTGGGGCACCCCTAGTTTGAGTGGGGCCCCATCCAACCCCCCCCCAGGGCTGGCCCTACCCCGGGCTAACCCCTGCCCTGGGACGCTCACAGCACCCAAGTGGTGACAGGGGAGGGCTCGTGCGTGTGGGGAACACACCAGGACAGACACCACCCATGTGGCCATGAGTAAAACACGCCCCCCTCCCCACCCCCCCTTCATGCCTCAGTTTCCCCTTTGCACACCTTGCTTCCCCCACCCAGATCACTCTGTTTGCAATATCTGGGCAAACTTTGGAGCCAGCCACCGCCTCCGTCCCAGCCCTTCCCTGGCGCGTGGCAGCCCCTGCCCTGGACACCCGGCGGGACCCCCCCCCCCCCCACCCCTCTGACCCCCGTCCCACCATCTCTTCCCAGCTTACAAAGAGAAGATGAAGGAGCTGCCCCTCGTCTCCCTCTTTTGCTCCTGTTTCCTCTCGGACCCCCTGAACAAGCCGACGTACACGTATGAAGGTAGGAGCCTGCAGCCCGCCCATGGACGAAGGATGCACACGGATGGTGGGGGAGGCAGACACCCCCCACCTTGGTACAAGCACCCCCCCCCCGGCCTCCACCATGGCTCCGCTGCACGAAGCGCCAGGCGTGGGCTCGGTATTTTTAGGCAGACGGCGCCGGGTGATTCAGCCTGATTCATGTCGGCGGGTCCAGAGGCGACAGCGGCGACGGAGGGGGATGCCCAGCCTCGGGGGGGCTCTTCCCGGCCAGCTGCGGGGGGATCTGGTCTTCACGGTCCCATTCCCAGTCCTCAAAGCAGGGCTGAACGTTGCCCTGCTTGCTCGTTTCTCCCTCGAGGGGCTGCCCAGCCCCTCAGCTTGCCCAAATATTCCCAGCTCAGCCCCCTCCATGGGTGTCTTGAAGTCCCTGCCCCAACCCACGACGTTGGGGCTGAACCGCAGGGGTGCATTCGGGGTGTGCGGGGATTTGGGTGGAACCCGTGGGGACTGGGGAAGGTGGTGGTACATTGAGGGGGCTGTGGGACCCCGGGATGGTTTCCCACTGGAGTGGGATGCACCCGTGCCGGCGGTCAGCCCGTGCCGCTCTCCCAGCAGACACGGTAGACCTCACCTGGTGCGTCATCTCCGACATGGAAGTCATCGAGCTCAACAAGCGGACCTCGGGGCAGTCCTTTGAGGTCATCCTGAAGCCCCCATCGTTCGATGGCATCCCCGAGTTCAACGCCTCCCTGCCCCGGCGCCGCGACCCATCCCTGGAAGAGATCCAGAAGAAGCTGGAGGCAGCGGAGGAGAGGAGGAAGGTAAGTCCAGCAACTCGCGCATGGTACCGCAGCAGGGGGACGTGCCATGGGGACATGCCACCTTGCACTTGGGGTGCTCAGCAAGGTGCACCCACCTTTGGGGACGTTGCTGAGTTTAGAGGGGATGGTTTTGGCCAGGAGGGTAAGGAACCCATGGTCCACATGGCCATCGTGTCCGCTTTGCCCACGCAGTACCAAGAGGCTGAGCTGCTGAAGCATCTGGCGGAGAAGCGGGAGCACGAGCGGGAGGTCATCCAGAAGGCGATCGAGGAGAACAACAACTTCATCAAAATGGCCAAAGAGAAGCTGGCACAGAAGATGGAGTCCAACAAGGAGAACCGCGAGGCCCATTTAGCAGCCATGCTGGAGCGCTTGCAGGAGAAGGTGAGTGCATGGTGGGGAGGCAGGGGGGGATGAGCTGGGGCACCGGTCCAGGAGGGTGTCACAGGACACCTGGGCACCCTGCATGGTTCTTGGGGTGGCATTTCCCCTTGGGGACACCACCAAAGCGGGGACTCCCTCTTCCCTTCCCACCATGCAGCGATATCCAAACACAACGTCCCACCTGGGGTGGGGGGTCTTGACCAGGGACCCACAGAGCCTGACGTGTCCGTAGGCTCACGAGCGGTTGGTGGGTGGAGAGCTGGGACCCGTATCTTGTCCGCAGACATGCAAAGCCTTTGCTTTCCCCGTGTCCCACCCTAATGGCTTTGACCCACCGCTGGCAATTTTTCCACCTCCTGGGTGGTAGACCTTCCCCTGGCCCCTTCCCCAGAGGCCATGGAGCCGTCAGCTCCCCGGCGGAGCTGGAGGGGTCCGTGCTGCCATTCTAGGAGATGCTTCCACCCTGCCAGCCTGTGCAGACCTCTTCTCTCTCCCTGAAGCAGGTCTGTTCCCAACCTCAGCACGGAAGGTCCCACCCTCACCACCTCCAGCTCCCTCCAAAACATCCCTTCTGCAAGGAGCTCGCCCAGTGCCCTTCTCCAAACGCCTCAGCTAGCCTTGGGTCAGAGGCAGAGAGCACGAGATAATGAAGGACAATCCGAGCTAACCCCATCTCCTTGGGGCTCCCGGTCCATCCCGTCTGGTTGACGTCTACCTCCTAGCTAGAGGGCGAGGACAATCTGTCCCTGAGTGCCTCCACAGTCCTTAAAACACCCCAGAGGGGAGGAGAGGACGCTGTTGACCCATCGGTGGTGTCCCTCCGGGGATGAACCTCGCAAAACGCCCTCGTGCCTTCGAACCCCTCCGAAGCCGCTGGCCCGCCCGTGGGGACCCCGAAGTCCATCCAGCTAACGCGTGTCCCCCCCTCCTCCTTCCCTCCTACTCCCCCACCCCCCTCCCACAGGACAAACACGCGGAAGAAGTGAGGAAAAACAAGGAGCTCAAGGAAGAAGCCTCCAGGTAAAGAGGCGATGGTTGGACTGACAGCTCCGGGGAGGTGGCGGAGGCTGCCGCAGCGCAAGGTCGGATGGTGGAAGGGTGGACGTTCCTCTGCTTTCTTTGTTCGTGAATGTAAAGAGTTGACCAGTGAAGCCATCCTATTCGTTTCGGGGAGGGTGGGGAGGGAGGAGAAAGAAGGGAGGGTGGGCGGGAGGGTGCCGGCTTTCGGATGCCCACCTCCTTGGTGGGTCTCATGAGCCGCCCGTCAACCAGGTCCAGAGGAGACAGCCAAGGGCTGGCGAAGCGGCAGAGGTGCCCCCCTGGGGAAAAGCCAGGGGGGACAGAGCGGGTGGGGAGGGAAGAAGTGGGGGGGAATGTGCGTCGTGTGTGACTTTAATTTGGTGCTGGGCAGGCAGGGCGGGCAGGTGGGCATCCCTCCGGCTTCCTTCTTCTCCTCCATCCCACCCCATCAACGGGCAGCGGCATCTCTTGGTGTCCCTCCCTCCCTTTTTCCTGCCTGGACTCAGGGCCTCTTGCCCAAACCAGGCGTTATTTGCCCATAGACCTTACAGAACCACTTTTGGGAAGGGGGAGAAGAGACATCCCCCCCCATTGGAGGTGGTTAGAGAGTGAGGCTCGCTTGCTCCAAAGCCTTTATCCAGCTGCAGGAGACGCCGATGATCCTTTTCAAGGGTGAAGTTAAAAAGCCCCGTGACTTCCCAAAGAGCTGCTTTTTTTTTGTAAGAACCTCCTGAGAATCATCTTTGTGGGAACTCTTGGATGAAATCCTCTTTCCTGCTGTCGAGCAGCTGGAAAGCCCTCAGCTTTTAGAGGTGGTTATTTGAAAAGGGAGATCACCCCCATGGAGAGCAAGAGCAGGAGAGGAAACCAGGGCAAGGCTGTGGAAACCATGATGGAAGGGATGGGGAAGAACGAAAGGGAAAGAGGAGCTGGGGGAGCCCAGGCTGGAGATCCAGAGGTGGGATGGAGATGCCTCTCTGGAGAGCAGGAGAAGACAACGGCCATAGGGCATTCCTGGGGTTGGCGATGGCACCTCCTGGTGACACTGGGGCGGTTTGGGACCCCACCAACACCTCCTCCCACCCCATGACCAGCCCAGGAGGTGCTTTGCAGGAGCTGCTGGGCAGTCCCCTGGGTGATCTTTGCCTCCAGGGAGGGCGAGCGAAGCAGAGAGGTGGCAGCGAGATCCTTCCCAGTGGGAGAAGGTGGAAATGCTGCTTCCCGCCAGGGGCGTGGGTATGTCCCCTCCTCTCCCAGTTGCCAGCAGGCAGTGGTCCCAGTGCCGCGATGCCCTGGCACCTCACCAGCCTCCAACCCTGATGCTAACAGAGGGTTGGATCTCCACTATGGCCAGACAAGGCTTTCCAAAAACTGGTTTGGGTCTGGAGGGAACCGTGTCTCTTCTTGTGCCGCGAGATGCTCGCCTGGACCCCAGAGGCTCGGGGAGGACCACCCGGGGCTGGGGGGGGAGCATGGAAGAGGGCGGTGGGTGAAGGAGACGGAGGGGGCTGTTCTAGCTGTGGCACGAGCTGTCCTTTTTTTGTATACAACGGTTGTAAATAAACTGCCTTGGCATTTCTTTTGTTTTCTCACGATCTGTGCAGTCTCTTGTGTGTGGCCTTTTTTTTTTGGGGGGGTGGGGTGGGCGCATCCCAGTGTCGCTTACACTGGGAAGGGGAAAGGGACTCGGGGGGAGCGGGGAAATAAGGGTGGAAGGCAGCACGTGCATCAGGGGGACGGGTCTGTTCTATCCCCATGCCCCAAACAACCCCAGCCTGGTGGGACCGCAGCAGATTTGGGCTCCTTTGGCCCTCCAGCGTTATCGGCCCCTTGCACCCGGCCGTGCGCCCCTGGGGCACGCAGAGGCGATGGTCTCCCACCACACACCCAGAGCAGGGAGCTGGAGCCAAACTTCGGCCATGTGCTGGGAGATGAGGAGTTGGCCGCCATGGGGAGGAAGCACGGAGGTGGATAGACACACGCCAAGGTCTACGCTGAGGCCAGATGACCCATTGGTCTATGCACGGAGTAGACAAAAGAAAAAGGTCATGTCCTCAGTGCCAGGAGAGGAGCCAGGGGGGTTCTTCTTCTCCAGCCCTATGGAGAAAGTGGTACCAATTCCTCTCTCATCTCTGCCCAGCCTTGAGAGACGTGATGGCGCCAAAATTTAGCACCAGCCTCCCAGGGAGGCCAAGTGCCCATTCCTCCTGGGCCAAGGAGGTCCTCTCTGACCTGATCTTCTCCGATCTGGGCTAAGGAGGTTCTCCCTGACCCTGAGAAGCCTTGGAAGATGGGCATCCAACCAAGGAGCTGGTGGTCCCATGGGTGTGGGATTCAGTGCCAACATTAAGACAAGTCCCTCCCTGTGAACACAGCAGCCACGGTCAGGGGTTCCCATCACGCTCAGGTGCAACAGCAAAGGGTCCACATCAAAAGGGACCATGCAAAAAAGGACTTGGAGTCAGTGTTGAGGTGGCAGAGTCCACCATGGTCATACGAACTGGTGGGACATGAGTTAGCAACCCCCAGAAGCCATGTGGGAGAGGACCTGGGGAGTGCAGAAGAGCTTGCTCCACCCAAGAAGGGAGGAGAAGCCACAGGGTCAAGAAGGCAAGGTGCATACATCTGGTACAGATGACGGCAACAGGAGTCTTGAGGGTGACCATCAGCAGACTTGTAGGAGCTGGGTAAGCCTGCAGCAGATAAAATACCGCTCTGTTAGGTGTATTGGATTTGAATAAACAAAGAATAATGAAATATACTCTTCTGCCATAGGACTCTGTGCCGTAGCCCACAACAGCATGTGCGTTGATGGGCACGAAGGGATGCAGGAACCATGACACAACAGAAAGGGGCACCCAAGCTGGGCTGAAGATGAAGAAAATAGGGAGAGACTAAAAGACCTACCTCCAAAGAGCCTTTAAAAGCATCCAGAAGCTTTGAGGAGGGTGGCAGAGAAGTGAGGAGCAGAGCCGGAAGAGCACAGCCCTCCCTGGGGTCAAGCCAGTGGGTGTCGGGGAGGAAAATGGGGCCCAAGGGTAAGAAGATGATGATGGGGTCACATCTGATGGCACCAACACCGTCAGGAGGTGGCTGTTCGGAGGAGGCCATCTGAAGAGGATCAGGGTGAGTCAAAACCAGGCAAAATGTGATGCAGGTGGTGTCAGGATGCACAATCCTAAAAACTCCTGACTCTCTCCAGGCACCTGGAGCAGAAACCCACCCCACCCAAAACCACCTGCATCTCAGATCATCCTGCTCCGTGGCCCAAATCCCAGTGAACACGATCAGTGCTCCAGCAAGGCCTCAGAGCCTCATTTTTCTCCCACTGCTGTCAAGGGGGAGGGGTGATGATGGCTTAGGCTAAAGAGAGGTGATCCACCTCAGATAATCCCCTCCCTAAACTGATCAAGTTTTAATCTTTTCCATAATTTTCAGCATTGTGATTTAGAATAGCTAATGACCTTTAAAGGTCCCTTCCAACGCAACACATTCTATGATTCTATGTTTAACGTCCCTGTTCTTCTTCCTCCCTGGCTCTTTCTCTCCATCCTCGAGGAGTCTGAAGATCCAGCTCTCTGGCGATGGACGCCTCACTAAGGGTTATTTAATGACCATCGGTCCAGGAGTCCTTTGCTGCATTTCCTCCAGTCTCAGTTCAGATGCCTTTCCCAGCCATGGGACTGGAGACCCGTGGGACCACAGGCTGGTGGCCCTCCTAAAGCTTCTCCATCTCCAGTAGATTACAACGCGTCCTGATTATCACACAGATAGAACTACTTGCATTGACCCAACATGTCAGACGGAAACTGTCCTTGGACCTTCCTCTTTCTTTGGTAGCTGTGAGCCAAAACAATGCCAGGTCACGTAGCTGTTCCCCCAGCGAGACACATGCAGAGCCAGCCGCTGCTCCGCAGCAGGAACGTTGCGTGTCGGTGAGCGCAGGGGTCTGCAGGGCTGTGTGGTTAGTGCAGCCCTGCACAGGACCCGGCGGGGCGCCTGCCTCGCGGCTGCACTCCATGAGGCTCTGTCAATACGATTTCTTGCCCCCACATCACTTTGGACGGCACCATAATGGGGTCAGCCAAATTAACGAGGCCGGGGTCAGTCTGAGTGTGAAGGGGAAGGGAGGAAGAAGGAGCCAGGCTCGCAGTCGGGAGCCCTGTCCTGGGGGGAGTCGGACACGCTGTCCTCCCCCAGCGCAGCGTACGGGGTCGTTTGATGGGCTCTAACGAGTTTCTTGCTTAGCCACGCTGCTGTGTCCTGCCCAAAGCCCCGTACCCAGCGGACGCATGGACTGGGACCATCACCTGTCCTCAGGGGAAGCCAACAGGGTTGTCAGCCCCACACAGGGGGAGAGGCAGGGGAGGTGTCCCCCTGTCTATGAGCTATGGGACACGAGCACCAGGAGTCCAGGCTTAGCCTTCCCTTTCTGTATGAGAGCCAGTTTTGCGGACACTGGCGCCACTTCTCTTCCCTCCATCCTGGGAGGAACTCAGGCACCCTCTGGCTGGATATGGGGCTTGCAGTGATGAGACTCAGGCTGCTCTTAGCCTTGCCGGGGTACCAAATACCTTCATGTCACCACACAGAGCCATTTGAGATGCTGCCACAGTCTCCCACCTGGCTCCCAAGGGCCCTGTGTCCTGTGGGTCCCATGTCACCCTTTGCCCACCCCACGTGCCATGGGCCTCTGATAGCCCACAAGTCTCAAATGGCAGAAGACACCCACACCTGGGTGAGGGGTTAGAGCTCCGAGCCTCACACCTGGGCATCCTGCACCAAACACCGGAGAGCAGGGGATGGAGGCCAAATCCTTGCCTGCCTGGTGGAATCCTCTTCCGAAGCACCATCCCCCCAGCACGGCCAGGACATACAAGAGGAAAGCACAAAACAAAGGTGTGGTGCCTTCAAGGAACCTTCCAAGGAGATATTTCATGGCTGAGATCTGGACAGACCTTCTGCACATGATCCCAGCTCTACTGTTTGAAAAGCCAGATGCAATCCCATCCCTAAATCCCAGCCCATGCAAGACCTGTGATATGAGTTGCACCTCCTGAACATCAGAGGATGCCTGGGTGTCCTTCAGAGCAGACAGGACAGATGCTGCTCCGTTGCTGACCTGCACATGGGGAAACAAGTGCCCGTCACAGTGAAGCGACACGTAACAGATCAAAACACCTACAGGAACAGCACCTTGGAAGTGCCTCCAAGGTGAATCTTCCTGCCACCAACCCGCTGCTGGGCTCTGGGTGTTTTTCCTGGCTCGTGCATCACCGACACTGTGCAGGGACGGTTCTGCTGTTTGATGTCCTTCCTCCAGTCCAGACCCTCATGCTGGTTTCTCAGAAATCATAAATTTGGGCAAGGTACCAGCCATTCATGCATGGGAAGCTGGCACTGGTGAGCATCGGGCATCGTAACTCGCTGGGGCTTCTGCGGGGGACTAAGGGATGCTGTGTGAACCCCAAAACAGTATGAAAACCACATTATTCTGTCTGTTCCTCCAGTGTGCAGACTATCTGTGCACGAGAAGCTGTTGGGGCAAGGTGGAGGAGTCACATCTGAGGCAGGACAATTGTATACCAGGCACTCAGCATGTGTCCAGCATGAGCTCCCTAACTGAAGGGGAGTTTTGGGGTGCAGGGTCTTGCAAAACCACCTGTACACCGGCAACCATATCAGTAATGCCATAGAAGGCCAAGATTGCCTCAATAATGACATCAGATATAACAAATTTGAGTGTGGATGCAGCAGAATTGGGACCAATAAGGAAAAAAAAAAAAGTAACTAGGGGAAGACTGGGCTGAGAAAAAGAGGCGCTATGGCAGAAATAGAAAAAAAAAAGAGGAATGAGTTAAGGAACACAGGAGGATGGGATCTTTCGGTGGTCGGAGGATGGATGCCTAACAGATGGTGGTGACGCTGACCTGGGGACCCAACCACGCAGGATGCCCTTGATCAACTTTCTGGACTCTTCATCAGGGCTATGTCCAAAAGACTTAGTGCAAGAGGGTAAAAAGGGAGACTCTTGCGCCCTGGGGTGAAGAGCTATGAGGGGGGAAGGAAGGTAAGACTAATTCAGCCTGTGATTCATGAGATTTAAGAGTGATAGCTTTATCGTTGTGTTTAATAATGTGCAAAATCAGATCGTAGATTAATAATGATAACGTGACCATTAGTTAATTAGGTTGCTGCTTATTCAAGTGATTTATTAGTTTCTTAGTAGGGTATTGCTTAACCAGGGGGCACCATGGCCTTTTGAACGCCTGCAGTCCAAAGAGGGAAGGTCGGACCCTGAAGGAATGGTGTATCCGAGATACATGTGCCACGAGGCAAGAAAGCTCTCCTCCCACCACTGGTGGTGCCCAGATGTTCATGGCAAGCGGTGGTACAACAGCAGCATAGACCAGCCCGTTGCAACTCCCAAACACCATCCGATATGTCTTGGGAACACCACTCAAGGCAGACTACCAAGGCAAACCTAGCAGGGGGAAAGACGAACAACATTGGTTTATAATCTTGGGAATATTAGTTTGTCGGATGCTTGGAAGGCAACTTCTCTGCTTGATTTGCCCATGAAAAATGAGTGTTCCAGGCAAAATGTACGTTCAGAACAGTGTAAAAGCTACAGAAACTATCAAGGAGCCAGCAGAGCACCAAGCAGGAAACAAGTCGTTGGGAGGAACGGTGCTTTGTCTCCAACGCATCTGCCTTTCCCCTTCGCTGAACCCTCTTTGAACTCATCTGCACGCATGAAACAGGAAAAAGGTAATTTAATTAAATATTCATCACCAAACGCAATCAGGGCTGAGGCCAAGTCCCAGCCTCCATCTTTTGATCCTGGGAGGAGGCAAAGCCAGGAAAAAAGGAGGGTCTCTCGCTGCAGCTACAAATGGAAAATGAAAAGACAGCAACAACAAACTTTCGTTATCCAGAGTAAGGCAGTAAATAAAAGACTTAAAATCATCAAGTCTGATCGTTCCTGCAGACCACTTTTAGGGTGGATAGAAAATCCATCCAAAGTTCTTTGCCAGAAAAAGGGCAGAAAGGTGAAAATGGAATAGAAAATGGAAAACCTTCTGCGTTTTTTATTTTGAAATCTTTTCATTTGGAGTATTATTATGGCAGCTAGCTAATGTCCACGTGCGTAACACAATCCCTGCCAGAGAAGGCAAGGGCCCTGCAGACCTTCCTCCTCGTTTGCCCATGATGGCGTCCCTGGGCGGTGCATCCTGGCTCCCCTGGCTTTCCTCGGGGCCATCTCAGCACCTTGGAGCCACCCTAGCACATCCCTGGGGTGGTGGACCTGCAGACGCAGTGATGTGAATGGAGTAACTCTCCTGAGATTGGAGATTGGCTCATCATACGGCACAAGAACTGGTCCATCACATCCCACGTGGAAAACTCATACAGGATTGCTGGTTCTTTGCTTCCCTTTAAAATACCGCTGGGTTGACAGCCAGAGCACTCAACGTCTTCATTCAACGTAAGGTCCAGCCTCAGCGTGTGGCCAATTCCCATCACCCAGTCAACTCCATTAAGTCTCAAGCCTTGGGGATGCTCAAACCTACCAAGGACTGATGCTCCCCAGTGAACCGGCAAGCCACACACTAGTCTTAGCAAAGCCCTTCTCAGAAATCACCTCCATTTTTTTTAGGAGAGCTTTCACCACCGAAATACTTGTTGAAGGTCTTGACACCTCTGCTGTTGGTTCAATTCTCCTCCCAAAAGCAAACAGGCAGCATGGTGGCTCGGCCCCTCTGGGATCTCCAGCATCAGTTTTTGCTCACAGCAAGCTATTTCCAGCCCTCTCTTCTCAATGTTCATTATGAGGTGAAAGGAAGATCATCCCAAGCTCCTTCACGGGGAGAGGTGGGGCCGGAAAGTGCGTGGTCGAATCATCATGACCACCTTCCTCAGGGAGTAGTAGTCTGTGTCCTTCCATGAGTACCACACGATACCGTCCGGCCCCAGGACCTTGCGGTTTTTAATGGAGTATCGGCCGCCCTGTGGTGCAGAGAAAGAAGGATGGTCAGGCATGGGAAATGCATGGAAGCCTCATCCAGATGGGATTATTGGAAAACCAATTGCTCTGAAACACCGGAGCAAAGAGCTTAATGAGGATGGGGTGAAAAGAGCATGTAAAGCCCAACATTTTCCCAATGGATCTGGCATCCATCCATCTCAGGCTGCATGAGCCACCCGTACAACAAGTTTCCACCATGCAGTCCCAAACCCCAGCGTGCAGAGGTGTCTCAATACTCATGTCTGGCCCATGGCACTGGAAAGATTGGACTGCCTTGGTGCCCAGCACTCATTTTGTTCCCTCCCTGGAGAGCAGAAGCTGGTCAAGCCAGGAAGGACTGCTATGATGTGAGGACCAACAGCCTCCTCCCAGCCCTGGACCTCATGTGCTAACATCTGTGCCCTCATCCCTCCACCTTTCCTTGTAGTACACCCCATTGAGGTTGGGAGAAAAGCACTGGTTGGAGAAAAAGCACCTTACACCCTCATCCCTCCACCTCACCTTGTAGTACACCCCGTTGAGGTTGGAGAAGAAGCACTGGTGGTACCACCAGCCTCCGTGGGAAATCTCGGCGCAGATGTTCCCCGAGTCGGGTGTGCTGAAGCTCCTCTTGTTGTGGTACCAGGCAAAGGAATCCTCCACCGTCCCGCTGAACCCATCCACGTGCAGGCGGTAATAGTTTGCCTCGTCCTCAATGCTGCAAGCAACAAAGGTGGGACTGTTTAATGGGGAGTGCTTGGGTCTCCTTTCCAACCTGGGTACTGCATTCCTGGTGTGGACACCTAGCAATCATCGAGCTGCTCTGGCCAGCCTCCCTGCTGTGATTCATCATCTCTAGAAGCCGAAGATGTTCTATTTTTCCCTTCTGTGGGATGTGCATGATTTTCTCATGACTCAGGGCACTTGTTATAGGGTGGAACTGGGCAGACCAGACCGTGACTCTCAAACCACAATAAAGGTCGGACTGCGGCAGCTTTGGCAAGACAATCCCTCTAATTACACAGCACCGCTTCCTCTCCACGTAACAAGCATCCCGTTCTTCACCTCAGCTGAGCTAATTAGTAATCTGCCCCTGGGCTAGCAAAGGGTGAAGGTCATTGCCATTGCACGTGACATCTGATGAGAAAAGTTGGGGTGACCATTCAGGGCACACATCTGCTGGTGGAGGAGGTTCCACGGCACATTCAGGCAATGGGATTTTTTTTTTCCCCAGTAGTTTCATCATTTTTGGTGTCTACTCAAAGCCCTTGAGATTCAAGTGTCCATAAGGTGCCTTGCTCCCTTGGACATCCTCCCATGGTGGCTTACTCCATGGTCACCACAAGCATTTCCAGTAGAGACAGAGGAGGAGTTCATCTGTGACAGTCTGGACAGACCTGGTCATCCCTGATTAAGAAAGGGTGTGGTATAGATAAATAAAACACCAGGAAGGGCTTTGGACACTGAAGGACGTTACATCAGGCCCAGCAAGTAAAAGCCATGAGTAAAGAGGGTAAAAATCAAAACACGACTCTAAACCAGGGAGATGCTGGAGGACCTACCCAACAAGGCCACAGGGTTCAAAACCCTGTTTTTAACATAGAGGTCAATAATTTTTTGAGAAAAAATACCCCTAATCAGCTGGGGACTGTCTGTTGGGTCCTACAGCTCCCTTAGCCTGGGGCTGTGGATGTTGGCCATGGCCGAATGACGCTGCACATTTGCTAGCTCACACCCAGGCTTCAACCTGGAGCAAAAATTGGTGGCCAAATCCAGGTGGGGAAGAAAGGATAGACAACCTGGGCCCAGTCTGAAGACCCATCTAGACAGAATCACCCTGACCACAATGGGGTTCCCATGCCTGAAGGTCTTCTGGCATTGAACCATCTATGTCTATGAGAACCAGGGAAGGCCATCCCACTTTCTACCTGAAGACCTGGTAGAAGGCATGCTTGTGTTTGTTGTTCCAGTCCTCCAGGTCGATGCGTAGAGAGTAGTCCCCTTGGCTCGTCATCTTGTGGATGTTCTCATTGCCCAGCCAGAATTCGCCATTGAGGTCCCCAAAACCCTCCTTGTACTCATTCCAAGTTCGGTTGAAGTCAACTGAGCCATCCTGACGCCTCTGGATGACTGTCCAGCCCCCACCTGCCAGGAGAGAGATAACATAAAATGGGAGTCTGCAGGGAGCGTCCAAGGGTCCCAGACAGACCCCTTGCTCGTGTAACCTCTGAGGATCCACCTACAGCTCAGCAAGGTGTCTCTTTGTCGTGTGCCCTCTCACCAATTGGCAAAATACAGTGTGGGTTGCTGCATGGGGATAAAATATCACTTTTATCAAACTCAAGCATCATTTGAGCCCATCGTAGCTCAAGAAGAAAGTCTTCCACCTCTCCCATGTTTGTTCGTGATGGTGTTCCCCTGTTGGCTGCCAGAGGGTCATTCCAGACCTTAAGGTGGTTTTAAATGAGAGATGGTAGTTTTCGGGAGGCTAATGTTTTGGGACTGGAACGAACTAGAGATCCCGGAGTTTGGAGATTAATATGTACTGTTCCTGCAGCACCACAGAGGCACACGAGCTCTCCCAGTATTGTCTCACTGCCTCCATCTGCTCTCCCATCTGTTCAAATCCCGCTCTTATTTCATTCCAATACTGTAAGCTTGGGGTGGGGAGGGGACACGGGACTTGGGCCACCTTTTTATTTGCTGTTTGTACAGCCTGTTACTCTACACTGTCCAAGATTGTGTTGATGGTCATGCAAATAATAGTAATGACATAACAGAGACCACGTTGTCTGAACAGCCTGTTTCTTAATGAGCACGTGCACCCCAAAGCTGCAATCACCTCTAGATCCTCCAATAGGCGAGATACCTACACGTGGGGAGCTGAACCCCTTCCTCCAGCATGGGATGTGTGGATGTGACACATCCGTCCGGGCTGGAGTAGATCCACAGGGCAAGGAACTAACAATCCACCACCCCATTTCCCTGATGATTTCCATCATTCTTCCAAAACACAAGGGTTGCAAACTAATTTTGTTAGTAAGTTTGTGCCTCAGGATGACACTAGTGTGGTCCGTCCGTACGGATATTTGCACAGCAAGGGTGTGGGGAGGTCACCTTCTCTCTCATTTACACTCCAAAATACCTGTGGGAGAGAGTCTACCTCCCACCTCCTCAATTCAGCACAGCTACAATTAGCGGTTGCCCCCTCAACTTCCCAGAGATGCTCCAGACACCCCTCAGTGACCAGCTGCTACTCCAGAAGGGCTTGTTTCCCTCAGCCCTGTGTCATATCCACTAGTGCGTTGCAAATATCTTTGATGCATGACGACACCTCCAAGAGCACTAAACGCCTGTATTTAAGCAGCTGAATCCCAGCCATGATGTCTGGTTTGAACTGTTCATCCAAACCCCTTCTACAGCCAGCAGAGAGGACGAGTCCTCTGTCCCTGGAGAAGAGTCCCTCTGGAGATGCTGCTCTCACTGACAATAAAGTAGCCTTAGAATAACTCAGATACAAGACACAACTCTCAGGTTAGACAAATCCCACCCAAAGCTCTGCTGGAAGATGACGTAGGCGCCTCCTGCAGTACCTTCGGTGTCCATCTCACACAGCACTTCGATGGGCATCCCACCGACCGAGGGCATGATGCTGTAGACTCCAGACCGCCGGAGCCCATTGTAGTAGACGGAAGCACAGTCGATGGGGCAGTTCCTGGCATGCTTCACCTCTGAGCGAGAGAGCAGAGAGACACGGCGGTTAGTGCACCGCGTGGAGGAAGGGGCACGCAACCAAAACCAGCACAGTTTACATGCAATAATGATGCCGAGCCGGACAAATAATCCTAGATTCAGGGCTGCTTCTGAAGCTGAAAACCTCTGTAGCACGCCGGCTTCATGCCTGAGTGTGGTGGGCTTATTAGTGATGAGGTTCGTTAGCGCAGATCTGCACTTAAGGATGTTGTGGCTGGGGAACAGTCTTCAGTTCAACTATTTTTTTAATGGCAACACAGAAATTACAGAATCACAGAAAGGTTTGGGTGGGAAGGGACCTTTAAAGACCATCCAGTGCCACCCTCTGCCCTGGGCAGGGACACCTCTCACCAGCCCAGGTTGCTCCAAGCCCCGGCCAACCTGCCCTTGAACCCCTCCAGGGATGGGGCAGCCACAGCTTCTCTGGGCAACCTGGGCCAGGGGCTCACCACCTTCACACCAAAGAATTTCTTACTGATATCCAATCTAAATCTCCCCTCTTCCAGTTTGAAGCCATCTTTCCTTGTCCTGTCACTACATGCCCTTGTAAAAAATCCCTCTCCAGCTTTCTTGTAGGCCACCTTCAGACACTGGAAGGGGCTACAAAGTCTCCTCAGAGCCTTCTCCAGACTGAACAAAGATAAGTTTTGTCAGGCTCACACCAAAAAGGTCCTATCCGTTGATAAAGTACAGGCGGCTTCTCCAGCAACGGTTGGTGCAGATAATAGCAGAAGGTTTCTCTTCCCCCGAACTGCCTCTGTGGGTTTTGTCATACAAGGAAAAGGCATCAAAATCATTCTGGAGAACCTAAAGACGTTTTTAACTGGGATATGTCAGGGGGGATTTGTTTCACCTGGCACCAGCCATCTATACTTCAGGCAGGGTCTCAGCTAGTCCTCAGAGGCTTCTCCAGAGGGCAGCTCCTCCTGGTTTTACATGGGAGAGCAGAGAAGAGCCACTCTCCTTGTCTCCCTCTATCACCTACCACAGGGGCTGAGCTGAGTTGTCTGCACAGAGCTGCACGGTGACATCTGAAATGCCCTGGGACATCCTGTCTGGCTTTCAGCTTTCAACAGTCCCATGTAGGTCCTCTCGTGTATCTGCCAGGCTTATATGGGTGTCCCAGATGCTCTGGAATATTTCGGGTGGCACTAGACATCAGCTGAACTGAGACACTAGTCATAGCAGTGGAAAGAGCACGTTGAATTGCTCTTGGTCCATGCGCTGTTTGCCTCATTATCTTAAATATCCAGGTCACGCGGGGACACGCATAGGTAGACACGCAACATGAAGCATCCTCACCTGCGAGCTGAGCCTCCCTGGTGGGATGAATCCCACCCTCAGAAAGAAAGGCACAAAGGTCATACAGCTGGTTCCCCTTCCTTTTACGCACACAGCTAGACCAGCCCGCAGCACAGCGTGGCCTGGACACCGGACTGGGATCACTGGGAGAGCCAGGAGCCTGAGGGAAGGCAGGGAGCATGCGTGGGAGATGGCCCTTCCACGAGGCACACAGAAAGGATGAGACCACGGGACTGGCAGACGATGCACGCTCCTGGTGGATGGGAATGTAAATCCCGGGGGGAATGATGGATGAAGAGCTGTGACATCCCAGCCCACCAACTGGAGAGCATGGTGGCTGGGAGGTCCCACGCAGGCTGTAGGCTGGTGACAGACCGGCGACATCCTTTGAGGATGCTATGGCAGGGGGTTGGAACTAGATGATCTTTAAATGATCATCTTTAAGATGATCTTTAAGACCCAAACCTTTCTATTATTCTATAACCTGCCTCACGAGAGGCTGTAAGGGTGAAGCTCCCCCTCCCAGCCAGCCCCAGCACCTCCCCATCACCTGGATGGTGCATCTCCTCCTGCAGCCGCATCTCGGCGGGGCCGAGGCAGGTGGGGTTGCGCCAGGCCCAGTCGGTCAGCACGGAGATGTTGTTGATCTGCGCCTGCATGTCGTAGAGCAGCGTGGCCTGGATGTGCTGCAGGGTGCTGGCCTCGCTGTACCGATGCTCCAGGTCCTGCACCCGTTGGGCCAGGCTGTGGTTGCGGCCGGCCGCCTCCTCGTGCTGCGGGCAGGGAGAAAGGTGGGATGGGGGCGATGCCTGGAGACCGGCGCAGAGTCAGGGGCATGGACCCGAGACCCCCATGGATGGGAGCAAGAGGGCAGAGGAGCATTTGCTGCATGCACCGACAGAGACCAAGGACCCCAAGGATGGTGCTTACACCCTCACCCTTCACCCTCCAGCCCCATCCCAGCCCCCAGCCCACCGTGGGAGCCACGGGCAGCTTGATATTGCCAGGTTCTGGGGCAGGCAGGGCAAGAACAGGCAAGCCAAGGGCTGCAAGAATACAGGATTCCTCTCCAAACACCCCCCAGTCTGCAACCCATTGCAACATAGAATCATAGAATCATAGAATCATAGAATCATAGGGTTGGAAGGGACCTCTGGAGATCATCTAGTCCAACCCCCCTGCCAGAGCAGGGTCACCTAGAGCAGGTTACACAGGAACACGTCCAGGTGGGTTTTGAATGTCTCCAGAGATGGAGACTCCACCACCTCTCTGGGCAGCCTGTTCCAGTGCTCTGCCACCCTCAGGGTAAAGAAGTTCCTCCTCATGTTTAGGTGGAACTTCCTATGTTCCAGTTTGTGCCCATTGCCTCTTGTCCTGTCCCCGGGCACCACTGAAAAGAGCCTCGCCCCATCGTCCTGACACCCACCCTTTAAGTATTTATAAGCGTTGATAAGGTCACCCCTCAGACGTCTTTTTTCCAGACTGAAGAGACCCAAATCCCTCAGCCTTTCCTCATAAGAGAGGTGTTCCAGTCCCCTAATCATCCTCGTAGCCCTCCGCTGCACCCTTTCCAGCAGTTCCCTGTCCCTCTTGAACCGGGGAGCCCAGAACTGGACACAGTACTCCAGGTGCGGTCTCACCAAGGCAGAGTAGAGGGGGAGGATGACCTCCCTTGACCTGCTGGCCACGCTCCTCTTGATGCACCCCAGGATGCCATTGGCCTTCTTGGCCACAAGGGCACATTGCTGACTCATGGGCATCCTGTTGTCCACCAGGACTCCCAGGTCTCTTTCCACAGAGCTGCTCTCCAGCAGGTCAGCACCCAACCTGTACTGGTGCATGGGGTTGTTCCTCCCCAGGTGCAGCACCCTACACTTGCCCTTGTTGAACTTCATAAGGTTTCTCTCTGCCCAGATCTCCAACCTGTCCAGGTCTCTCTGTATGGCGGCACAGCCTTCCGGTGTGTCAGCCACCCCACCCAGCTTGGTGTCATCAGCAAACTTGCTGAGGGTGCACTCTATCCCCTCATCCAGGTCATTGATGAATATGTTGAACAGGACTGGACCCAGTACTGACCCCTGGGGAACACCACTCGTCACTGGTCTCCAACTAGACTCTGTGCCCCTAATCACAACCCTCTGAGCTCTATCTTTCAACCAGTTTTCTATCCACCCCACTGTCCATTCATCTAACCCACACTTCCTAAGCTTCCCTATGAGGATGCTGTGGGAGACCGTGTCAAACGCCTTGCTTAAGTCAAGGTAGACCACATCTACCGCCCTCCCCTCATCTATCCATCTAGTCATGCCATCGTAGAAGGCTATCAGGTTAGTCAGACATGATTTCCCCCTGGTGAATCCATGCTGAGTACTTCTGATAGCTTTCCTTTCCTCCACGCGCCTTGAGATGACACCCAGAACGAGCTGTTCCATCATCTTTCCAGGGATGGAGGTGAGGCTGACCGGCCTGTAGTTCCCCGGCTCCTCCTTCTTGCCTTTCTTGAAGACTGGAGTGACATTGGCTTTCCTCCAGTCCGCAGGCACCTCGCCTGTTCTCCAGGACTTTTCAAAGATGATGGAGAGCGGCCCAGCAATGACTTCCGCCAGCTCCCTCAGCACTCTCGGGTGCATCCCATCAGGGCCCATGGACTTGTGAATATCTAGATGATCTAATTGGTCCCTCACTCGCTCCTCCTCAACCCAAGGGAAGTCGTCTTCTTTCCCTGTTACTTTATTCAATGCCTGGGACTCCTGAGGGCTGGGCCGAGCAGAAAAGACCGAAGCAAAGAAGGCATTCAGTAACTCTGCCTTCTCCACATCCTCCGTCACCATGACTCCTGCCTCATTCAGCAGTGGGCCTACAACTTCCCTGGTCTTCCTTTTGCTTCCAATATACTTGTAGAAGCTCTTTTTGTTTTGCTTGATGTCCCTAGCCAGGTCTAATTCCAAGGCGGCCTTGGCTTTCCTTGTTTCATCCCTGCACGCTCTGGTGGCATTCTTGTAATCCTCCCAAGGGGTCAGTCCCTTCTTCCACTTATTATAAACTTCCTTCTTCCACTTGAGCTTTTTCTGAAGCTCCCTGCTCAACCATGCAGGTCTCCTGCGTCCCTTGGCCGATTTCTTTCTCTTAGGGATGCACCGATCCTGAGCTTGGAGGAAGTGGTCTTTGAATATCAACCAGCTTTCTTGAGCCCCTTTGCCTTCCAGAGCCCTAGCCCACGGGATCTCTCCAAGCAGTTTCTTAAAGAGGTCGAAGTTAGCCCTCCTGAAATCCAAGGTTGTAATTTTACTTCTTGTTGTTGTTTTGTGGATAGTACCCATGATCCTGAACTCAATCATTTCATGATCACTACAACCTAGGGTGCCCCCAACCTTAATGTCCTCCACCAATCCCTCTGTGTTTGTCAGTACCAGGTCCAGGAGTGCTCCTCTCCTTGTTGGCTCCTGTACCACCTGTGTCAAAAAGTTGTCATCAATGCACTGGAGGAGCCTCCTGGACTGTGCATGCCTGGCTGTGTGGTCTTCCCAGCAGATATCGGGGTGATTGAAGTCCCCCATGAGAACCAGGGCCTGCGCTTGCGAGGCTACCTTCAGTTGTCTGTAGAAAGCCTCATCAGTCTCCCCATCCTGATCAGGTGGCCTGTAATAAACACCCACAACAGTGTCCCTCATATTTGCCTGTCCCTTAATCCTCACCCATAAGCTCTCAACCCGCTCTTCATCCGCCCCTAGTGAGAGCTCGATGCATTCCAAATGCTCTCTCACATAGAGTGCAATTCCACCACCACGCCTCGCTGGTCTGTCTTTCCTGAAAAGGACATAGCCATCCATGACAGCATTCCAGTCATGCGAGTTGTCCCACCACGTCTCAGTAATTGCAATGAGATCATGGCCCCGCAACCGCACACAGACCTCCAGCTCTTCCTGCTTATTCCCCATGCTGCGTGCATTGGTGTATAAGCATTTCAGAGAGGGAGTTGTGTGTGTAGTTTTGACCCTTGAGATGTGGTGTGCCTTCTGGCTTTCAGAAATACTGGCACACTGGCCCACGAGCGCTGAGCAACTACACCCTGGCACCTCACCAGCAAGCCCAGTACCATCCCCACCCCCCTTCAGATCTAGTTTAAAGCCCTCTCAATGAGCCCCGATAACTCTTGTCCTAGAACCCTTTTTCCCCTGGAGGTCAAGGTATTCCTGCCTGCTACCAGCAGGCCAGGCGTTTTGTAGATCAGGCCATGATCAAAGAACCCAAAGTCCTGCTGGCAGCACCAAGCTCGAAGCCAGGCATTGATCTGCTGGGTCCTTCTATTTAGCCCCTCATCATTCCCCGCAACTGGGGGAATAGACGAGAACACAACTTGCGCTCCCGATCCCTTGACCAGCCGTCCCAGGGTCTTGAAATCTTTCTTCATTGCCCTTGGACTTCTTCTCGTTACCTCGTCGCTGCCTACCTGAAAGAGCAAAAGCGGATAGTAGTCTGAGGGCCGTACCAGGGAAGGAAGCATCCTCTTCACGTCCTTGACCCGGGCCCCAGGGAGGCAGCAGACCTCCCTATGTACCGGGTCCGGCCTGCATATTGGGCCTTCTGTTCCCTTCAGTAATGAGTCACCTATGACAAGGACCCGTCTTTTCTTCTTTACCGCAGAGGTTTTGATGCAGGGGGAGGTCTGACTAGACCTTGCTGACGGCTCCAGGGTAGGAGAAATAGGAGAAGTATTGTGCTCGTCATCATCCAGGTTCCTCTGTAGAGCACTGTACCTGTTAAGTAATGGCACCTGGGAAGATGGGGTAGTCATCGGGCAGTCTCGAGTGCAGCGCCTGTTGCGCCGCGCAGGAACTTCCTGCCATTGCCCCCTGTCCTCCAGGTTACCGCCTTCAGTTGAGGTGAGAGAGGATATGGAGCTCTCTGTTGCAGGGGTTCTATCTGCCTGCTGGGTTTCTGTCATGGGATGCAGGATTCTGCTCCAGGAATCTATCTCCCTCTCGCATTCCCTGATGCTCCTCAACCTACTTACCTCCTCCCTGAGCTCCATGACTACTCGGAGAAGATCCTCTACCTGAGCACATCTCCTACAGGTATGCCCATCATTGCCATCCGACACTGGCGTAAGAGCAGGGCATACCCTACAGCCCGATGTCTGTGTGGTAGCATGTTCCCACAAGAGCTCCGTCTGAGAGGCGGCATCAGACCTGGTGGTTGTGGAGCTCATGGACGCCACAGTCATCTTGCGAGTAGTTACCATCACTACCTAGCCGGGTTAGCAGTCTTTCAGCTCTGTCCTGCACGAACTGCTGTGCAGACCGCTGTGATTGGACTGGTGTGTCACACCCTGCTTGGCCGCCCCCTTCTCCAGTCCAGGAAGTACACTCTCGTTGTGGTGCACCTGGGTGATACCTCGGGTCACACCCAGGGAACGCCCACTTGCAGCTCGCTTGCTCAGTGTTTGCTCAGTGCACAGCGACCTGGTCGCTGCGCTCCCAAGGGGTTTCTTTTATGAGGGGAGAGAGTGGTCCCACCCTCTGCTCGTTAACACCTGCCGCCGGGGGTGGTGGCTCCGCCCTCGGCTCCTCAGCTGCCCCCGCCTCCAGAAGGGCCGGGTACCGGCTCGGGCTGGTCCCTTTTCCTGGCTTTAAAAGCCTCAAAAACGAGCCCCTGGCCGTTTCTTTGCCGCGATTTCCTTCCCCAGCACAGACTTACCTGCACTGGAGCTGATCTCCTCGGCAACATGGATGTGGCCTCTACCTATTTAGCAACCAGGGTTGGAGTTTCCTCCCGAAACGCTGTCCAATCTCCCCTTGAACCATCTAATGTTTTCATAAGGAGCTCCACAGCTTATCTACGCATTGTGTGATGAGACACCTCCTGCTTTTTGGGCAACAGCTGGTGTCCTGATAACAGGAATGATGGCATCCGTGTGTGACACAGGACTCAAGCTCCTTTCATGACCATTTTTTCTGCGTGTTTTTAGGAAAGCCGGTCTCTGATCTTGTGTAAAGCTGGCTGGAGATGCCCACAGCTCGTACCAGGAGATGGACACCCCAAGCCCCACCAGCATGCATGGAACATGGCCCAGATGCAGTCAGTGCAGACACGCTCGCCTCTTGTTCAGTGCTCCCTGTCCATTAGATGGCAGAGCAAGCCTTGAACAGCACCTCCAAAATCCCACAGCAGCCTGGGAACCCCCCCTTCCTCCCCTGGGCAATGCGACAGCTCTACACTGAGCTCCCCAACCCCTCCCGAGGGTCCATCAGTCCCAGGCCCCGTCCGCTCTGGAGGGATGCTGGTTCTCCATCAGCACTGCCCTTCTTTGTCCCCTCATCGGGACATCTCTTCCTCCATCAACCGCTTGGGCTCACAAGCCACTCCAAGACCCTGAAAATGCTGCGTGGTGCCATCAACGCACCTGAGGGATGGGATGCCATCCCAAGGGACCTGGACAGGCTGGAGAAGTGGGTCCCTGTGAACCTCATGAAGTTCAACCAGGCCAAGTGCAGGGTCCTGCACATGGGTCGGGGAAATTGCAAGCACAGATCCAGGCTGGGTGGAGAATGGATGGAGAGCAGCCCCGAGGAGAAGGACTTGGGGGTTCTGCTGGGTGAGAAGCTCCACAGGAGCCGGCACCGTGCGCTGGCAGCCCAGAAACCCCCCCGCAGCCTGGGCTGCATCCCCAGCAGCGTGGGCAGCAGGGCGAGGGGGGGATTCTGCCCCTCTGCTGCGCTCGGGGGAGACCCCCCTGCAGTGCTGCCTCCAGCGCTGGGGCCTCGGCACAGGAGAGACACGGAGCTGTTGGAGCGGGGCCAGAGGAGGCCCCGGAGATGCTGGGAGGGCTGGAGCCCCTCTGCTGGGAGGACAGGCTGAGAGAGCTGGGGGGGTTCAGCCTGGAGAAGAGAAGGCTCCGCGGAGACCTTCCAGCCCCTGCCAGTCCCTCAAGGGGCTCCAGGAAAGCTGGGGAGGGACTCTGGAGCAGGGAGGGGAGCCATGGGACGAGGGGGAAGGGTTTTACACTGGAAGAGGGGAGATTTGGATGAGCTATTGGGAAGAAATTCTTTGGTGTGAGGGGGGTGAGCCCCTGGCCCAAGTTGCCCAGAGAAGCTGTGGCTGCCCCATCCCTGGAGGGGTTCAAGGCCAGGTTGGCCGGGGCTTGGAGCAACCTGGGCTGGTGGGAGGTGTCCCTGCCCAGGGCAGGGGGGTTTAAAGTAGATCAACTTTAAGGTCCCTTCCAACTCAAACCATTCCGTCATTCTATAAAAATAAGTGAGCTTACTTTCTCACCTCCCTGTCCTCAGCATCAGGGGCAAATCTGGATTTCTCAAGTGTCCGTCCAAGCTTGTGGCTTTATTAAATATCCCTGGGGACAACAGAGATCTGGCACTTGACTCATCACTGCCTGCAAAACTGCAGTGGTGTTGCTGAGGGTCGGGGATGTCCTTCAGCTGGAAGGGGTTCACATGCTCAGAGGATATTTTCTTCCCTTCCAGCTGCTCCCAGGACCCAGTTCACACCTCACTCCCCATTCCTGCCGGGACAGGTCTTGGTTTGTTATTCCCCGGAGATGGCGTCACTGCTGCTGGGTTATTGAAGCAGTAACTCATGGTTTTACGATATCCTTCCCAACGCTGCTTGAGCAGTGCCTGCGTGACGCTGCTAAAAAACCATCAAGCCTCTACCCCAAAATCCAGAGCCGCTGGATAGGCAGGGTCAGCAAAGTGGGAATGACGGCGTGCAACGACACGATGCTTTCCTGCTCAGGACGGCAATGTCTCCGGCTCTACCATAAATCAGCCGTCCCCCCGACCTGCTCTGCGAGCTGTGACCGATACCGGCTTCTTCCAGCTCCCTTCACCCACGCAGCAGCTCTCCTGGTAAACCCCGTGCCGCTTTCTCCCAGACAGTCCCCTCCTCCACACTTGATACCTGGAGTTTTTTCCTGCTGCTGATTAAAAACGGCCCAGCCCGACCGCCGCGATGGTGCCCTGACGCTGCTCCCACCCCCGCATCCCTCTGCTCCGCCGGGAAACGGGGATGTAGTTTTGCCCAGCGGGATCCTGCTCTCTGCATTCCCCAGCCACGGAAAAGCTATAGGACTACAAATGGAAAGGGAGGGATGGGCGAGGGGGTTCTTTTTTGCTCCCTAAATCGCAGCGGGAGGAGGGAAGCATGGCAGTGGTGGGGTCAACCCGCCTGACCCAACTTGGGTGTCCCCGTCAGGCGGAGAGGAGCTGTGACCTGGAAGAGCCTGTGGCTCTCACCCAGCTCAGAAAGGGATGCTGAGCTCAGAGAGACGTCTCCGCTCGGGCAGACGAGCCCACGCCAAGCTCCCGGAGAAATAAGTGATGGCAAACCCCCGGGAGACCAACCAGCAGCAGCCGGCAGCTGATTTATGAAGGCGGATTAAGGGAGCAACAGCTCTTCGGTGGGAGGAAGGGAGGCGGAGGAGACCTCCCCAGCAGGGAATTCGGCAGGACGGCTCCTGGGAGATGCAAAGGGATGCGGGAGGAAAGCGGCTTCCCAGGCTGGGCACGGGAGTTGGGAAGTTGGGCCAGGACAATGCAGTGGGAAAACTCCTGACGGGAAAGTGCCAGCGCCAGCGGGGAGCGGAGGAGAAGCGGCGCCGCAGCCATGGCTGCCTCTGGTTTCCTCCGTTCACCCGTAATTCCCCGCGCAGCGCTCACCTTCGCTTCTCGCTTTTCCCCTCTGACGGTGCTTGGAGGGCGGTAGGACACACTCATTGCCCAGCCCTCCAGATTCTGTTTCCTTCCTTCCTCTTCCGGGCCTCCCACCCTGTTATTTTTAAGACTCATGGAAAAAAATGGAGGTTGGAAGAAATGGTTGGAGGTCTCCAGCCCACCCCCCTGCAGAAAGCAGGGCCAATGTCCAAGCTGGGTGCTCAGGGTCTTTTCCAGTCGAGGGCTGAAACTCTCTACCGATGATCTCAGAAGATCTCAGAGGATGTCCCCTTTCTCAGTGCGGTGGTATCTTGGTGGCATGGAGGTCGCTACCACTGTCCCCCAGGTAAGAACCACTTGGAGACACCTAGGTAGGACCTGGGACCTGGCTGCTCCAGGACACCTGGGTGCTCCTTGTGCCCCTCTGCTCTCCTTGTAGGGTGAGGAGCCCAGCAGCACCCCACAGCACCCACAGCTCCTTCAGAACTGCTCACCTGGGCTCCCGTTGAGGAGAAACAAGCTCCACCAACTCATCCCATCCTCCAGGAGACATCCAAGAGGTCCTAGCAGCATCTATGTCTGCGTTCACTGCTCATATCTCTACGAGATGGGCTGGATCCCATAGACACCCTTGCATGGCAGACATGGGAGGTGGGCGAGAGGAATCCCACCCTTAGGTGCTGCTCCAGAAGCAACCCTCTCCACCAGCTTCTCCCCAGGTGCCAATCATCGGCTCTGCTGTGAGAGCACCCAGTCTCTGCCTAATGCTGATTCAGTACAAAAAAAAAATTAGCAAATAGCAGGGAAAGGAATAATAAACTTCAAAAAATGACGGAGAAGGTGCCAGGCAGGTGAGAAGGGAGACAACTAGGAAGAGCAGAGGCTTCAGCCACTGTTGATGGGCCAGGAAGGGACCTGCTGGGGCTTTGAACAGGGTCCACCTGAGCCCTGCAGCAGTTAAGAAGGGGTACACACAATTATCAGGAGTATTATGGGCTGGTGGGACTCTGCGGGACTTATTCTGGGGTGTTCAGGGGAAAAGTGGTGAAGGGATGGAGGGTCAGGGTGGGTGGGGTGGGGAATGAGTGTAGGAAAATGGAGAGATGGGGGGCTTCAAAAGGGCTGGACATGCTTTAACCTGCTGCCAGTCAGTGCCCTTGTCCGCCTGCTGTTCTGTCTCCTCTTCCTATGCAGTCCTTGCCTTAGATTTTATTTTTTCAGCATAACCTCGCACTCTCCCATGTGTGAGTGCTGCAGGGTCTAAGTGCCGGCAGCTGGAGGGACGTGGGCCACGGGGCTCACAGGTCTAGGTCAGGGTGGATATGCATGGCCATGTATATATGTGTATGCATATGATATACATGCGTATGTGTATGTCTACGTGCGTGTGCACGTGCACAGCACGTGCTGTTCCCAGCAGCTGGGAAGACTTGGGAGTGTTTGTGTTTCCCCAGCCAATTTGATTGGGTGTGTGTAACTCGTTTGCAAAATTCAAGCTGGACCAGCTGGCGAGCAGGAGGAGACCGACATGCAGGGTAAGGAGGTGCAGGATCTGGGCATGGATATTAGATGGACTGAGAGCCTGTGCTCCACCGAGCGTCCTGTTGGAGGCCATCAACCCAGCTCCCTCGACACCCACCACCAGGCAACCCACATCTCCAAAGGGAGACTGGTTCTCCTCCCTCTTCCCTCTGACTCCGAAGAGACCCTGCGCAACCGCCCTAGACCAAACATCTTGCCTTTAGATGGGTCATTTCAGAGCCTGGAAATGAAGACTGGATTAAGAGGATGAACACTGCAGGGAAAATATTTAGAGCACTATCATCCATCTCCCTCCTCAGCTCTGAGACGAGGAGCTCAGTGAAAGAGCTGCAGCTCCAGGAAGCACAGAAGCATGTTTTGGAGCCAGCGCGGGGAGCTGGGATTGGGGAAGGACAGATTGAACAGTCCTAAGGGACAAAATATCACCAGGGGATGGATGTGGGAAGTCAGGACACCAAAGACCTATTGCAACAGCTTGTCCCAGTGCAAGTGCAAGGACAAAACGGCAGAGGTGCAGTGGAACATCTCGCTCCCGCCAAGACGCCCACCCAACGGTGTGGCCATCACAACGCTCAAAGAGCCCTGCAGCCCCTGGCACGGCCTCGCTCTCCCTGCGAGGCTGCTCCAAGGAGGCTTTCCAAACCTGGAGCCCAAGGGCAAGGATGAAAGGAAGCCAAATAGAGAATAAATCAGCCCCAGACGTAGAACTTATCCAACCTCGTCTCCTCCAAGAGCAAAGACAAGGGTGCTCTTCACCCCGCGGTCTCGGTGCTCTTCCAGCTGACACCAGTGGATTGCTGCTGTGCTGTTCCTCTGTGCACCTTGTCAACATCCCAGTGAGACATCTTAGCTGGGAAACGGCTCCGACAGCCAGCAAAAACACACCCTGCTCCCTCCCTGATCCTGGCTACAACCCTGGACAAGCTGCTGCTCACCACCGCCGACAGCCAAGGCAAGTGTTTGCCGGGCAAAATCCCGTGGCAGTGCCAAACATCGGAGAGCTTCAGAAGTGCCAAACAAGGTTGGAAAAATGTATAAACGTGAAGCTTCAGGCTGCGGGGCTGGTGGATGGAGCTGGGGTGGGATGAGCACCAGAAAAGGAGACTACAGGAAGGGTGTCAGACGGTGGAGGTCAGGGCTTCTCCAGCTCAGCCATGGCCTTCAGAGATGTGGTCCTTCCAAAACTCCAGGTCTAATCTGGGATCCCGCTATGGGCAATGGGATGGATCAGCAACCCCCCTAGGCAGGCTTGAAGACGGAGAAGGTAGCACAGATAAAACACTGAAGGGTTTGTAGCAAATGTTAAGAAAGATCAGCCCTGGAAGGCTCCTGAGCCATCACAGTGGGAGCAGCTGGGATTTAAGGGAAGTCCCAGCCCATGGTCAGGACAACACCATATGCTTCACCGGGTGTCCGCCCCCTGCAACTGCTGGGAGCTGGAAGGGGCCATGGGGAGGGACCATGGGCACCCACATGGAGGCGGTCTGCCAAAGGCAGCCCTTTACCTGAAGCTCGAGGACTTTGATGCGGTGACGGTGGTTCCTCAGCTCCTCTTGCAGCTCCGAGATCAGCTCCCGCAGCTCCAGGACCTGCTGCTTGCGCTCCTCGTTCTCGTGGAGCCAGTAGGACACCTCATCGGTGCAACGAAACATGTCCGGGCATCGCTGCTCATCCCCCTGCGGCAAGGTGGCCACGATCTTACAGCGGCCGTTGGGCAGCACCTGATTGCTGTATTCCCCGCACCGGATGAGTCCCGTGCCCTCCTGGGGACCCCCGTGGTCTCTGTACGCCGCGGGCAGGGATTTCTGCAGCGAGGGGCTGCTCAGCGTGGCCAGGAGGATGAGGGATAGCAACCCCACCCTGGCAGAGCTGGTGCCGGGGCAGACCTCCATCAGGCAGGTGAGGATGGTCCCCGGGGATGACCCCACGTGTCTCATCATCGAACACCGTCAGGGAGAAAGGTGTGAATCCCCAGGGCATAACACCAGCTCTTTTCCCAAGAGCTAGCAGGTGAGGTTGCAGCTTTGTGGGAGCCGAACATCCGTAGGGATCCCAGAGCTCCTGCCAAAGGGGTCACTGTAGGCAAGGGACCCGTCTGTCCCCATAGAGCATCCTCCCTGGTGTCCCCCCGTGGCCACCAAGCTGGGACCAGCTCCAGCGGGAGATCCCCTGTTCTCCTGGCCAGGCTCCACCAGCTTCGTGGGAGGCGTTTCCCCTCCTGCAGAGCTGCCCGTTGGCTTGGAGGGTGCTGAGGTCTGGCCGGGGGCGGTCAGCCCCTCCGTCAGGGCTTTCTGCCCACGCAGGACCGTGCACGGGAAGGACCAGGCTACCCTGTATGGGGTATCCCACTACGCCGTCGCTCCCTGAAATGGGAACCAGAGCAAGGAGACAGGTGACGGAGAGGAACGACGTGCAACCAGCCCTCCCCACCATGCTGCCCACCCACAGCAAACCCTCCAGCCATGCCCATGGCCCAGGGACACAGGGCATGGGTTTAGGGCCCTCTCCATATCCCTGTCTGTGACATTTTCCTGGCAAACGTAACTATAAATGGAGTTATCAAGTGAACTGTGTCCATCTACATGGGTAGCCCAGACCACCAACCCACCCTTGGGCAGGGTTAGACCACCAGCCCATCCCGGGGGCAGTCTGGATGGGCCCTGGCCGTGGGCTGGTTGCCCCATGTGGGCTCAGGTCCAAGGGGGGCGGAAGGATGGTAGCCTGGCCACCATCCAGGCGAGACAAATGTACAACTTGGTCCCATTTTTCCAGAGAAATCGGGCTCCTCTTGCAGCCGGAGCTGCCTCCTGATCCCTGCCAGACACCAGGGCTCCCAGCCCCATCACTCTCCGAGTCTGCTCCCAAGGTTTCTCCCAACCAAAAGCCATCCCCATCCCACTCCGGTGAGGATAGGGAACTGGGAAGGATGCCACGGATCCCCAGCAGCACCCCAACTCCCAACATACCTTCAAAAGTCCTGGCCGGGCTCTCCAGTGGCAGGAGCAGAGATCAGCGAGCACCGACTGGCCATGGGGAGCGAGGTGTGATTTAGGGGGCACTAAATGCTTATTCCCCCTGATCCTATCACCGCACTATAAATAGGGCCGAGAGAGCTGCTGGTCTCAGACGACTCACAGGAGGGAGGAGCACAGGTCCCGGCGTGACCTTATCAGCATACAGGGGATTAAGCCGATGCCTTGGCAGGATGGCACGGCTCCCCCTCGCCGAGAAGCCCCCCATCCCACCCCGGGGATGTGTTTTGGGGAGAGGGCAGGTTCATACGGCGTGCAGTGACCTGCCCCATCCCAGCATTTTGGGGGGAGAGCTTCCCAACCTGGCCATGGACGGGGGCTCGGGGCAGGGAACAGCAACAATTTGTTTTATTCACTGTCCCAGGGCTTCCTCTTTGCTTTTGCAAGGAAGTAATGTCAACAGGCTTGCTTAATTAAATATGCTAATCATTCAGCCGTAGGAATGCGAGCTGAAACCAGAGATTTCCGTATTGGACAAAGGCTTTGGCTGTTGGGTTTTCTTCCCTTAATGTAAAGAGTTTCCAGATGATGTTCCCAGACCAATTTCCTCAAAGGAGATATGCAAACCAGCTCAGATGGCCTCCAAAAAGAGAGGAAGTGCCTGGAGAAGGGGAGCTTCATTAGCAAACATCTTCTCGGGTGGTTCGGAGGGGGGCTGAACTTCACCGGTCCTCCAGCAGTTATCCCAGATGACCGTGGTCCAGATGGGCCTTTGGAGGACCTGTCACCTCCATGGACAGGACCCTCCTGCACCACTGGTGGCCCCCAGCAAGGCTGTGGGTCTGCGTGAGACAAGGGGAGGACACAGCTTGCATGACACCCGAGCATCCTGACCCTACATGCCATGGTGGGGCCATGTCCTGCCCTGACTTCCCTCTGGCTGGATCCAGCCCTGCGGATCCAGCCTCTCTTCCCCTGGGAAGGATGAAATCCAAGTTTAGCTCTAGGGTTAGGCGGAAAAACTAAAAGCCCGGCCGGATTTCCAACCCACAATCGGCTGCTGGCTTTGCTTTTGGCTTGTAAAAATGTTAGGCGAAGGGGTTTTATTTGTTTTCTTTGTCTCTGCGGGGAGTTGGTCAGGGCAGAGCCGGGGCATGTGCTGCCAGCTCAGGACACGGTGCTGCGCCTCTGGGCTGATTTCTGCATCTCCAGCACAGCAGCCATCTCTGGGTCCCTATCCGCCGCCCAAGGTGGCTTGGAGAAGAAGCAAGTCCCAGCAGCAAGTCCCCCGTGCCAGTAGAGGCTGTCCCAAACGCGTGCACACCAATGAAGGGAGCGCAACCAGCCCAGGCAGGGAGCAGATCACCCCAGCTGCCCCCAGATCGGAAAACATACCAAGGACACCTCATCTTGCTGGGGCAGGGACCCGGATTGCTCCAAAAATCACACCTCTTCACACGCGCTGTGCCTCCAGTCAACCCACTCTCTGCTCTTCTTCAAGCGTGGCCGTGCTTTTGCTTCAACAACTTGTGGGAGAGAAAAATAAGGCTGAAACATCCTTCCCGGAGCCATCAGGAGCTGTGCCCGCCCAGCAGGCAGCCGGCCTGGAGAGCAGTGCTGGGTAAAGCAGGAGCACAGCGGGGAGAGGGACCCTGAGATCATCCCACAAGGCTTTGCCATGAGGGACACCAAGAGAAGTGCTGTGTGAAGGGACACCACGGGCAGAGGATGGGAAAATGGGGCTGAGGGCAGGGAGAGACAGAAGGAGGACATTGCAGGGGAGGGAAGAGTGGTGGCCCATCTGGACGTGATGGACGTGAAGACCTTTCAGTGCTGACACTTCTCTTTGGGATGGATCCCACCAAGGCACCAGCAAACCCCACTCCACCACCACAAAAGTTGTTTCTCTGGCCAGATGTAGACGTTGGCCCTCCAGGTTTGTCCTGAGCGACCCTGTGGCCGGTGGAGAGAAAAAAGGATGCGACGGTAGACACCGACATGGCTATAAAATGAATTGCACCCCATAGCTCGCTCTTCATGGGGTGGTACGGGGGGGATCGAGGCAGGGGACCAAGGGGAATATCTCACTCTCCAATCCCAGCCAAGAGCTCCTCCAGCACGATTACCTAAAGACCAGCTTTCCTTTATTGCACACAAGTGGATAGACATTTAATGTGCTTGTCTATAATGAAATCCATTATCCCCGCCTTTCACGGAGGCCCTACAGTTCTGGTTCCCCCTTTTCATGGCCGGAGGTGGCGGGGGAGAGGAGGTGGAGGGGGGACGGAGCCAGGTATAGCCAGGTCCTTTGTGCGGCCACTCAGGAGGCACTCTCCCCATAAAAGTTTGGGCTCCTAAATGGATCTGACCTCCCCTCCTCCGGCCCCTTTCCCTTTCATTTTCTTTTCCCCATTATCCTCGGAATAAAATAAAAAAAAAAATAAGCCCTCATCCGGATCATTAGCGTCAGAGGCGGAGGCGGGCGCCGAGTGCCACATGGAAGAGGCGACCGTACATTTCGTTCAGTGCCCCTCGAGTGGCGTTTCGCTCAAGGCTGCTCCTTCACAAAGGGAGACGTGAAAATGGTCCCCGCTGGCGGCTCACCGCCGGCCGCCCCGACAGGGCTCGACGCAAAGCTGCCTCTTCACGGAGACAAAGCGCGGCCATTTCTTCTGCTGTCGATTGATGTCTGAGTTGTTTGGGGAGCATTTAGTGAAGGGGGGAGTGGGGAGGGCGGGGGGGGGTGGGGGGAGAAATTCAGTGAGAGAGCCTGGCCAATGCTAATAGAGATAACGGCTCTGAAAGACCCAAGGTTGAGCGCTCAGCGTTTGGTCTGCCCGTCTTCGGCATCCTTCCCTGCTTCTTGAGGGGGACATCAGCTACAACCCCTGTAGTGATCCGGGATTAATTGAAGCCAACTCCAAGAGACCCAGGTACCCCTTGGCCAACTTTTTCCCAAGTCATAGATGCAGACTACACCGCCCTGCCGGTTTTCAAGCGTCCCAGTGAGTAGCTTTTGCTTCAACAACTTGTGGGTGAGAAAAATAAGCCTGAAGCATCCTCCCCGGAGGCGGCAGGAGCCGTGCCAGCCCCGCAGGCAGCTGGCCTGGAAAGCAGTTGAGGAGCCACCTCAGCAGCGTGCTGTGCAGAGCAGCACCGTGAAGCCCGTGGTACCTCCATCCTCCCCTGCCGCGAGCGTTTCTTCTTCTGCTTCCTCCCAAACGCAGGAACGCACCACCGTTTCCACGGGCATGCAACTTCTCGTCTTCCCACTCCATCCCAGCTCCCACTCCGCCTGCTCCCTGCTGTCGTTTCTGGGGGAGATGAGGTCCCCGCCGTCATTGCCCAGGTGCTGCAGCATCTTCTCTGCTCGATGGGCCTGTGGCCAGCCTTCAACAGCCCCCGCGCCCTCGGTGTGCAAACAACCCACCAGCTCGTGTGTGGTCTCTCTTTGAGGGACAAATGTCAAAAAACGCAATATTCCTCCATTTCTTGTTCCTGCTCGGATGAGTGAAGAGACCCCCCCAGGTATCCCTGGATAATTCTCCTTCCCTGACCCTGCCTTGGTTTCCTGGAGGAAAGTACAAACTAACCCAACTCTACCCACCCCAACCTCTTAGGATTGTATTGACCCAAATTAGCTCCCACCACTAATCACTAATCAGTGATTTGCTATAAAATAATCAGCGGTGAGAGGCAGTTCAGAGGCTCCTGAAGATCAGGGAACCCCCAAATCAGAGTAAACTTCAGTGCCCGCGGTCACGCTCCACAAATACCAGCAGAAGCCGAACCCTGAGGTATGGCAGGGCCATGGGTTTCCAAGGGCTCGCGCTCTCCGCCAGCTCCAAGCCCTGGATGCCAAACTGCCCCGGGATGCCCTGCCCTGGGGTAAGCCCTGCCCGGGTGCATCCGATGGAGATTTAGGGTCCAGCTGGAGCTGGGGAGCCGCTTGCCCTCAAGAAGGCACCGCAGGTCTTGGGGCCGCTTTGGGATCCTGCAGGGATCCGGCTCTGCCCGGGGGCTTTGCTAAGCGCCTTCGCCCTTAATCCTTCCCGAGAGGACCAGCCCTGGGCGGAGGCAGCATCTCGAAGGGGCGAGCGAGGCCGATCTCGCCCCTCGGGGCTGCTCCTCCCTGCGGCCTCCCCAGTCCCCCTCCCGTCCCTTTTCAGTGGGGGTTGGAGTTGCAGAAAGGAGGAAAACAAGAGCCGTCTGAGTGTCACTGGGGCTGGGAAGGGGCTGGGGACAGTCCTCCTCCCCACGGGACCCCGAAAAGTAGTGTGAGCTCTGGGTTGCGGGAGTGAAGCCCCTGCTGGGCTCCTAAACCCTGCTGAAAGCCGGCTCCCCCCTGCCTAAGAAGCCGTAATCCCTCTTAGGGGCGCGAGCAATAATCGGGGATTTGGCTCTGGGTGTGCAAATGTGTGTGTGTGTGTGTGTGCGCGCGTGCGTACAGCGCGTGCGTGTGTCTGTCTGTCTATAACTGGCTCAAAAAAGAAAAGAAAGGCAGCGCGAACGAGGAAAGAAAACGCCGGATTGGGCCATTTGGGGGTTCCTGACCCCACCTCTCCTATTGCCCCGGGGCTGGCTCTGCCCCAGGCAGGGGGGGATGATCCATCCCGGAGGGAGGGAGGCCAGGATTTATTCCCCGGCACTTTTAGCCAGCTGAAAGTCAGGCAGCTCCTCCCAGCCCGTGGTCTGAGCTGGCTCTGCCGTCACCGAAGAAGGAGCCACATCCCAGGGAGACCTCGGTGTCCTCAGATGGGTGGCAGGGACCCGAGGAGCTGCGCCGGGCAGGAGGGATGTCCCTCCACAGGGACAGGACACCCCCTCGAGAACGTCACATCTCTGCCCCTAACCCAGCTAGGGATTTGCTGACTCTTCCAGCCCAGAAAACGGGACAATTTCCAAATCCAGGAGCCAAAATGAGATTAATTTGATCTAAAACCAAGGTGCAATATTTATTTACTGGGTTTGGTTGTTTGGGTTTTTTTTGTTACCAGCGCTGGAATTGAGCCCGAGGTGCACCTCGGGGAGGGTTTCCCATACAACGAGCTGTCTTGCTCCCTATGGCCGCTCGCATTCCCAGCTGGAGAGGCAGCTGCCCTCTTCCTGCCCTCCCCAGCTGCTCTGAGCGGTTTCAAAACACTCCGCAACCGAGACACCTGAGCATTCGTGGAGAAAACAGACTTATTCCTGCCCAAGCCATAATTCCCTGCTGGGGGTTACAGCCCCAAAGCCCCGTGACCATCTCGCTGCTCCTACAGCACACTCGCTCCGGGATGTCCACGTCTTTCCTGAACTGGGGATGTCCAGGGATACTTTTGATCCCCTGCATTTCCAAGAAAAAAAAAGTCAGCTGCATTTCCCTCAAAAACTCTTGATGAGGGGGATATAAATTGCAATGAAGGGGGGTCAGGACCTTCAGTTTCTGCTTCACAGCTCTGTGCTTGCAGAAATGCTGAATGGGGGCATGGAGGGGGTTGTGAGCCCTGGTGATGCCCTGGTGATGCCTGCTGGTACCTGGTGGTGCCCTGGTGAGGCCTGGTGATGCCCTGAGGGTGCTTGGTGATGCCTTGGTGATCGCTGGTGATGCCCTCATGATGCTTGGTGGTGCTTGCTGACACCTGGTAATGTCCTGATGATGTTTGGTGGTGCTTGGTGACCCTCTGGTGATGCCTGGTGATGCCTTGATGATGCTTGGTGGTGCTTGGTGATGCCCTGGTGATGCCTGGTGATGCCCTGATGATGCTTGGTGGTGCTTGGTGATGCCCTGGTGATGCCCTGGTGATGTTTGGCAGTGGTCAGTGATGCCTTGGTGATGCCCGGTGATGTCCTGGTGATGCTTGGTGATGCCCTGATGGTGCCCTGATGGTGTGTTTCTGGCATCCCGGCAAGGAAAATCTGGCACACATGCGAAAACAAATTGCACTGGAGAAAGATCATGGTGGCATTTGTTCACTCCCTGCAGTCCAAGGAGATTGGTGTTGGGGAGAAAACCAGGACAAACAAAACCTGTAATATGCTGGGCTCATCTGCCAGAAGATCAGCAGCTATTTCTGCAGCTGAGAACCTCCTCTGAGCCAGCTTGGTCCTCTCTAGGGAATGCCAATGTCTTGATCCCTTGGAGGGTTCCAGGAGGAAAGACAGATGTAACAGGAATAAAGCTTCGGCCCTTCAGGCAACTCAAATTAGCTCATTTGTGGTGGCCAAGACAAGTCTGAGTCCAAGTTTCCAAAGTCATGGAAAAATTAAGCTGCAGATGCCTGTCTTAATTTCTAAAGGGATCAAGACAGAGCTACAGGACAGGGCTTCCCTGAAGGGATTTGGCCAGTTGGGATTAAACTTCTGCCTGGAAAAATCAAAGTGAGAAAGACGAGGGAGTTCTGGAAGTGTCGGAACACGTTGACATTTCCCAGCCTATCAACACTTAGGGAAACTCAGCCACAACAGGAGATAAACAAGACAAGAGGTGCTCAAAGACAGACGTGCAAACTGACGCCTTCCCCAGGGAGGAGACGCCGCGGCCCCAGCTGCACGTCCCAAACGACAAGCTCGTTTTTGAAGGAGAATTTGAGAGAGCAAGTGCTCTTGTTCCCTCTCCTGCTTTTGCTGGCTGCCTTGTGGCAGCGTCTTTCAGGGTCGTGCCCACCATTCCCCGGGTGCAGACAGCCCTTCTCCCCCCGTCTGCGGCTCTGCTCACCAGCTACATCTGCACCGAGACCAGATGCTGCCTGGGAGCATCCCCAGGCATTGCACGGTGGCCACTCAAAGCCCATCCACTATGGCCAAGCTCCGGGTCCCCATCACACTCTGCTTGCTGCAAAACTGGTGCCACACGCTCCGTCCTGGTGCAAGACGTGCAGCTGGTACCCACTGGAGCATCGTCTCTATGGGACATCAGGGTCATGAAGGACGACCAGGAGCTGCTAAGCAAGGCAAGCATCCTCTCAAACGCTTGTGCCAATGGCAATGTGTCCCGGTTTGAGCGACACAGGACTAATTTCACTTCCAATGCTTGGGAAAACTGCACTTTTAGAAGACTTTACTGTCCGAATTTGTGAAAATATTTACTTTAGAGCCAGCTCTGGTGTGCGGGTTTCAAGGTCTTGGTGTTTTCGAGCCTTGACAGGTGCGGGGATGAGGAGGAGCGAGACCCGGGCACTTGACCCAAGCTGCCAACCGGATTCTTTCATACCATGAACATCACATTCAATATAAATTAGGAAGTTTGCTGAGGAGTTCTCTCTCTTTATATGATGGCTGTGATCCCGAGAACTCTGGAGCCCTGAGCCCTTCCCTTCCTCCCGGAGCCGCAGCGCTCTCAGGGTCCCACGTCGGCTGTCCCTGCGGGGAGCGCACAGCTTCTGCTGATAGAATGGGCTGAGAACAGTCCTTGTGTATTTTATATCACTATCGGGATTAATATTGTTTCTTTTGTGTCATTAATGTTAATTATCTAGTCTTTTTCTACTAAATCTGCTTATATTTCAACCCTTGTGTTCCTTTGTTTTTTTCCCACTTCCCCTTCCTGGGTGGGGAGGGGTCATTGGGTGAGAGAATAATTTCCAAAACACAATAAATTGTTGTGGCTTCTTCAAGCCGTAACGAAATATTCCTCCTGTAATCAAAAGTGGGACGTTTCTTCCCAAGAGCAGGGGGATGGGCTGTGCAGCTCCCAGCCGAGGGATGCTGTAGGTGCTGGAAAAGAAAGCTGGAAAAGCTTGTGAAAAAAAGAAATCCACGAAGGGCTACCAAACCCCGTGACCCACGGATTGCTCCGGGCGTGTGTGCTGCTTATCGGCCTCTCCTCCAAACAGGCACAAGCTGCCCCCATGAAGATGTGTCCTTCACCATGAGCTCAGAAGAGCAGCAGAAACAAACCCGTTCGAGCCGTGAAGGCTTCTCATCCCCACGGGACCTCGAGGTCTCGCACGGGCCCTGCCGTGCCAGTGGGTGCGTGGCCCACACAGCGGGGTGATGTGGCTCAAGCTCTTCGCAAAATACCAGGGAGAAAAGAGAACGCCGGAAAACACCTACGAGCAAAAATACCAGAAGTCGCCCCAGAAAACACCTACCAGGAAAAAAAAATATCAGAGTGACGTCGTTCCGATCCTCAAATGCCTTTAGTTGTCTGTTCCTAGAGAAGTGCCCAATTTTGGTTCAAATCCGAGGGAATCAGTGCAGTATTATAGATTTTAGCATATAAATGGTGCTGAGGAAAAGGCATTGGCACCAGGGAGCTCAGGCAGAGCGGCAACGAGCACCATTTGTTCACAGGCCACACAGTCGTTTATTTCTTCCATTTTAGGTCTGATTCTGCTTTTTTTAAAGTCAGTAGGAAAATCAGCTGACCCCAGTAGAAAGGAAAAGGACTCACATCCCTGTAATAAAACTCATGTGTGCCACGTCCCAGCCAAAAAAAAAGCTGTTTTTTTTTTTTTCTTCTGCTGGAGGCTGCCCTGAGCTGCTCTTGCTGTGGGGCTCAGGCACCTTCACGTGAACTTCACCCTGGTACCCGGTGCCTGCTGGGCCAAGGAATCGGTGGTGGGAGGCCCAGCCATAGAATCATAGAGTCATAGAATGGTTTGGGTGGGAAGGGACTCTAAAGACCATCCAGTTCCACCCCCTGCCCTGGGCAGGGACACCTCCCACCAGCCCAGGTTGCTCCAAGCCCCGTCCAGCCTGGCCTTGAAGTCCCTGCCTTCAGAGCTGCTCTTGCTCCTACAGAGAGGCTACAACCGAGCAAGCACCACCATTTTCCTCCAAGAGCAAGGTGCACAGCTTGTATTTCACCGCCTGCCGCAGACTCAAGGCAGGCATGGGTGGGTTCAGAAGGGACCCCTTGACCAAAGCCAACTGAAAACCACACCTCGGGGTGTCTCCACAGACATGATCACCTCCATTTATGCACCCAAAAAGGCCCTAATCCTATGGGTGATCTTCCAGTCGCTGGCTCCAAAGCTCAGATTTACCATCATTAAGTCTCTTCTGGATTTAAAATCTCCAAACGGTGGAAATAAATAATTCTATGGTGATGACCCCAATTTCTCCTCGTCTGTATGTCTCCTGGGTGCCTGCTCATTATACCCTGCACAAGCCCTTAATGCAGCTGTCCTGGGGATCCGTCCTCATCCCATTTCACCAAATACAAGATGAAGTTTGTCTGGATGGACCAGGGTCCTCAGCCCCACTCCCCACCCCACCAGGGCAGGAGCAGGGGTGGGTGCTGAGCCCAGGCGACCTGCTCGAACAGAGGATGGGTCAACTGTCTGCAAAGCACTGCAGGGAATCTGTCCTCAGATAAAGGGAAGGGGACTGTCTCAGCACCCAACAGCACGTTGCTGTGCCGGAGGGACGTGTGGGTCCTAGGACAGACCATCGTGGCTGTCACAAGGTTTTTGCAAGCCCCAGAGTACCTCTCGCCCCCATGACGCTGGTGTTTACAGCCCGGTGGGATGGCTGCGCCATGTCCCACGGGATTTGAGCACAGCCGCGACATTCACACCCATCCCCAGAGCTCATTCACACCCCGGTGCGAACCTGCTCTCCAAATTAAAATGGAAAGGCCAGAAATCACGCAGCTAATGAACCCGTTCACCCATGGACATCTCACCCCCGCCACCAGCCCTGCTGGGAAAGGGCTGCACGTCCTGAGCGTGTGGCCCTTAACAGGGACAAGGTGGTGACGAAGCCACCAGATCTCATTCCAGGCACCCCTAAAGTGAGGTCTCCATCGCTGGGCAGTTTGCTGGAGAAGAACCCCAAGGGCTTGCCTTGCTGGTGGCCACGCTCAGGGCAGGGGCTGGAGGATGCTGCTCTTGCAGTGTGATTGTGTGATCCTGGATGGTCTTCAGCTCTCCCCTGCTCAAGGAGAGGAAAGAAGAGGTTCCTAATGGGATTTTCTCCCCGCTGTAGGGTCCTTTTCTTGTTGTCTTGGCTTCCCACCACTCCCATCCACCTGTCTGCGAGCCGGGTGCATCCACTATTCATTTACACACCGGACTCTCTTAGAATCATAGAATCATAGGGTTGGCAGGGCCCTCTGGAGATCATCCCGTCCAACCCCCGGCCAGAGCAGGGTCACCCAGAGCAGGTGGCACAGGAACGCGTCCAGGCCGGGTTGGGATGTCTCCAGAGATGGAGACACTTTTTGGAAAAGAAAAAAAAAAAAGATAAATAAGCTCTGTAATAAAATATAATGAGTATCCTGCTGTTGCACCGGGACCTGCCCTGCGCTGGGAGCAGGAGACGGTCATTCCAGCACCCCAGTCGCAGGGCTGGAACTCCTGCATCCTCCGGAGATGCTGGGGCACCAACCTCCCTGGGAGATGCCGGCAGCAGGAGCAGGGAGGGTGAGCTCGGGCTGTGGTCACCTCCAGGAGGCAGGTCTGAAAGCACCGGCTGCAAGGCCAGCAAGGACGGAGGCCTCCAAAACGGGCTGCTGAAGCTGCGGCAGAAGATGCTTCATCTCAGCCCCTCACCTGCAGCCGCTCCGCTCAACAAGGTTTCCTAAACAGATTTCGCATCTTCCTTATAAACATAAACTGCTCGGATTGGCCTAATGAAGATGGAAGAGCCTTTAAAGTGGGAATCATAGCTCTGGTTTGGGCCATAAAGAACCTCAGAATAGCTCTCCGTCATGGAAAAAATATTGCAGATCAGAGGATCTGTCAGGGAGGACGGAGGCAGCTGACGCAGTTGCGGGCGCTGAGCACCATGTGGATGGTTTGGGGGATGGATTTGGGGAGGATGGGGGTCCAGAGGAGAAGGTGTGAACCAAACTGAAATGCTACAGAGGATATTCCTTGAACCTGTGGTGCTTTGCCTCTTTAGTAACCTGCTATGGAGGGTTTCATCCAGTCCTGGGGTACTCAGGCGAATCTGTTGCACCCCAACGTCCTTTGGCGAGGAGATGCCCACATCTGCAGCCCGATGAAGGACAACTCACCTCCTTTTTGCTTATTCTCAGCCTCTTCTCTGGCTGTTGGAAAGGGAAGAGGATCTCCAGGGGACTTGTCTCCAGGATGGACCATCTCCACCCTGAGGCAGATGTCTTGATGAAGTGGCTCAACCACACTCTGGATCCCCTGGATCCCGACCTCCTGCTCATGGGCTGCTCTCCCATGAAAGTTGCCTTTGGGGTGTCTCCTTTCCCTACAGAAGGACGTGTTGAGTGAAATGGGAGCAAATCCTTCGCCCACCCAAGGCGAGACCACATCTGCTTCCTGCTGGTACGATCGCAGGCGAACCTCCGTGTGTGGCTTTGCCGTGCCTTGAAGTTTGCTTCTCATTAGCATGCGAATCTGTCGTGGTTTAGGCCTTAAACCAGGACAAAATCAACAACTGTGCTCCCTAGGGGCTGGTGGGAGGGATGCTCACAGCCCATGTCGAGATCTTGCTTGAGCCCAGACCCAACAAAAATCACCATCAGGTGCTCCGGGAGGACAGTCCACCTTTCAAGGGCCACCTTGGCATGACATCTCGGGGGTGGAAAATCCTGATGCAGATGTGTTTCTCCACCTGACTAAGCCCACAGCTGGAAAAAAAGAAAAGACCTTAAAATCTTAAAATCATCCCCTGGTCCCGACGTGCAGCTGAGACGCGCTGCCATCACCCTGGGATGCTTGTGGAGAGCAGCCAGCGGAGGTGATGAGCGAGGTCAGAGGCAAATCCGCCTCAAATGTGTGAGGCATGGGGCAGAAAAAGCCGTGCAAACCCTGGCGAACCAGCTCTGAACACCTCCCTGCTGCTGTTAAACCTCCTGCACGGGGCCTGGCGGGGTTTGGGGATGTGGTTTAACCCCAAACCACCCTCAGGGCAGAGTCAGGATTTAGCAAAACCACAGCCATCTGCAGGGATGATTTGCACGTTGCCACCCTCTTTTGGGTGGAAAAAGAGAAGCTGAGCCCTCCAGGTATGTGCCAGCTGTCCGGGGTGGGGCTGGAAACTTGGTACCAGATGAGTTTCCCCATCGCTCCGACCTCCTCGGGTGCCCCATCGCCCCCCAGCCCCATCCCAGGCTTGCTCCGAGGTGCTATCCTGCACTGAACATGTTGTAGAGGACGGAGCATCCCTCTTGCTCGCCCATGCAAGGCTTGGCCAACGTGCCTGAAGAAGCCTCCTGGAAGCCACCATGGCTCTTAAATATAGACTAGCCAAGGGCAACCCTACAGAGAACATGATTCTTTCTGGGCTTTGGGCTGCTGTGCGATAGGGAAAGCATCTGCAGCCCAAAGCTGGTCCAGCTCAAGCGGAGCGGAGGGGCTGGGGCTTGACTTGGGTGCAGAAAATCAGCGACAAAGCCTGGCCAGGTCCCACCCTGCTTGGCCTCGCTGTCTCCCCGCACCATGAAAACCCATCCATGGTCTGCAAAACCCACCCCCACCCCCCCAGGCTGGAAAACCCTCTCCCGCTGCTTTCGCACCCACAGCCCCTGGCTGCGGGACTCCCCGGCGCGGCAGAGGATGCCCGCTGCCTGTGCCCCCCGTCCCGCCCCCCCCGCCCTTGTCCGTACTGTCCCGAGAGGTTTGTTTTTTTAACCAAATCCCCTTTTATCCCAGGGAAAGACAACCCCAAATCCTCAGCACCCATCGGAGCACGAAGCCCTCCCACGCCTGAGCTCAAGGAAGGAGTGATGGACGCTCCGGTAATAAACAACCCCGTGCCCAATCTGCCGCCGCCGGTGCCGGCTGGTACCCGGAGAAAGACTTTCCATCCACACCCCCCCACCACCCCGTCTCCAACACACACACACACACACAGAGACACACACACACACACACAACCCCCTCCCCGGGGCCGGCTCCAGAGCTGCAAACCCAATTAGCACCACGGCTCGGAAAACTTTGCCGGCTGCGGTTCGCGGGGGGATGCTAATCCCGCCAGCCGCCGCGGGGCCGCATCCCGAGGACGCCCGCGGCTCCTCGCCCTCGTCTTTTTGTTCGGTACCTGGAACGGTCCCCCTCCCCCCCACCCCACCCCCCCCCCCCCCCCCACCACCACCACCCCCCCGCCCTTCTCGCCCCCCCCCTTTCCCTCCGGCAGGCGGCGGCGGATGCGACGGTGGCGAAGGGGTATAAAAAGGCAGCGGGGTCCCGCGGCCGAGCGGCAGACGCCCGGCGGGAGCCTGCGGGAGAAGGGGGACGGTGGGTGCACGGCGGCTCCCACCCCGGCCACAGGTAAGCCCCCCCCCACCCCCCCACCCCACCCCAAACCCTCAACCACCCAGCCCTCGTGGGTCTCCCCGATGCGTTTTGGGGTGCGTGGCGGGGATGGGGGGGGGGGGAAGAAACTTTGGGACTTTGCAAAAAATACGGGTTCGATGGATGGTGGGGAGCGGTGGTGGCGGGGGGGGGGGGGGATGTGACAGCGGGCAGGGGTAGCCCAGCGAGGGACGGGCAATAAAACACACCCTTCCCTCCCTCCCTCCCTCCCTGCGGCTTATTGCCCCCTCACCTCCCTTTATTGTGGGCTTTATTTGCATTATTGGGTGTTAATGTGTCACTGAGGGGCTGCCCGCTGCGCCCCCCGCCCCGGCCCCTCCGTGAGGCTGCGCTGGGGGGTGTCCCGGGCAGCGACACCCACAAATTCAGGCAAAAGACAGAAAAACAACCGTTATGTTTAAAAATTGGTCTGTCTTGCTGTTTTATCCCCCTTTTCCAAACTGCTATTTGCTGTCATAAATCCAGGGTCTTTTTTCCCCTCTGCCAAAGTCCCCCCCCATCCAGGCTGGACCTGGCGGCTCTCGCTCCGGAGGGGAGGGTCAGCTCCCCCCTCCCGCCACGCATTTTGGGCCAAAAAGAGATTTTTATTTTTTTTTTCCTTCTGTTTTCTTGCAAAGTGGGATGGGGTTTTTCCCTCCTCCCTCTCGCAGCAGGAAGGTGAGTCCCCGCCAAGGCAAATCCAGCTGCTTGGGAAAGAGTTGGGGTTTGCAGAGGAAAAGCATCCCGGGCATCCTCGGGGACGCTGGAGCCGGGGCCTGTGGGTGGCCGGGAACCGACCCCAACCTCATCCTTGATGCCACATCAGCATCGGCCACTTCAGCCCCCAGTTTTCGGCCAGATCCTGGCTTAATTTTGGCAGCCCCCGGGGCACTCCGCATCCCAAACACCACCACCGCTTGGCTTAGCCCTTCCCAAAAGCCAAGCAACCGCCTTCAATACTATTTAATGTAAAATATTCATGTCTTACTCTTCTAGCCCTAATTTAACGTTATTTGCAGTTGTGTCTCCCACCCCGCAGGAGTTTTGCAGCCGCCCGAGGGGCATCGCAGGACAGGTTAGGAGGGAGCGTGTTATTTTTTAGAGGAATCGTCTCGCAAGCCACGAGTGGTTGGCAAGGGATGAAACCTGAAGACGGCTTTCCCCTTGCGGCATCACTCATCTTTATGGGGTTCTCAGGAGGCGGCAGCAATCCCCGCCGACAGCGGTTGTCACCTACGGGAGCGGCGACAAAAGACCTGGGCTCGGGAGGGAAGCCTTTCGGTGGGGGAGGCAAAAGGAAGAGGTAGAGGGGAAACATTGGCCATTTTTTGGAGCGGCCGAGCAGGAGCCGAGCGAGGCAAGTGCAGGCAGGGAGGCAGCTTCGGCTTCTGCCTTCCCTTTTCTGTGCCTCAGTTTCTCCTCCGGCAAACTCACCCCCGTCCTCCTGGGGTGTAGGGGGGAGCATCTGTGTGCAATGAGCTTGAAGGGGGAGGAAAGCTTGTTAGAAGAAGAATTTTGTGGCACTAATGCATCTCCCGGGGGACAGGGACAGGCAGGGGAAGGGGCAGGTGGGGGACCCCTCTCCTGCAACCCCGACAGAGGCGACTTCAAAAAGGGAACGGGTAAGGTGGACGCACCAAGGAAAGTGTTTAGACTCTCCCGAAGGCAAAAAAAAAAAAAAAAAAAAGGTTGGTTTTGTTTTTTTCCCTTTGTTTCCCCATAGCTCCTGCACGGTCTGTGGGCCCGCAGCCCCTCGCATCCCTCCTGCCAGCCCGGTGTCCCCAGCCAGGATGGTGAGCGCGCTGTGGAGCGTCCTGCCCCTGGCGCTGGGGCTGCTGCTCTGGCCCCCCGCCGGCGCCAGCGGCCCCTGCTGGGAGAGCAGCAAATGCCAGGACCTCGCCAGCGAGGCCAGCGTTCTGGTGAGCTCGGCGACGGGGACTGCTTTGGTTCCTGACCCCCCTCCAGGGACCAGGGCGGTGGGCTGGGGTGTGGAGGTGATGCCATCGCCGTGGGGTGACCCGCCTCGAGCTGGGGTGATGCTTTGGACCCCGTCACCCCTGGGTTTCGGTGGGCTTCTGCCTCCTGGCTTCACCCTGGGGGATGATGGTAAAATAAGCTTTTTGAGCTTGCAGGGGATGAACCAGCAATTTGGGTATCGGCTTTACACGGGTGCATTGCAGGGGGTGGTGGTGACAGGATGGTGCAGGGGGTCACCTGGCTGAGTTTGCTTCAGGGACCCCACAGTGGGGACTGTCCCCCCTCCCCGGCACTGTTTCCAACCACCCAGGGATGGTTTGGTGCCTGGACACCATGCTCCGGGCTCAGCCCTTGAAGGTCCAAGGGGGTGACACCTTCATGGGGACCTCAGTGGGGCGCAAGCATGAAATCAACTTGTGAAACATCCCACTCTGTGCAATCAACCCCCCCGGGGGACACTTGACCGTGTCCTCACCTTTTCCATGTATCTCACCCCTCCTGGCCATGCTCACCACCTCCAGCTCTGGAGCCCCTGATATCAGAAGGACATGGAGCGTTGGAGCAGGGCCAGAGGAGGCCCCGGAGATGCTGGGAGGGCTGGAGCCCCTCTGCTGGGAGGACAGGCTGAGAGAGCTGGGGGGGTTCAGCCTGGAGAAGAGAAGGCTCCGCGGAGACCTTCCAGCCCCTGCCAGTCCCTCAAGGGGCTCCAGGAAAGCTGGGGAGGGACTCTGGAGCAGGGAGGGGAGCCATGGGACGAGGGGGAAGGGTTTTACACTGGAAGAGGGGAGATTGAGATGGGATATTGGGAAGAAATCCTTTGGTGTGAGGGGGGTGAGCCCCTGGCCCAGGTTGCCCAGAGAAGCTGTGGCTGCCCCATCCCTGGAGGGGTTCAAGGCCAGGTTGGCCGGGGCTTGGAGCAACCTGGGCTGGTGGGAGGTGTCCCTGCCCAGGGCAGGGGACTTGGAACTAGATGATCTTTAAGGTCCCTTCTGACCCAAACCGGTCTGTGACTCTGTGATTCCATGCAGGCGTGCACCATGGCGTGCAGAGCCGACCTGTCGGCCGAGGCACCCGTCTACCCGGGGAACGGGCACCTCCAGCCCCTCTCCGAGAGCATCCGCAAGTACGTCATGAGCCACTTTCGCTGGAACAAGTTTGGCCGGAGGAACAGCAGCAGCGGCGGCAGCGGGGGGCACAAACGGGAGGAGGAGGCAGGGGGCAACCCCCCGCCGGCATCGCTGCCCGCCGCCCCGCCGTCCCACTGGGAGGAAGAGGAGCGAACGGGGCTGGAGCGGGAGGAAGGCAAGCGCTCCTACTCCATGGAGCACTTCCGCTGGGGGAAGCCGGTGGGGCGCAAGAGGAGACCCATCAAGGTCTACCCCAACGGGGTGGAGGAAGAGTCGGCCGAGAGCTACCCGCTGGAGTTCAGGAGGGAGCTGGCGCTCGGCGGCGCCGAGGAGGAGAAGGAGGAGGAAGGCCAGGAGGAGAAGAAGGCCGGCGGCTCCTACCGCATGCGCCATTTCCGCTGGCAGGCGCCCTTGAAGGACAAGCGCTACGGGGGCTTCATGACCTCGGAGCACAGCCAGACCCCTCTAGTGACTCTCTTCAAAAACGCCATCATCAAAAGCGCCTACAAGAAGGGGCAGTGATGGGGGAGAGCCCGAGGGGCACCCGCCCCCGCCGCCGTGCCCCCCCCCCAAGCTTTAGCGTCCCGCTGGCATGTGTTTCACTTAGAGATCGCTCGTTATGTCCTTCTTAATTAGTACTCCGAAGGGGTCCGCTCCCGGGTTTCACTGGGTGGGATAAAGGCGTCAACCGCTCCGACGCACCTGCCGGCCACGCGCGGGGAGCGGGGACGATGCCCGGTTTGGAGCACGCCGGATGATTTTCATATATTTTCACTGAGCTGTACAATACTGTAAATGACGGATTAAAAGAATTCTAAAAAAAAAATAAAAAATAATAATAATAACAATAATACATATTTTTTTTCGCAAGCTGAGCAGGTGTGGGCAACGTCTCTGGGGGTGCCTGGTGCTTGTAAAAGGGGCAGAAAAAAACTAACTGCGAAGTAAAATCCTGCAGCTGGGGGTTAAAGAATGGCTGGGAAAGTGCTGGGGAGGGAGAAAGAATAATTTTGCACCTTAGTTTGGGAGCTTCGCAGGGGCCGGTCATCGGGCTCCGGCACACCTGGGCTCGCTGCAGCCAGCCTGGGGAGGGCACCGGGGGCTGCATTTTGGCAGGGGCCGGCTCCAGCGCGTCCCAGCAGAGCATGTTTTGGTCCCGGAGAGGGGCCACCCCCCGACGTGACATGGGATGACGAGGTGTGCTGGCAGGACGGGAAAACGTGGCATCCTCTGGGTGCTGTCCCAAGGAGGGAAGGGATGGAGTCGGGCTCCCCCAGCACCCACCGCCCAGGTAAACTCGTTAATTCCCCATGAAATGATAACGCTGAAGAGCCCGGGTACTAGGGAGAGCTTCGTTATTTCTAAAGTCATGCTGGTAACTCCTGTGGTGAAGCAGGAGGGGCAGGTCGGGTGGCGGGTGCCTTGGGTTGGGGTGCTGAGGAGGAGGTCGGGTTGAAAATTTTATAGTTTTAGGGATGGATGGGCCGAGGCCAATGGTGTGAGAGGTTCAACAAGTGCCGGGTCCTGCCCTTGGGTCACACCAACCCCAGGGACGCTCCAGGCTGGGCAGAGTGGCTGGAGAGCTGCCCGGCGGAAAAGGAGCTGGGGGTGTTGGTCGACAATGGCTGAGTATGAGCCAGCAGTGTGCCCAGGTGGCCAAGGAGGCCACCAGCATCCTGGCCTGTGTCAGCACTAGTGTGGCCAGCAGGAGTGGGGCAGTGACCGTCCCCCTGGACTGGGCACTGGGGAGGCCCCACCTCAAGGGCTGTGTCCAGGTTTGGGCCCCTCACGCCAAGAAAGACCTTGAGGGGCTGGAGCGTGTCCAGAGAAGGGCAACGGAGCTGGTGAGGGGTCTGGAGCACAAGTCTGGTGAGGAGCGGCTGAGGGAGCTGGGGGGGTTCAGCCTGGAGAAGAGGGGGCTGAGGGGAGACCTTCTGGCTCTCTACAGCTCCCTGAAAGGAGGGGGTAGCCAGGGGGGGTCGGGCTCTTCTCCCAAGGAACAGGCCATGGCACAAGAGGAAACGGCCTCAAGTTGTGCCAGGGCAGGTTTAGGATGGATATTGGGAACAATTTCCTCCTGGAAAGGGTTGTGAAGCATTGGAAGAGGCTGCCCAGGGCAGTGGTGGAGTCGCCATCCCTGGAGGGATTGAAAAGCCGGGCAGACGTGGTGCTGAGGGCCATGGGGTAGTGGTGGCCTTGGCAGGGTTGGGTTGATGGTTGGACTCGATGACCTGAAAGGTCCCTTCCAACCTGGGCAATTCTGTGATTCTGCGACTCTAAAACCAGTTTCATGGGGAAGCAAACCTTGATCACCTCTGCCCAACTAACACCTTCTTGCTGCCAAACCATGCCCATTCCCCCTTTTCCATGCTTCCCAGGCGGCAAAACACTGGCATTAATATCACAATGCTGACCCCGCGTGCTGGCTTTGTGCTTCCCACCTCCTCCCGCTCCACCCAAGGCTGGAAAGCACGTGCAGAAGAGCTGCAGATGCCCCAGTGGGACGGACCCACCACCATCCAGGAGCGGGATTGCGTTGCACAGGGTTGCGCATCCCCATTTATTTGGTATAACATGGTGGAAGTATCGTCAAAGTAAAACAGGGCTCCTATTAGTGCTTTCCCCTCCTCCAACCCTACATCATCCTACATCGTGATGTCCTGCGTCCGTCCTTAACACCACGAGGAGCTGAGGGGATGCTGGTGCAGCACGTGCGTGGCCGGAGCACCCATGGCACGGTGTGCACCGTCTACATTTTGGCCCCTCAAATAGCTTTCCGGGTGTTTTCTTTCCTATTTTTGGCCTTGGCAGGTGGGTTTGCGCTCATTCCTGCGCACCGTGAGTAGAAACCCAGGCTTTTCCCCAGGGAACTTCTGCAGGCCAGGGGGGAAAAAATGTTGGAAATACTCAATTTTAAAGGGTGATGAAGATGAAGCCCAGTTTGTGTGGGATGCTGGGCACAGAGCTGGGGGAAGGAAGCTTGTCCACAGCCCAGACCATCCTCCTCCTCACCACATGCCTCCCCTTCTCCAGCAACCACCCATTTTTCCTCTCCCAGAGCAGAAAGAGGGTGCCTGGGTGCCGTGAACACGCCAAGACTGCAGACCCCCGAAGGTGGCAACATCAACATTTATTTGAAAAGGGCGTCAAGACGCTGCGTTTGAAAATACCGGGGGCTTCTTGGCCCTTTTTAACAACCCGCTCCCCCCTCCTCTGCCCTCGGCGACAGACGCAAACGCCACAGTGCTCCGAAATACAGAGACGGAAACGCACACATGCACCTAAACCGCCGACTTTATAGAAATATACTTTGTCGTCTCTACGTCCACGAGTATCTAAACTAAACGGGATGTACAAACAGGTCACTTACACCATGTGTGTGTGTCGGGGGCGGGGGGGGGGCACATTTACAGGTTTGGGTCCCAAAATGCGGAGGGGCCGTGGTGAGACATGCTGGGGGACGGGGCCAGCCGGGAGGTGACAGCCCGGGTCCCACTGCCAGGTCCCGTGGGAGCATTGGGACCGGAGGGCGCGGGGGCTGGCCCCGGGAGCGGAGGCCAGGGGTATTTTCTGCCCCAAAAGGGATGACGGGCACCCTGAGGTGTGGTGTCCCCGCGGGTCCCCAAGTCCTCGCACACTTGTGCTCATCTTCCCACCTTCTTTGTGGTTTTGAAGAGTTTTGGATGCGTTTTCCCACGGACACACAATTTTGGCAGGGGGGGAGGGGGGTAATTGCTTTTTTTTTTAAATTTTTTAGTGCTTTTTTAGTGCTTTTCATTAGAACGGCCACGGGAGCAACCCCTCCTTCCCCGAGCGGCCCATTCCGCGTTCCCGCTGCCGATCCCAAAACCTGCCTCAGCCAAAACTCGGGCTCCGACAGAACCCAGGGAGCAAAAAGGGTTTGGGGACAGGGGACGGAGACACGTGGGGACCCTGAGGAGAGGCAGCAGCAAGGGGAGAGCCTCAGGCAGCGGGCGGGCACAGGCAGAGCCCCAGGCCAGTGGGACAGTGCCGTGATCCAGCCCAGGGACCGAAATAAACCCTTGTTTTTCCTGTCCTCCTAAGCTAGATCATTTCCTAAACCCGGATTACAGCACGGCCGCGCAAACAAGCGGTGACCTCGGGGCAATCGCCAACTGTATCCGCCACCCGAGGGGAGAGGGGGTAAAAAAAAAAAAAAAAAAAAAAAGGGAAAAAAAAAAATAAAAGGGATGGTAATGTGTAATTACAGCTTAAAATAACCGCCTGAAGATCCGCAGCGAGGGAAACGGGTCGTGGCTGAAGGAAGGCAGCGGGACACGGAGCCGGTGCGACGCCGAGCGGCCGCATTTCCCTGCTGTCCCGGTGCAAGAGCAGCTCCCACGTCTCCAGCGTTACACCCTTCGGTGCCTCTTCACGGGGGAAGGACGGGAGCAGCGTGTCCGGCCTGGGGGAAGGGGCTGCAGGAGATACCCCCGGGGACCCTCAGGCAGCGCCCGTCTGATGGCGCAGCGCGCCCAAGCTCGCCTCGCGAACAGCCGTAGCGCGCTCGAAAGGCGTTTGGGAGCAAGAAAGACCCCGCGAACACCCCCAGGCGACCTTTCTTCTCCATCCCTACCATTCCGACCTCGTGAGGAGCCACGATTTCCCAACACGTCTCTAAAGCTCCATCTTCCCCCCTCCCCGCCGCCCCCAACCCAGCTCCGGTTTTATCCTATTGCAGGAGGCGCGATCCGCGGCCCGCCGGACGCGGGGTCTGCGGGGCGCACCCCGTCAAACACCTCTCACGGCAGCTATTTCCAGCGGCACGGGGGTTTCTTTGTGGTTACGGCTCAGCTGATGTAGGACTGGACTTTGCCCAAGTGATTCTGCTTTTGAAAAAATAAATAAATAAATAGAATAATTATTTCTTTGAGACGGAAACCCCCAAAACTGTGAAAACCCAACCCAAAAATATGCAAAGAGTGGGTGAACGTGTTAATATGCCCCAGGAGGGCGGCTGCTCGTGCCTCGTGTCACTGCTCCGGGTGTCCCACCGCCTGCCCGGCGCACCAGCCTGCTCACGCCCCAGGCGAGAGGCATTTGTGGGTTTCCCCGCCATCCCCCCCAAAAAGTGTGTTTTCCCAAACAAACCGTATTTTCAAGTGGCCTGGAACCAGCCAGGCAGCTGTGTGGCCCCATACTGGGATGGGACGATGCCCACCCTCATCCTGCACTGGGCGAGCCCTCGGTCCAGGGCACGGGGGCACCTTGAAGCGCCCGTGGGAACTGGCCGCGCGATGATGGAGCTATGGGAAGATGCAGGCTCACAGGCCAGGAGCCGGAGGTGGGCACCGTACCCTCTCCAGCGACCTGCCTCAAGCACCAGCTCCGGCCCCAGACCCCCTCCTGCCTTTGACACCCCCCCCAGCTTCAGCCCTGCCCCTCGCCAGGGGCTCCGGACGTGGCCGACAGACGACACGGGGAGGGATTCCCCCAGGGAAGGGGTTTGCTTTATGCCGGGAAGACGTACACGCCCAACGCGCTCTGCCCAGAGCCGGAGCATCTCTCCTCTCCCCTCTCCAAAATAAGAAACGGGAGAGGGAGGTCCCAGCAACTCCCCACCTCCCGCTGCGCCCCGAAGCCTCCTGCACCACCAACCGCTGCAAAAGGTGGCCGCGGAGGCAGAAAGTCACAAAATAAAGTACAGGAGACGGGTTTGGGGTGCCAACGAATCTTGGGGTGACCTCGGTGTCCGCGTCCCCACCCGTCCGGCACGAGGATGCTCTCCCCGCAGGGTCTGTAGTCTTTCCCCGTCGGTGCGAGCGGTGGCCCTGTCCTGTCACCACGGCCACCTTCAGTACACGCACAGGTCCGGGAACTTCATCTCGTACACCGGGATGGAGTGGTTTTGGGGCTGGCCGTAGGCAGCCGTGATGGTGCCGGAGGGACTTGGTGGTGGCCTGAAACACAAAAGATGGAAGGAGGTGGGTTACAGAGAGGTTTGGTGAGAAAATGGGCGTTCCTGCACCGTTACAGGTCTCCCAGTGCCACCACAGCAGAGGGGAACTGGGGCAAATAAACTAGAGGCTGCTCCCAGCAGCTTGTCCCCTCTGTCACTGCAAAGACCCCATCCCCAGCACAGAGATCCATAGAATCACAGAATAGTTTGGGTGGGAAGGGACCTTAAAGCCCACCCAGTGCCACCCCCTGCCCTGGGCAGGGACACCTCCCACCAGCCCAGGTTGCTCCAAGCCCCGGCCAACCTGGCCTTGAACCCCTCCAGGGATGGGGCAGCCACAGCTTCTCTGGGCAACCTGGGCCAGGGGCTCACCCCCCTCACACCAAAGAATTTCTTCCCAATAGCTCATCCAAATCTCCCCTCTTCCAGTGTAAAACCCTTCCCCCTCGTCCCATGGCTCCCCTCCCTGCTCCAGAGTCCCTCCCCAGCTTTCCTGGAGCCCCTTGAGGGACTGGCAGGGGCTGGAAGGTCTCCGCGGAGCCTTCTCTTCTCCAGGCTGAACCCCCCCAGCTCTCTCAGCCTGTCCTCCCAGCAGAGGGGCTACGAAACCTCCTTGATGGGAGACGCATGTGGGTCCTGCTGCCCCACGGCCAGCGCTGGCCTTGTAGTCAGGCACCTCAGGCTTGTCACCACATGCTCGGCTGTGGCCCCAACTCACCGTATGGTGATCTCGAAGATCTGGTTGAGTTTGCTCTGCAGCAGCGTCGCCTGTAAGACAGACACAGAGGCCGTGATCAGCGGGGCTGCACCCTGGGGACCACAGCGGTGTGAAGGGGACGAACACCCCGGTCACCAGAGAAGGTGGCCTGGCAAAACTCAGAGCCGCATCGTCACCGTCCCCCTCTCCCCAGCAGAGCGGCCGTGGGGATTTAGAGTTGTTCAGCCCCGACTCACCCGGGCGCCGCAGTGGGCGGCGATCTCCTCGAACGGGGCTTTCTGGAATTTCTCCACCACTTGCCGCCTCCGCTCCCGCTCCTGCTCCTCCACGGCGACGCTGTCTACTGAAGCAGAGGGGACATGGCTCTCAGCTGCTCCCCACCCACAGAGGCCACCCCATGCCTCATCCCCACCTCCCCAGCAGACAGCATTGGGCATCACTAGGAAGCCAAGAGGAAGGTCTCCAACCTGTCGCTTTGGGACCAACCCCCCCGGGGACACCAGGCAGAGCCGCCCCGTGACCCGGGTGCAATGCTCCCATGGCTGGGGACACATCCCCCCGTGGTGTGCACACACACAGGGGTGGCAGCACCCACACGTACGCACCACGCCAACCTCTCCTGGCTCCCTCACTTACCTATCGCCTTCTTCAGCGTCTCGTACGTGATCTCTTCCGCTGGTGCTCTCTAAAGGAAGGGGAAAAGCAGATGAGGCTCAACCCACAGCACAGGACACCCTTCTGGGATCACAACAACCCCGAACCAATGTCCCGGGTGGATTCCTGCACCAAAACACACTCTGTCCTCAAAGATCAGGGATATCTGTCCTGGCAAACAGAACTTTTTAAATGTTTTGGGTTTTTTTTTTTCCAGGCTGGACTAACCAGCCCTTACAGCTCCCCGAAAATAAAGATTTGCCACGCAAACAGCAGCGGGAGACCCTTGCTGACGGGTGGCTCCTTGTATTGGGTTTGCATGGCAAGGTTTTGGTAGGGGGAGGGCTACAGGGGTGGCTTCTGGGAAGATGCTAGAAGCTTCCACCATGTCCGATAGAGCCAATGCCAGCCAGCTCCAAGAAGGACCCACCACTGGCCAAGGCTGAGCCCATCAGCGATGGTGGCAGCATCTCTGGGAGAACATAGGTAAGAAGGGGGGAGGAAGAACCCTGTGGAACAGCAGCCAGAGAGAGGAATGAGAATATGTGAGAGCAACAACTCTGCTGACACTAAGGGCAGTGAAGGAGGAGGGGGAGGAGGTGCTCCAGGTGCTGGAGTGGAGATTCCCCTGCAGCATGTGGTGAAGCCCATGGTGGGCCCGTGCAGGGTCCCACTACAGCCCATTGGAGGTCTACGGTGCAGCAGAGATCCACCTGCAGGCTATGGAGGTCCACGGTGGAGCAGATACTCCCCCTGCAGCCCATGGAGGTCCATGGCTGAGCTCATATTCCCCTGCAGCCCGTGGAGCTCCACGGTGGAGCGGATACTCCTCCTGCAGCCTGTGGAGCTCCACGGTGGACGAGATATCCCACTGCACCCCATGGAGGTCCACGGTGGAGCAGAGATCCCCCTGCAGCCCATGGAGGTCCACGGTGGAGCAGATACTCCCCCTGCAGCCCATGGAGGTCCATGGCTGAGCTCATATTCCCCTGCAGCCCGTGGAGCTCCACGGTGGAGCGGATACTCCTCCTGCAGCCTGTGGAGCTCCACGGTGGACGAGATATCCCGCTGCACCCCATGGAGGTCCACGGTGGAGCAGAGATCCCCCTGCAGCCCATGGAGGTCCACGGTGGAGCAGAGATCCCCCTGCAGCCCATGGAGGTCCACGGTGGAGCAGAGATCCCCCTGCAGCCCATGGAGGTCCACGGTGGAGCAGAGATCCCCCTGCAGCCCATGGAGGTCCACGGTGGAGCAGAGATCCCCCCGCAGCCCATGGAGGTCCACGGTGGAGCAGAGATCCCCCTGCAGCCCATGGAGGTCCACGGTGGAGCAGAGATCCCCCTGCAGCCCATGGAGGTCCACGGTGGAGCAGAGATCCCCCTGCAGCCCATGGAGGTCCACAGTGGAGCAGAGATCCCCCTGCAGCCCATGGAGGTCCACGGTGGAGCAGAGATCCCCCTGCAGCCCATGGAGGTCCATGGTGGAGCAGAGATCCCCCTGCAGCCCATGGAGGACCCCACGCCAGAGCAGGGGGATGCCCGAAGGAGGCTGTGAGCCCGTAGGAAGCCTGTGCTGGAGCAGGTTTGCTGGCAGGACTTGTGACCCCATGGAAGGACCCACGCTGGAGCAGTACATTCCTGAAGGACTGCACCCCATGGAAGGACCCACACTGGAGCAGTTGGTGAAGAACTGCGGCCCATGGGAAGGACTCGCACTGGAGAAGTTCATGGAGAACTGTCTCCCACGGGAGGGACCCCAGGCTGGAGCCGGGGCAGAGTGTGAGGAGTCCTCCCCTGAGGAGGGAGGAGCGGCAGAGACAAGGTGTGAGGGACTGACCACAGCCCCCGTTCTCATCCCCCTGCGCCGCTCGGGGGGAGGAGGGAGAGAAATGGGGAGCGGAGTTGAGCCCGGGAAGAAGTGAGAGGTGGGGGAAGGTGTTTTAAGATTCAGTTTTTATTTCTCATTACCTTACTTTGGTTTGATTGGCAAGAAATTAAATTAATTTCCCTGAGTGGAGCCTGTTTTGCCCATGATGGCAACTGGTGAGTGATCTCCGTGCCCTTATCTCAACCCACCAGCCTTTTGTTGTATCTTCTCTCCCCTGCCCAGCTGAGGAGGGGACAACCAGCCTGGTGTCCAGCCAGGGCCACCCCACCACACTCCCCTTGGAGACCGGGACCTGTCACACCTGGAGTGGAGCATCAGGGGGAGTCGGGCTCTTCCCGACCCTGCTCGCTGCCAGACACGCCAGGGCCGAGTTATGAGCTTGAAGCCAGCGGAGCAATTACGCATGCAGCCGAACGAAGAATTAGACAGGGCTTAACCGCACGCTGCCAGGATGCTAAAAGCACGCGGTGCCGAAGGGATGACGCAGCCCTTGGCATAACACGGTACCTGCTCTCGCTCGGGACTGTTTCTCGACTCCACCTCCACCTGCAGGGAAATGGTCTCGCCGATGCTCTTCCTCTTGGACAAGCGATCTTCATCTGGGGAGGAGGAGAAAGGGCAGAAGAGTTAATCGCAGCCACCTCGGGGGCAGCGGGGCGAGCACGGGGAGCCCCCAGGGAAAATGGCCTCACATCCCATCCCCGGGGTAGCAGTCCCTCCAAGCCATTGACGTAAATTCATCCAAACCAGCAGAACCAAGGACTGGGTAAAGCCCAGTGGCCTTCATGGCTCCTTCCATCCGGCCAGCCATGCATGTGGCAACCCCAGGAAGCTTCCGATTCACTGCTTTGTGCCTCAGTTTCCCCAAGGCTACACCTCTAAAGCGGGGCAGAAAACCAACAGGCCCACATGCAGGACAAAGGACTTCACAACCCCATAACTGTGCAGAGCAAGGGACCAGTTTCCTCCCCTCCCAGCTCTCCGGGATGCCCCGACGTGCTGCGTACCCGTCAGCTGGGGGATGTAGGGCGTGCTGAGTCGGTCCGAGTTGTAGCCGCTGCCGCCCAGAACCTCGCTGATCTTGCTCTGCCAGAAGAAGACCTCTGGGCCGAGGCGGTCAAGGCTCTTGCTCAATCTATGGAGGTAGAGAAGAACCAATGGAGCAAGACTAATTAGATGTGGTGTTGGGGGATATGGTGTAGGGGAGAACTCTGTAGAGTGGGGTTGATGGTTGGACTCAGTGATCCCAAGGGTCTTTTCCAACCTAAATGATGATTCTATGATTCTATGATCTCCCCTGCTAGGGGAACCGTGCCCCAGAAGAGCTCTCAACCCATCACGGAGGATACGGATGCGCTCAGGAAGGACCAGCCTGAGCTAGGGAATGTCTCCAGAGAGCAGTGGCACTCAGTGGGGGCAGTGTGTCCATCAGGGACCTCACCACCAAATGTGACCACCAAGCGTGACAAGGCTGGGCCAGCAGGGGTGGGCCAGCCCAGCCAGCCTTGGCCTGGGGATGCTCAGCAGGCAGCAGGCACCCTTGAACTGGTGGCACGGCAGAGCAGCGGGATGATATACCGGATCCAAAGCCATCCTGCTGCCAGGGAGGGGAAGGGATCGGCCAGTGGAGCTGATCCTGGCATTTGGCTGGTTGAGAGCACAAGCCGTGGTGGTCACCCCCTCCCCTGGCTGCATGGGACCCTCCTCAGATTCTAAACAGGCTGAAAACCACTTGATGTCCTTCCCACTGTGCCATCCCCAGATGGGAAAGGGGACAAACACGGGCAAGCGAAGGGCTGATAAACCCATTACTGCCCACGAGCTTATGGATGCCAATCCCTCAGGAGCAGGGAAGAAGGTATTTTCCAAACTCTTACCTGGGTCTCTCCACAAAGACATCTTCAGGGAGCAGATAGGGAGCTTCCTTCTGCCGCATCTGGATGACCTGTAGAAGACAAGCAAGGAGCCAAGCTCAAACCCCCATGGGCGGCCAGGAAAGCCGATGCCGGAGCTGCCACGGACAAGGCTCCAGCCCCGTCCCCAGCCCCATCTTCGCACCTCGTGGATGTGCTGGCAGAAGGTGGGCACGGTGGTAAGCTGGCTGATGAGGTTCAGGTAAGCTGCACCGAGGGCGAAGAGCGCGCAGCGGTTGTACGCCGTCAAGTTATCCTCGTTGATTTGGGCGATCTCCTGCAGTAGAGACACAGCCCCATGAGCTGAGGATGGACAAGGTCCCAGCGTGGTCCCCATCCACCTCGTGGCACCACCTTCCCCAGAAACATCCCAACTTTTGGAGCTTGGCAGAGGTTGTCAAGGCAAGGTCTCTCCCTGGCATGTTGGTCTGATCCCACCGTGGTGGGAGAAGCTCAGAGCAGATGATGCACTTGCATCCCGCTTCCTCAGAGACCCCCAACTCCAAAACAAGTCTCCTTCCCACCCCATCGCATCCCAGCCCACCCGCCCCATGGCGCTGAGCACCCCCGGCTCCCCCCTGCCTACCTGCACCGCCAGCACCAGGCGGATGAGGTCCACCATGACCTCCTCGTTAGCCAGCTCGATGCTGATGAGCATCAGCATGCTGTAGAGTGCCTCGTAGTGAGCCTGCACGTTGCTCTCCTCCTTGCATATCAGGTAGATGTGCCGGTAGAGCTGCTGACCATGCTGTGGGGACACGGAGGGATGCGGTCACCTCCTGAGCATCCCCTACGAGCAACACTGCCATCAACGCAGAGGAAGAAAAGTAGCAGGGCCCAGCAAAGGGGTTTCCATCCACATGGGAGGGAGCAGAGCTCCTCTGGTCACCAAACAAACAAACAAAACGCCCCAGGGAGAGCGAGGTGTGACTATCAGGTGGTGTTTCATCCTTTGATGCTGGACCCCGATGGGGAAGAGGCACCGGCAGGTCCAAGAGCAGAGCCCAGGGCTGGCAAACAGCACTCGCAGCACCGAGCCCAGGGAAGGGATGCCTCTGTTGCAGAAGCATTAGAGAAATCACAGCTCGGACCACGGCGGGAAAATAAGGCCCTGAGACACATTGCTTTGACAGCAGGGCACGGGACCGCGCAGGGCACGGGCTGCTGCGAGGGAAACACAGCTCTGCGACAGTTTTGGGGGCTGCATCGCTGCTCCCGGCCACGCGCAAGGTGACAAACTGCTCCCGTCTTGGCCTCAAGTTGGCTCCAGAGGAGTTTGCACCACCCTGGAAGTGTTTTAAGGAGGTAGTGGGGGGAAAGAAAAATAAATAAAATCAGGCAACTTCAAAAGCCACTTGATAAATAGCTTTTGGGATGCCAGCACATCCTGGGGTACTCATTCCTTGGGGCAAATAGCAGGGGGACGAGAAGGTTCCGCGGAGACCTTCCAGCCCCTGCCAGTCCCTCAAGGGGCTCCAGGAAAGCTGGGGAGGGACTCTGGAGCAGGGAGGGGAGCCATGGGACGAGGGGGAAGGGTTTTACACTGGAAGAGGGGAGATTGGGATGAGCTATTGGGAAGAAATTCTTTGGTGTGAGGGGGGTGAGCCCCTGGCCCAGGTTGCCCAGAGAAGCTGTGGCTGCCCCATCCCTGGAGGGGTTCAAGGCCAGGTTGGACGGGGCTTGGAGCAACCTGGGCTGGTGGGAGGTGTCCCTGCCCAGGGCAGGGGGTGGCACTGGGTGGGCTTTAGGGTCCTTCTGACCCAACTATTCTGTGATTCTATGATTTAGGAGTCTAGAAAGCCCCAGACACGAAGCACTGATGGAGATTGACCCCCACTGGCTTTTCCCAGGGACATCCCCAGGGTTAGAGGCATGGTGGTACACAAAGACTCCGCGTGACTTGGGGAAACAGAGGCACACTCCTCACACCGGTCTGCACCAGGACAGCTTGACCCAGACCCTGACACTACCTTCTTCATGAAGACAGTATCTTGGCGCGAGCATTTGTCCACTTTCAGCTTCAGGACCGAGATGTCGCTGATGGTGCTGCAAGGAAAGGCCAAAGGGAAGGGAAAACTCAGACACCGGAGGGAGGAGGCGTGATTGCCACACACCTGCGGAGCTGCTGGCCAGGAATGAGCCGTCTGGGGGTAACCGAGGGGGGAAACTAAAGGTGGCTTTTAAAACCCACCTAGCAATTCCGATATTTAAGAATACTGAGACAAATCACCACATGATTTCAAGTCAGTGGCGCTCAGGGACACAAAGGCAAGCTGACAAAGAAGCGTGCGAGCAAAGTGGAGCAGCAGGACCACAGCAGAACCCATGGAGATGTTTCCATCTGGGATTAGAGTCACCTTCTTCCAAGGTAACGCAGCATGGACAACACCACCGCCCAGCAGGCCTATCCCTGGGGACGCAACGCAGTGGATGAACCCACTCGAGGAGGTTATTGCTCCCACACATCCTCCTGGCTAACCACAGTGACACTCAGCAGCACGGTCCCACGTCCCTCTGGGCATGAGAGAGAGACCTCCCACCCACCTGGCTCTCAGCAGACCTGATCTGCAGCACCAAACCACCCCAGAACTGGACCCAGATTTATTGATAACCCTGCCAGCGCTCCCAGCCCCGCAGATCTCCCTCCCGAGCCCGCTCTGCAGGGTCTGCAGGTCCCAGCCCCGTTGGGGACCTACCTGATGGTGGAGAATTTCTGCCGGTTCCCATGGCGATCGATGAAGCTGATGAGGATCTCGAGGACAAAGAGGCGGATCTCAGCGTCTTCCATGAGGGCTGCGGAGAGGAGCCTGTCCAGGAAAGCGCTGGGAAGTGCCGTGAGCATGTTACTGCACTGGAAGCCCACAGAGACCTGCAAGCACCAAAGAAAAAGGGAGGCAATGTGACAGCGTCGCTTGGCGGAGGGTTAAAACCCACCAAGAAAGAGGGATTGCAAGCAGAGAAGACTAAGTACAGTTTGAGCTCTTCCTAAACCACCCCAGGGGAGAGGGTCCCCAAGTTCAGCTCCCCCAGGGGTCTCATGGGGCTCCTGTGAGGATGGTGACACATTCATACCTGGAGGAGAGACTTCAGGAGCATTATCTGTGTCAGCCGATTACGGTTCTCCCTGGCACGGAGAGAAGAAACAAATGGTAAAAGCCAAGTGAAAACAAGGCAACCCTCCTTCCCTACCCAAAGGATGGAAAAGCCTCAGAAAGGACAGGACCGAGTCGAGAGGTGGGCCCATGCCAACCTCATGAAGTTCAACAAGACCAAGTGCAAGGTCCTCCATCTGGGTCAGGGCAATCCCAAGCACCGACACAGGCTGGGCAGTGACTGGCTTGAGAGCAGCCCTGAAGGACTTGGGGGTGCTGGTGGACGAGAGGCTCCACACGAGCCATCAGTGTGCGCTGGCAGCCCAGAAAGCCAATCATACCCTGGGCTGCATCAGGAGAAGCGTGGCCAGCAGGTCGAGGGAGGTGATTCTCCCCCTCCACTGCACTCTCGTGAGACCCCACCTGGAGCACTGCGTCCAGTTCTGGAGCCCCTACTACAAGAGAGATACGGACGTGCCGGAACATGTCCAGAGAAGGGCCACGAGGACGATCAGAGGGCTGGAGCACCTCTCCTATGGGGACAGACTGAGAGAGTTGGGGTTGTTCAGTCTGGAGAAAAGAAGGCGCCGAGGAGACCTTCGAGTGGCCTACCAGTATCTTAAGGGGGCCTCCGAGAAAGCTGGGGAGGGACTTTTTAGGATGTCGGGTAATGGTAGGACTAGAGGGAATGGATTAAAACTAGAAATGGGACGATTCAGACTGGACGTTAGGAAGAAGTTCTTCACCATGAGGGTGGGGAAACACTGGAACAGGTTGCCCAGAGAGGTGGTGGAAGCCCCATCCCTGGAAGTTTTTAAGGCCAGGCTGGACGGGGCTCTGAGCAACCTGATCTAGTGGGAGGTGTCCCTGCCCATGGCAGGGGGGTTGGAACTAGATGATCTTTAAGGTCCCTTCCAACCCTAACAATTCTATGGTTCTATGATTTTAAGCGTCACCACCTCCAACAGCCATGCTGTAAAGGTCTCCAACAAACGAGCTCCATATTTAACAGCCAGCAAAAAGGCTGCTAAAGAAATGATGAATATCAAAGCGTAAACCCTGCCATAGGCACCAGAGACAAGGCAGCACTCACACCTCCAGGCAGGCACAAGCCGGGCTCAGGACGATGAACCAACCTCTGGACGTGCCCATCCCACAGCGACTCTAGAGGGACACCAGGCACCAGCTCTGAGCAGGTTCCTCACTTTTAAGCAGCTGAAAATTGGCGAGAGGGAGCCCTAAGCCCTCCTGCTCATGGAGATACCCCTGCTCCTCCCTCCTGTCTTGCTTCTTGCAAAGCCACCATGAACCACGCTTCCACTTCAGCGATGTGAGGGGGTTTTAATGCAAAAAAGAGGAAATCTTGAATTCTCTACTGTCTCAACTCAGTCTTTTCTAGCCCCTGGAAGGGGACACAGGGATTTCCAGGCTGGCCCAACACCCACCACACGCTGCCCACCTCTGCCTGGGGACTGAGCTTCACTGCAAAGGGCAGCATCCCTGGAGGGACGAGATGACCTTTAGAGGTCCCTTCCAACCCAACACATTCTATGATTCGATGATCCCCGTAAGCCAAAGCCCGGGCTGCGGCTCCTCTGCAAACTCTCGGGTCACCGACACCCCCAGAGCAAGCGCCACCCTTCACACGGCGTCAGATGAGATCTAAAAACCCTCCCGGAGGAAGTCACCAGCTGATAAAGGAGCAGGGACCAACAGCCCTGGACAACCAGCCCGGCACCGAGAAGTGATGCCATCCTGGGGCTACGAGCCCGATTCTACCTACCCCTGCACCAAGGAATGCTGCCCCGGCCGAACGGCTCCATCACCTCCCAGTGTGTGAACTGGGATTGAACGCAGGCATCAGGAATTACCCCCATGAGAGCGAGGAGCGGAGCATGGCTCCCAGCAGCCGGCAAAGTCTCCCTCCCATCAGAGACAAGTGGGAAGAGCCTGACCGTACTTCCAAGATAAATATAGCGTGAAAATCTGTTTGCTCCTTACCTACACGTTTCGGCGCCGACACCCTCGCTCCAAATAGCTCTCATGGTCCGCTCCCACACTTCTGAAGCAATTATGTTGTTTGGGTGCTTTCCCCTTCCTTCCCTTCCTCCACCACCGGGTATAAATACCACCTCCCGCTCCGTGTTAATAAAAGCTCGGCGGCAGCTCGGAGGAGGGAGGCAGCGATGAGCAGCCAGTCCCACAAAGCCACACACCGGCTTCTCAAAAGCCACGGGCGGCCCTCAACCACCTCGCTGCCCTCAGACAGCTGGAGTCGCTCCCCTGAGTATTACAGGCTGGGGGGAGAATGGCTGGAGAGCAGCCCCCAGGAGAAGGACTTGGGGGTGTTGGTGGGTGAGAAGCTCCACAGGAGCCGGCACGGTGCGCAGGGAGCCCAGAAACCCCCCGCAGCCTGGGCTGCATCCCCAGCAGCGTGGGCAGCAGGGCGAGGGGGGGATTCTGCCCCTCTGCTGCGCTCGGGGGAGACCCCCCTGCAGTGCTGCCTCCAGCGCTGGGGCCTCGGCACAGGAGAGACACGGAGCTGTTGGAGCGGGGCCAGAGGAGGCCCCGGAGATGCTGGGAGGGCTGGAGCCCCTCTGCTGGGAGGACAGGCTGAGAGAGCTGGGGGGGTTCAGCCTGGAGAAGAGAAGGCTCCGCGGAGACCTTCCAGCCCCTGCCAGTCCCTCAAGGGGCTCCAGGAAAGCTGGGGAGGGACTCTGGAGCAGGGAGGGGAGCCATGGGACGAGGGGGAAGGGTTTTACACTGACAGAGGGGAGACTGAGATGAGATGTGAGGCAGAAATTGTTGGCTGTGAGGGGGGTGAGCCCCTGGCCCAGGTTGCCCAGAGAAGCTGTGGCTGCCCCATCCCTGGAGGGGTTCAAGGCCAGGTTGGCCGGGGCTTGGAGCAACCTGGGCTGGTGGGAGGTGTCCCTGCCCAGGGCAGGGGGTGGCACTGGGTGGCCTTTAAGGTCCCTTCCCACCCAAATCATTCTACGATTCGATGACTATTTTCAGGTCCTGGCTAGTCTTGGATGCCACCCCAGGACCAAGCTCCTGACACCTGAATCTCTCAGCAGGTACCTGAAGAAATGAAGCGTTCAACTGCAGCACCAATGCCTGTAAACACCTTTCCCCTGTGATGCTCTGGTGTTTCGAGGGGCTCTTGTCATCACGTTTGCAGCAGCAAAGCATTTTAAACACGGATCACACGTTGCTCAGTTTCCCTTGCTCTTAGGTGGAAGCTCTCAATGCTCAACATTTCCACTAACGCGCCCACGTTCCACACTGTCCCCAGAGGCCACCTCAAGGTGGGAACAGGAGCTCCCCAGCCCTTTCAGTCCCCTGTTCAAAGCCTGACACTCCCGCATAGGGGACAGTTGAAAGGAGAGGAGGGCAGGGAGGAGGAAGCGGAGGGAGGAAGGCATCCCTTCTCACCCGGCTTTGCCAGCCTCGATGGACTGCTGCGAGGACGGCAGCGGCACCTTGTTCATGATGAAGACCATCACCTCAGACTGCTGGTAGGTGGGCAGCGTGCTGGCGAAGGACCCTGTGGGGACAAAAGCGTCCTGTCAGCGTGCCAGGCACATCCCACCACCCGCAGAAGCTCCCAATGCCGTGGGGTCTGTCTGCCTGACGGACCCCCATCGCCAGGCTGGGACAGGACAAGGCCCACCTGGATCTGGCACCCGCAGGCAGCTTTGCCTTCAGGGTGATTGCAGACCCACCAAAACCGCAAGTGCAAGACCCCAGATGCAAGGTCCTGCACAAGGGTCAGGGCAATCCTGAGAACAAATCCAGGCTGGGTGGAGAATGGCTGGAGAGCAGCCCTGAGGAGAAGGACTTGGGGGTGTTGGTGGGTGAGAAGCTCCACAGGAGCCGGCACCGTGCGCTGGCAGCCCAGAACCCCCCCGCAGCCTGGGCTGCATCCCCAGCAGCGTGGGCAGCAGGGCGAGGGGGGGATCCTGCCCCTCTGCTGCGCTCGGGGGAGACCCCCCTGCAGTGCTGCCTCCAGCGCTGGGGCCTCGGCACAGGAGAGACACGGAGCTGTTGGAGCGGGGCCAGAGGAGGCCCCGGAGATGCTGGGAGGGCTGGAGCCCCTCTGCTGGGAGGACAGGCTGAGAGAGCTGGGGGGGTTCAGCCTGGAGAAGAGAAGGCTCCGCGGAGACCTTCCAGCCCCTGCCAGTCCCTCAAGGGGCTCCAGGAAAGCTGGGGAGGGACTCTGGAGCAGGGAGGGGAGCCGTGGGACGAGGGGGAAGGGTTTTACACTGGAAGAGGGGAGATTGGGATGAGATATTGGGAAGAAATTCTTTGGTGTGAGGGGGGTGAGCCCCTGGCCCAGGTTGCCCAGAGAAGCTGTGGCTGCCCCATCCCTGGAGGGGTTCAAGGCCAGGTTGGCCGGGGCTTGGAGCAACCTGGGCTGGTGGGAGGTGTCCCTGCCCAGGGCAGGGGGTGCCACTGGCTGGGCTTTAAGGTCCCTTCCCACCCAAACCGTTCTGTGATTCTATGAAAACACCTCCCAGGTGGCACAGCCCGTCTCTACCCCTTTGTTTTTTGGGGCTGGTTGACCCCCATCCCCAGCGGCTGCAGCAGGCTGACTCCTTCCCTCTTTCCCTCTTCTCCTTCCCTTCCCCAGGGTCTCCTGCCCCGGAGGAGCAGGACGGTGCCTGCACACCGCAGCTCTGCCGGGGATGGCTGGGGTTGCAATGCCACCTGCCGATAACCCACCGCCACGCTTGCAGCAGATAAATCCCATTTCCCATCACTGCTTTCAGGATGAGGGCAACTTCGGTTCACCCCGGATAATCCTGCGGATGCGCCAGGCAGAAACCCACCGCGCAGGGGGCCACCCACCAGCACAGCCCACTGTCCTGGTTTGAGCCACACAGGACTAATTTCTCTTCCAATGCTTGGGAAAACTGCACTTTTAGAAGTCTCTAGTGTCTGAATTTGTAAAAATATTTACTTTAGAGCCAGCTCTGGTGTGCGGGTTTCAAGGTCTTGGTGTTTTCGAGCTCGCCAGGTCCCGGGATGAGGAGGAGCGAGACCCGGGCACTTGACCCAAGCTGCCAACCGGATTATTTCTTATGACGAACGTCACATTCAATATAAATTAGGAAGTTTGCTGAGGAGTTCTCTCTCTCCCTTGTGGCTGCCATCCTGAGAATTCCTTGCCCTGGTGCCGGAGCCCTGAGCCCTTCCCTTCCTCCCGGAGCCGCAGTGCTCGCAAGGTCCCACATTGGTTGTCCCTGCAGGGAGTGCACGGCTTCTGCTGATAGAATGGGCTGAGAACAGTCCTTGTGTATTTTATATCACTATCAGGATGAATATTGTTTCTTTTGTGTCATTAATGTTGATTATCTAGTCTTTTTCTATTAAATCTGTTTATATTTCAACCCTTGCGTTTCCTTGTTTTTTCCCAATTCCCCTTCCCGGGTGGGGAGGGGTCATTGGGCGATAGAATAATTGTCTAAACGACAATAAATTGTTGTGGGTTCCTCAAACCATAACCCCCACGCCGGGCGCTGCGGGACACCCCACCTATGGTTTTAATGACGGCCTCCTGGAACATCCTCTCCTCGTGCTCCTTGATGATCTTGGTGCCGACGCCGGCGCCGCAGTCGTAGCTCCCCGTCAGCGCGTAGTCAATGCTGAGCCGCAGCTGCCTCAGGAGGGTGTTAAAGACCTCCAGCACCGTGGGGCCTGGGGGGGCGAGAGGGGGAGAGACGGTGGAGCATCGCCGGAGGAGAGCAACGGTTGTCCCCATGGAGATGGAGGCTGTCGTTTCCCCCAGGACAGTGTGGTTTATACCACCCACCACCCCATAAACAGGTTGAAAAACAGTTTGGCCAGACTCAGAGTGGCTTTTAACCCCCACCAGCTCCCCCAGTAAAGACAGGAGAGAAATGTCCTTCCAGGAGTAGCATCGAATCACAGGATGTGTTGGGTTGGAAGGGACCTCTAAAGGCCATCCAGTCCAACCCCCCTGCAGTGAGCGGGGACATCTTCAACCAGACCAGGTTGCTCAGAGCCTCATCCAGCCTGGCCTTGAATGTCTCCAGGGATGGGGCCTCCACCCCCTCTCTGGGCAACCTGGGCCAGTGTCTCACCACCCTCAGTGTAAAGAACTTTTTCCTAATGTCTGATCTAACCCTGCCCTGCTCTAGTTTAAACCATCGCCCCTCGTCCTATCACTACCCTCAGCTAAGTAGACGTGGTGCTGAGGGACATGGGTTAGCGGTGGTTTTGGCAGCATTGGGTTGATGGTTGGACTTGATGACCTTAAAGGTCCCTTCCAACCGAGACAATTCTATGATTCTATGATTCTATGATTCTATATTTAGAGCACAGGTCTGGTGAGGAGCGGCTGAGGGAGCTGGGGGTGTTCAGCTTGGAGAAGAGGAGGCTGAGGGGAGACCTTCTGGCTCTCTACAGCTCCCTGAAAGGAGGGGGTAGCCAGGGGGGGTCGGGCTCTTCTCCCAAGGAACAGGCCATGGCACAAGAGGAAACGGCCTCAAGTTGTGCCAGGGGAGGTTTAGGATGGATATTGGGAACAATTTCCTCCTGGAAAGGGTTGTGAAGCATTGGAAGAGGCTGCCCAGGGCAGTGGTGGAGTCGCCATCCCTGGAGGGATTGAAAAGCCGGGCAGACGTGGTGCTGAGGGCCATGGGGTAGTGGTGGCCTTGGCAGCGTTGGGTTAACAGTTGGGCTTGATCTTAAAGTTCCCTTCCAACCTAAACCATTCTATGATTCTATTCACCGCAAGCCCCTGAAAATCCCTTTGTCCCCTTCCACAAAGGCAGGGGCAGGCGTTGCATCCAGCCCTGTGAGCTTAGGTCACTTCACCTGGGGATGGGTGTTGCGCTTGGGAGCACTGAAACGGCACCCAAGAGATCCCCAGCACCCCTGGGTGCTCCAGACGGGATGCTCCAGCTCACACCTGGGCACACAGCAGAGCCCAGCCCAAACCGCCGGCACCCCTTCACCGCTCCCACCGCAATAAAAGGGTGAAGAGATGGATGGAGAGGGGAAACTTATCCGCTTACCCACAGATCCGGAGGCTGCGATCACCGCTGCCTCCGAGAGGACCTCCACAATGCCCGCGCGCACGGTGGCCGCGCTCTTGCTATTGGCATCCAGGTGGCCCAGGAGCTGCTGGATCACCAGATGGGAATGCTGCGGCTGGAAGGAGAACATCAGCATCAGCACCGGGACGAATCCTGCCCGTGCACCCAGCTGCACCGAGCCCCTGCCCGGCTCTTTCCAAGACAGCTCCAGATGCAAAATGAGAGGAGGCACCTGCAGGAAGCCTGTTTTACATGACTGAGCAAGAGCTTGGTGCAATTTGCACGGGAAAAACGATCTAAAGAGCTGTACACGTCTAAGGAAACTGTGACAATTAATCCCAGGGATTTTAGGGGAGAAGGGATTTGATTTTTGCCAGGGTTTTCCAAACACGTCTGTACTTCAAAAGGGTCCCGCTGAGTTATTGTGACCTTACACCTCCAATCTGCATTAACGCGATTCTATAAAATCTAGTAGCACTGTAAAAGGTTTTAGGCAGTTTACGGGATTAAACCCAAGAAACAAGAGCAGGGGGCGGTGATCTGCTTTTCTCCGTAAGACTTCTCCAAGCAGAGCCGTGGCTTGGCCCAGTCCAAAAGCGAAGCGAAGTCTCAAGGGGGTGAAGTGGGGCAGCAGGTCTGGGGCAGCCCCAGTAGAGTGAGAAGGCAGCACCGTGCCCGACAGCATGACGACACCCGACAGCACGACGACACCCGACAGCACGACGACACCCAGGCGAACAGAGTTTCAGTGAGATCCATACGGAAAAAAAGAAAGGATGGACCTTTCACCATCACTTTGGGGTTTACCTAAGCTGCATTTCCATGGCCTCCAGTGAGAAGGGAAGAGCCTGGCGGGGTCTGTCTCTGAGCATCCCCATAGAACCATAGAATCACCTAGGTTGGAAGGTCATCTAGTCCAACCATCAACCTAGACCTTCTCGCTCTCTACAGCTCCCTGAAAGGAGGGGGTAGCCAGGGGGGGTCGGGCTCTTCTCCCAAGGAACAGGCCATGGCACAAGAGGAAACGGCCTCAAGTTGTGCCAGGGGAGGTTTAGGATGGATATTGGGAACAATTTCCTCCTGGAAAGGGTTGTGAAGCATTGGAAGAGGCTGCCCAGGGCAGTGGTGGAGTCGCCATCCCTGGAGGGATTGAAAAGCCGGGCAGACGTGGTGCTGAGGGCCATGGGGTAGTGGTGGTTTTCATCAGTGCTGGGTTGATGGTTGGACTCGATGATCTGAAAGGTCCCTTCCAACCCAGGCGATTCCATGATTCTATGATTCTATGTCTAAGGACACGGCTGCTGGGCTGCAATGCCTGGTTTGCCCAGGGCACGTTTCAGCCCAGATAGCCCCTCTTGGGTTTTTTTTTTTTGTTGGAATTGGGTTGATTGCCAAGGCAGGGATCTGGAAAGAAGCAGCTTTCCATCGGAACCCACCGCTTCCCTTGGAGCATTTCACAGCACGCCGCTAGCCCGCCTGATTCAGCTGGGCTTTGCTGAGAGGGAGGGAATCGCTGCCGGGACTGAGACATAAGCTCCAGGAGCGGAAAACACGCATGGCTGGCATGCAGCCATCCGCCGTCTCCCTCGCACACCCACGGGTCCCCAAATCGTGCCCGTCACCCAGCCTGCTTCGGGGCACGCTTGGGTGGCTGAGCTTATGGCGGGCGCTCGGTCTCGGCACCGCCGGGATGCGGCAATGCGGCGGCGGCGGCTCTGACTCAGCCCAGCCCTGGAGGCAGCCGCCGGCGCTCCCAAACACGCACGTGCGTCCCCAGCCGGTGGCCACCGACCGGAGCCCCCCCAGCTCCCCACCTGGATGGAGTACATGATGATCCTGAAGCAGCAGGTGGCAAAGATCTTCGGCTCCCAGAGCGAGTGGTTATCCAGGTGGCTGGGGAAGAGACGGAAACGGAGGGGAAAATAACTGTCGGTCCCCCAAAACCCTGCAAGGGTGCAAAGCATCGAGGATGGCCAGGCACAGCGGGGAGCAAAGACTGCAGGCGAGGGCAGGGACACAAACTCCTCTCCAGGCTGACTTTGCTCAGCAACATGTGTCTATCCCGTGCCATCTTCTTCATCGCATCCAAAAATGAGAGCTCAGCCTGAAATCCAGTCCCCGTCTCCAGCACCGTGCCGAGGGGAGCCAGAGGAGCCCATGCCTTTGCCCCAGCGCTGGCCTGCACTGGCTGCGTCCCCGTGCCTCAGTTTCCCCTGTGCCAAAACCAAGGGATGGCTGACTTACATGAGGACGGGTTTGATGGCGTTCTTGATGTTGCCGTACGCCGCTCGGCCCAGCAGCTCCCGCAGGCACCTCTCCGCCAGCTCCGTGGGACTCTCCTTCTCCTTCTCGGCGGCTTGCAGCGGGGAGGGGGAGCGGCTGCGAAAGCAGAGGAGGGCGATGAGAGCGGCGCTGAGCGCGCGGCAGCGGTGGGGGAGAGACGAGGCACAGATCCCGGCCAGGGAAGGTTGGAGGAAAACGGTCACGGCATCTGCCCGCCCAGGGCCGTGGGCCACCCCTGGCACAGCCCACAGCCACCAAATGTCACCCTGCCAAGGAAGATGGAGCAGCTCCATCCCGGCAGAGCCCAGGGACAAAGCGCTGCTGGATTTGAGCCAGACGAGAGAGCGGCATGGGGGCACGGATGACAGGGGAAGGGGATGCGCCAGGATGGCATCGCCCGCTGTGCCCAACTGTGCCAGGCAGCAGGGACAGCCCCCGCGTCCCTGGGACCGGGAGGACGATCATGGCGCTCGGAGCCGGAGGGGGGAAGGATTTTACGGGTGAGGACACGGGACGTAATGTCCTCCCAGGGTGGACACAGCCTCCGGGGGGAGGAAAAGCAAAGCAGCCACCGCCCATCACAAGTCACCCTCAACACGCACACCCCGGAGGAGATCCATCCCCTTTTCCCATGCTCGGGCTTGTTCGGCATCACACAAACACCACGAAATGTCTTTTATCACCTCCGTGCTTCGGTTTCCAAGGAAAAGGGCAAAGGGCGTCTGGCCAGAAGCCAGCTTCCCAGGGCTGATACATCCCTCTCAACCTTCAGAAGGAGAATCCCGGGAGGAATTCATGCCTGCTTCTCCGCTCCGCGCTTCTCAGCTAAGCAACTCCCCGCTTCGAACCCCCAGCTGGTGGCAAGGTGGCCGGGGTGTGGGGGGGACGACAGCGTCAAAATGGAGGGCGAGCGAGCAAAGCTGTATTTTCCTCCCTGAGATCCCTCCTGCCTGGCTTTAAATTAACCGCTTTGGTGGCATTTAAGCAGGAATCCCACGCAGAGGTCAGCCCGCCACCCCGGCAGCTCAGAGCCTTCGCAAACAGCCGGCTTTCACTGCAGGGACGGCGCTGAGAGCTCTTTCCTCCACGGGAGCCACGGTGTCCCGCAGCGGCCGAGGTAGCAATAACCTTCATGGCACCGGGTGACACGCAGAGCTCCTGCCACCCGCGGCATCCTTCAGGGGGTTTCCCTCTGGCCAAAAGCAGCCCTGGGGCCCCAAAGCCGCCGGCGGGTCACGGCAGCAGCGAGAACCCACCTTTCGGTCTCCTCCACGTTCTGTAAGTTGAAGAGCAGCGAGGGCACGATTTTGTCCATGTGCTGTGGGTCCCAGATGTTGGCTTGGAGCTCATCGTTCACCGTCTTCCTCACCACCCCTTGCAGGCCTTTAATGCCGGACATCCGGATCCTGGGGAACAAATCGACACCGAAATGCTAAATATCTATATAACATGCATTATTTTACATTTATATACACGGGAAAAACTGTGCAAGAAGTTGGAGGGAAGACACGGATTCCTGTGCTGCTGGAGGGGTCCGTGCAGGCGATGCCCCGGTTCCCAGCCCCGGGCCTGGGAGACCCAAGGACCATCCTTCTGCCTCTCGTCCCTGAGGGACGTGGCTTCCCGCAGCCCGACTGACGCCGGTGGGAAAGGCTCTGAACAAGCTAAAACCACCCTGTCAGCAGCAGCTGGCTCCCGTCCATCATTTTTCCCTGGAGGCCCCCGGGCGAGCTGCAGCCACACATGTTCACGGCACGCACTGCCCAGGATGCAGAGGTGGCACCGGCGAGCCTGGGCTCTCCGAAGGATTGGTTTTGGCCCTGGGAAATCTCCATTCTCCGGCTGTGAGATGTATGGAGTGCTTTCCTCGTTGTCTCTGTTCCCAGCAGCTGCAGAGCCGAGCTGCACCCACAGGGATGCTGGATGCTAGGGAATCCCAGGGGCTTTTTGACACCTGCGTCCTTTCTGGCTCCAATGATCCTGACTCTGCTCTGGTCAATAAAGTCATCAATAAAAATTGCCCTACGCAGCAGGATCCCCAGGTCTGAAACCAGCCCCTCAATGCCCTCTGCTAATCACAGAATCGTACCACAGAATGGTTGGGGCTGGAAGGGACCTTAAAGCCCATGGCAAGGCCCTGGGCAGGGACACCTCCCACCAGCCCAGGTTGCTCCAAGCCCCGGCCAACCTGGCCTTGAACCCCTCCAGGGATGGGGCAGCCACAGCTTCTCTGGGCAACCTGGGCCAGGGGCTCACCCCCCTCACACCAAAGAATTTCTTCCCAATAGCTCATCCCAATCTCCCCTCTTCCAGTGTAAAACCCTTCCCCCTCGTCCCACGGCTCCCCTCCCTGCTCCAGAGTCCCTCCCCAGCTTTCCTGGAGCCCCTTGAGGGACTGGCAGGGGCTGGAAGGTCTCCGCGGAGCCTTCTCTTCTCCAGGCTGAACCCCCCCAGCTCTCTCAGCCTGTCCTCACGGGAGAAGTAACGCCCGAGAAAGACCTCACGTCCTTATCTGCAGAAATAAACGCATTAAATAACCTGCTCTGAGGTCTCCCTAACCCATTTTGCAGATCTAATCAAGGCAATAATCAGACCGAGACACAATTCTTGAGGAAGGAGCTTTGAGGAGCACCAAGGGCCCAGGAAAGCAGAGCACTCCTTTTTAATCACAGGAGCTGCAGAATTCCTCTCTTCCAGTCTCCAATGCAATTTAGCCAGCCTGACCCGTGCCCCGAAGGTCAAGTGAAAATAATGAGCCTTCTGCATTATTTTGGTTTTAAGGGAAAAACCCCAACCCTGGGAGTCTGCAGTGTTGAAAGGAGGGAAGCCTGGTCCTTGGAGCCAAGCCTCCACCAGGAGAGGAGAACCTCAGGGGTTCAACCAGCCAAGGCAACTGGTCCCCGGGCCAGCAGCTCTGGGAACAGCACCGAGACGATGTGCTCGAATGCTGCCCGGCACCTGGGCTCTGCTTCAAACCAGTGGCCTCCTGCCCAGAGCTCCCCGGCGAGAGCCACAGGTGCTCTCGGTGCCTCCCAGGGCCATTTTAAATACACCGCCAGCAGGCCCGGCCTTGGCAGCGGTAAACAACATTAATCTGTCTGCTTTAGTTGTAATTAATCCCCCCAGGGCAGGTTTCCCATCACAGCAACGCCAGTCAGCCCTCGATGCTGTCTGGAGAGATGTAACCGCCTTTAAACGTGGAAAATAACAGACCGCGCGGCTGCAGGAGGCAGGTTTTGAGTGAACGCTCACTCTGCTAAGAGTGAGGGCCTCTTCCCGTCATCATCGTCATCCTTCCTTTTGGGGCCAGGATCATTTCCTCGCCTCCCGCCCTGAGCTCCAGCTGTCTGCGGGCCCTGGCCCTGGAGCGAAAGTGAGAAATGCTTAAAGATCATAGAATCATAGAATTGCCCAGGTTGGAAAGACCTTTAAGATCATTGAGTCCAACCATCAACCCAACCCTGCCAAGGCCACCACTACCCCATGGCCCTCAGCACCACGTCTGCCCGGCTTTTCAATCCCTCCAGGGATGGCGACTCCACCACTGCCCTGGGCAGCCTCTTCCAATGCTTCACAACCCTTTCCAGGAGGAAATTGTTCCCAATATCCATCCTAAACCTCCCCTGGCGCAACTTGAGGCCGCTTCCTCTTGTGCCATGGCCTGTTCCTTGGGAGAAGAGCCCGACCCCCCCTGGCTACCCCCTCCTTTCAGGGAGCTGTAGAGAGCCAGAAGGTCTCCCCTCAGCCCCCTCTTCTCCAGGCTGAACACCCCCAGCTCCCTCAGCCGCTCCTCACCAGACTTGTCTAGGTTGGAAGGGACCTTTAAGCCCATCAACCATTAAGACCAGCACCCTGAATGCGCCCAGCTCCAAGGAATCACTGTACACCTCCAGCACAGCACAAAGCAATCGGTCCTTGCAGCCTGCATCCAACCCGTCCCCCAAAACAGGCGCTTCTCCAGGAAAGGGGGAGGCTGGGGGGCACAGGGAAGTCCCCCCCGGGAGCCAGCAGAGCCAGGGACACCCTGCTTATGTGACTCACTTCGTCCGGATATCCAGGTCATCGTGGCTGGAGTGGCACATCTCGCTGAAGCGGGAGACAAAGAAGTCGTAGCTGCGGTGATAGGACGGGGTGTCCTCCTCGATGTTGGCAAACTTCACGAACTGGGAGAGAAGAAAGAGGGCATGAAAAAAAAATACACTTAAAATTCCTCCCCAAACCAGCAAACATTTGTGGGCTTCAGCAGCGTAACACAGGGCTCTTCACTCCAGCAGCTCGGCATGGGCTGGGGGTGACAAGTCAGGACGCCCAGCTGCACCCAGGACACGGGGTTCCCCAGCAGGAACGTGCCATTGTATTGTCCCACCGAGCTCCAGCAGCACCCAGACCTGGCTGCGGATGCTGCAAACCTCATCACAAGCCCCAGCACTCCCAGTAAAGGGCATTGAGAGGTGCAACAAGGCTCTGAGTTAGGGAGCCCTAATATGCAGCACACACCAGTAACAGGAGATCAATTTGCCCCCAGCTTCTTCCCATCCTCCCAGATGGCACAAAAGCTGGCCAAGATTTCCCAAACACTGCTGTAGGGCAGAATCATAGAATCACAGACTGGTTTGGGTGGGAAGGGACCTTAAAGTCCACCCAGTGCCACCCCCTGCCCTGGGCAGGGACACCTCCCACCAGCCCAGCTTGCTCCAAGCCCCGGCCAACCTGGCCTTGAACCCCTCCAGGGATGGGGCAGCCACAGCTTCTCTGGGCAACCTGGGCCAGGGGCTCACCCCCCTCACACCAAAGAATTTCTTCCCAATATCTCATCTCAATCTCCCCTCTTCCAGTGTAAAACCCTTCCCCCTCGTCCCATGGCTCCCCTCCCTGCTCCAGAGTCCCTCCCCAGCTTTCCTGGAGCCCCTTGAGGGACTGGCAGGGGCTGGAAGGTCTCCGCGGAGCCTTCTCTTCTCCAGGCTGAACCCCCCCAGCTCTCTCAGCCTGTCCTCCCAGCAGAGGGGCTCCAGCCCTCCCAGCATCTCCGGGGCCTCCTCTGGCCCCGCTCCAACAGCTCCGTGTCTCTCCTGTGCTGAGAAAACAGCCTTGGAGATGCCAGTGGAGAAACCAACCACAAGTGGCTTCTTACCCACCTCCAAGATCTCACCCGCAGCACAAGGTCCCATCGCTCCCTTCCAGCAGGGCCATGCCAACAGACACGGAGCTTGCCAGAAATGCCAGCTGACCAGCAGATCTGGCTTTTAAGCTTTCAGGGAGAGAATTAAGGAGGAAGAAAGGATAAACATGTTTTCAAGCTTTCCTCTGAATGCCCAAACTTATTTGTGAAAGGATGGGAACAAAGGGTCAGGCAGGAAGGGGCAACCCCAACTCATCCAATCGTGCTGACAGGGGTAGCTTTAAAAAAGGGAAAAATAAATAAAACCTCAATGGCACAAGAGCTGCCACAAAACCCAAGGCACCAGCTCCTGGCTGGAACATAGAGAGCGGTCAGCCTGCATCCACCCAACGGCTCCTGGTGCTGCAAATGGATGAGGTTTATCCTTGGCTTAGGACAAGCATCATGCCACCGAGTCCCCATATTTTATCGTCCCACTTGGTGTAAGGGCATAAGATTAACTGCAAGAGGGGAGATTGAGATGAGATATTGGGAAGAAATTCTTTGGTGTGAGGGGGGTGAGCCCCTGGCCCAGGTTGCCCAGAGAAGCTGTGGCTGCCCCATCCCTGGAGGGGTTCAAGGCCAGGTTGGCCGGGGCTTGGAGCAACCTGGGCTGGTGGGAGGTGTCCCTGCCCAGGGCAGGGGGTGGCACTGGGTGGCCTTTAAGGTCCCTTCCAACCTAAACTATTCTATGATTCGATGAGTAGCACGCACCCGCTGTGCCGGGCTATTATTACCATCAGCTGCAAAGGCTGGCTCTGCGCAAGCGAAGGAGCTGGCTCAGCCCCACCAGGAATTGTTCCCAGAGTGCGGGGACGGGCTCCAACTGATAAACTCCTCTTACTCACCAGAAAAATGCAGAGCTGTTACATAAGGAACCTCTGTACCAGACAACGCACGAAGTGGGGGGTTTTAAGCTCATGGCATCTCCACGTGCCACCGGAGGCGAGGGCAAGGTGCAGAGTGAGGAACGGTAATAGGGCTCCCTGTGGCAGATCCGGGAGAGACATCCCAAGGGTCCCATGGCCAAGAAGCACCACAAAATAACGGAAGGGAACGACTTCTCCGCAGCCAGAATGTGCAGGTATCAACCCCACACCCACACGGAGGATGGCAGCTTGTTTTGTGCCATCAGGCAACCAAACAGGACCATCCCATCAGCACACCCTTATTCTGGGCAGAGAGAAACTTTATGAAATTGAACAAGGGCACGTGTAGGGTGCTGCACCTGGGGAGGAAGAACCCCCTGCACCAGGACAGGTTGGGGATGACCTGCTGGAGAGCAGCTCGGTGGAAAGAGACCTGGGAGTCCTGGGGGACAACGGGATGGCCATGAGCCAGCAATGTGCCCTCATGGCCAAGAAGGCCAATGGCATCCTGGGGGCATCAAGAAGAGTGTGGCCAGCAGGTGGAGGGAGGTCATCCTCCCCCTCTGCTCTGCCCTGGGGAGGCCACAGCTGGAGCACTGGGGCCAGTTCTGGGCTCCCCGGTTCCAGAAGGACAGGGAACTGCTGGGGAGGGGACAGCAAAGGGCTACCAAGATGATGAGGGGACTGGAACATCTCTCTGATGAGGAAAGGCTGAGGGATCTGGGTCTTTTCAGTCTGGAAAAAAGACGGCTGAGGGGGGACCTTATCAACGCTTGTAAATACTTAAAAGGTGACTGTCAGGAGGATGGGGCCAGGCTCTTCTCAGTGGTGCCCGGGGACAGGACAAGGGGCAACGGGCACGAACTTGCCCATGGGAAGTTCCATCTCAACATGAGGAGGAACTTCTTTGCTGTGAGGGTGGCAGAGCCCTGGCACAGGCTGCCCAGAGAGGTGGGGGAGTCTCCGTCTCTGGAGACATTCCAACCCCGCCTGGACGCGTTCCTGTGCCACCTGCTCTGGGTGACCCTGCTGTGGCCGGGGGTTGGACGGGATGGTCTCCAGAGGTCCCTGCCAACCCCTGCCAGTCTGGGATTCTGTGAAGCTGTCAAGGCCTCGAAGATTTCCAGCCCACTCGTCCACGCCAGCAGCACACCTCAATGTCCCGATGGACATTGATGACAAGTGGTGTCCCTCAGGGATCCATATTGGCACCACCACTGTCCAGTATCTTCATCAATGACATACAAAGTGGGATCATGGGCACCCTCAGCACGTTTGCTGATGACGCCAAGCTGAGTGGGGCGGTGACACACCTGAGGGACAGGATGTCATCCACAGGAACCTGGACAGGCTGGAGAAGTGGGTCTGGGTCAACCTCATGAGGTTCAACCAGACCAAGTGCAAGGTCCTGCACATGGGTTGGGGCAACCCCTGGTCCCAGCCCAGGCTGGGGATGGAGGGATGGAGAGCAGCCCTGAGGAGAAGCACTTGGGGGTGTTGGTGGGTGAGAAGCTCCACAGGAGCCGGCACCGTGCGCAGGCAGCCCGGAAACGCCCCGCAGCCTGGGCTGCATCCCCAGCAGCGTGGGCAGCAGGGCGAGGGGGGGATTCTGCCCCTCTGCTGCGCTCGGGGGAGACCCCCCTGCAGTGCTGCCTCCAGCGCTGGGGTCCAGGACGAGGGGTAATGGCTTTAAAATGGAAGAGGAAAGATTCAGACTAGATAGAAGGAAGAAATGTTTCACTCTGAGGGTGGTGAGCCCCTGGCCCAGGTTGCCCAGAGAAGCTGTGGCTGCCCCATCCCTGGAGGGGTTCAAGGCCAGGTTGGACAGGGCTTGGAGCAACCTGGGCTGGTGGGAGGTGTCCCTGCCCAGGGCAGATGGCCTTTGAAGGTCCGTTCCCACCCAAACCATCCCGTGATCCTACAATTCAGCTCTCTGCCGCTACACCCGGTGACACTGGATACAGCACAGTCTTCACATCTGCCAACAGCTGGAGGCAGCCGCCCTCCCTGCATCCATTTTCAGCCTGCAGCCTCCACAAGGGCCAGAACTTGGCAAAAAGCAGGCAAGAAGAGAGAAAAATCAGCCTCGAAGCCTCTCCTTGTTCCATCGATGGGACATTTTTAGGACTCTGCCACTTGCTCACAGACCATTGCATTTTCCCAAGGTTCGGCTGCCCCTACAAGGATGCAGCAATTACCGGAGATGCCCATCCCATCGCCAACCCGTGCCCAGTGGGAAAAAGCAGCACCAGGACACACAGAAATGACCCAGCAAGAGCTGGGCTGGCAGGAGAGGAAGCATCAAACCTTTAGGGAAAGTGACTTATTTTCACTAACGGCCATCGCATCCCAGCCGAAAAGCTGCTCTGCGACTTCAGGCGGTATTTCCACCGAGAAAAGAGTTTAAAACATCGAAATGCAATGAAATGGCCCCGTTTCTGCTGTGGTTTGGAGGGGTGTGGGGCTGGGCAGCTTGGGATCGCCTGCTTGGAGCTGATAAACTCCAACTGAAACACGGCTGGGACGAGCAGGGAACAACGGCGGGGGAAACGCGAGGAGCGCGGCTGCCTCGGAGAAGGAAAACAACGGCTGGGAAGGGATAACGCTGCCACCTATAAATACACCAGACATACATACATCAGAAGAGGAACATCAAGGCGGGGGAAGAGCTGTTTCAATGAAAGATCAATCTTGGTTGAAGGAAAAATAAAACGGGAATGCCATCAAGCTGGAAATGAGATGGTGCCTCCCCAAAGCGAGGAGGTTGCCCAGCCGCCTCCTAACGAGGCTGAGAAACCAAAGTGGATTTGAGCTGCAGCTCCATATGTTCGCCCCCGGGGATTATAGGACGGGGTCACGGTGATGGCGGGACGCTGGATTGTCGCTGCCACCTCCATGGAGCCCGGTGGCCGGTCCCCGGGATCAGCCCCTCCGCGGCGTGACACCTCGGCTCCGCGCGAGGAGGGGGACAGACGCACGGACGTGTTTCAGGCGCGATTTCTTTCACGCGGTGGAGGATGACTCACGCGGAGCAGGTTTCTATAAACAACCTCCTCCCGCCTTCACCATCAGCTCCTTTATTGTGAAGATTGCTTGAGACAGCACCCGCTAATTAAGCACGAGCCTGCGGCACATTCCTCATTAGCAGATATAGGAATAAGTGTCTCATTATCATTACTCACTTTTCCATAAAAGCCCACAAGTTTGCTGTGCTGTTTGCCCTCGGAGTGCCGCCACACTTGAGGGGACATAAAAAAGCATCACTAAACCATCATCCCCGATCTGGACTCCTCGTTAAAACACCCGCTACCGGTTCCCGAGCGCAGTGACAGCAGCCTAAGGAAACACCTCCCCGTGGCCCAGGACCATTTCTCCTCTCCACGGGTGCCTGAAAGCGGGGGGTTTGCTCTGGACAGGCAGGAAACCTGAGGTTTGGTCCACACGGGCAGGAAAGCCAAGACATGGCTCTGTCTTGCCTTGACCCAATGCCTCCCACTCAAGGATGTCTGTGCTGGGGGCAGTTTGCTGAATCATAGAATCGTTGAGGTTGGAAGGGACCTTTCAGATCATCAAGTCCAACCATCAACGTAACTCTGACAAAAACCACCACTACCCCATGGCCCTCAGCACCACGTCTGCCCGGCTTTTCAATCCCTCCAGGGATGGCGACTCCACCACTGCCCTGGGCAGCCTCTTCCAACGCTTCACAACCCTTTCCAGGAGGAAATTGTTCCCAATATCCATCCTAAACCTCCCCTGGCGCAACTTGAGGCCGTTTCCTCTTGTCCCATGGCCTGTTCCTTGGGAGAAGAGCCCGACCCCCCCTGGCTACCCCCTCCTTTCAGGGAGCTGTAGAGAGCCAGAAGGTCTCCCCTCAGCCCCCTCTTCTCCAGGCTGAACACCCCCAGCGCCCTCAGCCGCTCCTCACCAGACTTGTGCTCCAGACCCCTCACCAGCTCCGTTGCCCTTCTCTGGACATGCTCCAGCCCCTCAAGGTCTTTCTTGGCGTGAGGGGCCCAAACCTGGACACAGCCCTCGAGGTGGGGCCTCCCCAGTGCCCAGTCCAGGGGGACGGTCACTGCCCCACTCCTGCTGGCCACACTAGGGCTGACACAGGCCAGGATGCTGGTGGCCTCCTTGGCCACCTGGGCCCAATGCTGGCTCATACTCAGCCTCTGTCGACCAACACCCCCAGGTCCTTTTCCGCAGGCAGCTCTCCAGCCACTCTGCCCCCAGCCTGAAGCGTCCATGGAATTGGTGTGACCCAAGGGCAAGACCTGGCACTTGGCCTTGTTGAACCTCACACCATTGGCCTCGGCCCATCGATCCAGCCTGTCCAGATCCCTCTGTAGAGCTCTCCTACACTCAAGCAGATGAAGTCTCTGCCGTGGCATCATGAGCCACTATGGTGAGGGCTGTCCCCTCCCCAGCTCCATGTCAGCAGCTCCTGTTGAGGTTCAGCTCCATGCCGCGTGCTGGTGGCCCCTTCAATGCGGGGCTCTGCTCAGGCACCAAGGACCCGAGCAGTGTCCAGAGAGCAGCCATGGGTAGGGAGACGCTGGCTGGGTTGAGCTTTAAACCCTACCTTCCCCCAGGTCCCTCCAGACCCTGGGACAACCCCTTAATTTCCCAACCCACTCAGGGGCTGAGCAAGGGGATACTGCATGGGCTGCACTGCAACACAGGGTGATGTCTCAGCAAGAGACCCAGCTGCTTGCCACTGGGACAGGGAACTGGAGAGAGTCCAGCGGAGGCTACGGAGATGCTGAGGGGCTGGAGCATCTCTGTGCTGAGGAAAGGCCGAGAGCCCTGGGGCTGTTCAGCTGGAGCAGAGCAGGCTGAGAGGGGATCTCATCAATGCTCAGCAATAGCTAAAGGGCGGGGGGCAAGAGGATGGGGCCAGGCTCTTCTCAGTGGTGCCCGGGGACAGGACAAGGGGCAACGGGCACAAACTTGACCATGGGAAATTCCATCTCAACGTGAGGAGGAACTTCTTTGCTGTGAGGGTGGCAGAGCCCTGGCACAGGCTGCCCAGAGAGGTGGGGGAGTCTCCGTCTCTGGAGACATTCCAACCCCGCCTGGACGCGTTCCTGTGCCACCTGCTCTGGGTGACCCTGCTCTGGCCAGGGGTTGGACGGGATGATCTCCAGAGGTCCCTGCCAACCCCCACCATTCTGTGATTCTGTAATCCAGGCAGCTCTGTCACATCTCAAGAGGTTTGGACAACAAGTGGCACCTCTGCGCTCTCCCATGGAGCTTGGGCCACCCTTGGGCAGAGGGATGTGGGTGCTGCCTGAAGACCCTGCTCCCATTGCAGCATACCTGGCGCTTATGGCGGCATCCCCCCACCAAAACACCACGGTAAACTGTTGTCAGCGGTGGGTTTCAACCGAGGGATCAATCTTCCCACTTCTCCCAGGGCTTCTCCCAGGCACTTGAGAGAGCATCATCTACCCAGCCCAGCCTCCTGCCCACGGGATGATCAGCTCCATCCAAACCCCCTCTTCAAAAGCAGCAAGGACGGACGCCAAGGTACCGGGGCACTGGCAGAGCCCTCGCAAACCCGGGTGTCGGGTACACCCAGTGTTCCCAGTAAAAACCAGCAGAAAGGCCAGGCAAAAGCGGCTGCTGGCTGCCAGCCGGGATCAGCAGTTTGGATGCTGGGAGAACGTCCCCTTTGTTCATCCGCGCTTCTCCCTTCCCCTCATTTGATGCCTGTGACTGACACATCCCCGGTCCCGCTAAGCCGTTTATTGCAAGCAGCAGCTCTGTTTAAGCCAGCCCTTTTCTGAGCACAAAGAGCTCCCAAAATCCATGGGGATCACCTCCTAAGTTGGTCTACTGTCCGAAACCGCTGACAGCCCCCGTGTCCTCGGGCTCGTTTTGGTAAAGCTGAATTCAAGGGAGGGAAGGCTTGGCAGAGAGATCAGAGAGCAGCGACGGTCACAGACAGCAAGCGGCAGAGACAGCGCGTGGGCAGCACAGACCGGGGCTTGGAAACCTCACACGTGGCAGGACACACGAGAGGGGACACCATAAATCCTCCTCATTCTTTCCCAACAAGGTTTCCTGCCCTGGCACTGCGCAGAGATGGGGGGGTGACAGGCAGGGTGGAAAGCCAAGGACAAGGAAAGCCGCCTCCCGCTGCACTGCAACTCACCGAGTTGGTCCCCAGGATCTGCAGGTTGGGCTTCTCCGACTCCAGCAGCTTCGCCACCATCTTCAGGAAGCTCTCCACGAAGAGGTTAATGCTCTGGCAGTGGCAGGCCATGAGGAGCTGGTCCAGGGCCTCCATGGCAATGCAGACGTACCTGGGAGCAGGCAGAGACCAGGGTCACCCCCCTGCAGCAGCACGGACCCGCGGCCATCCCTCCTCCTCCTCTCTCCCAAACCGCCTGGGTGCCCACCAGCAAAACACCAACCTCCTGCCCTGGCCAACCCCAGGAGAAAAATTTTACTTTCAAAACACTTTTGGGGTATTTGTAGATGGCGTTGGCTGCTCCCAGCATCTCTCCTCCCAGCGAAGCCCCAGCTGCCCCAGGATCAAGGCTGCCAGCAACACCTTGCACCTCCCCCCACACCGCTTGTGGGGTTCACTTGTCCCAAACTGGTCTTTATATGCCGTGAGGGAGCGCTGGGCTTAGTACAGGGTGGGCTCAGGGACAAACACAGCCTTTCTTGCAGGTCCAGCTGGTCCTGGCCAGGGAGGAGGGACAGGGGAAGAACACAGAATTAGACCGATGTGCTCCACAGAAGCATATTGACATCATCCCAGAAGTTCCCAGGGTGGGCAGGGCTTCCCCCAGCAGCGCACAGCCCAGGATGCGGCACTGCCCACACCAGCGTTCCCCGGGTCCCCATCCCTCCTGCGGGATCACTCAGCCTTGGCTCATCTGCCAGGCTATTTATTAAAAAACAGCCAACGTGATGCTCCTGCCTCCAAGAGGAAGCTGGAGAACCTCGTGCCCCTCGATGAACCTCGATCGGGGTTACGGAGGTGGCCAGATGCTCACACTGCAATTGCAGAATCTGCCAGGTGTCGCTTCGTGTTTCCGAGACAAACAGGACCAGTTGCTCAGAGCTTTGCAGGCTGGTCCTAGAATCACAGAATCATCGAATCACAGAATGTGTTGGGTTGGAAGGGACCTCTAAAGGCCATCTAGTCCAACCCCCCTGCAGTGAGCGGGGACATCTTCAACTAGATCAGGTTGCTCAGAGCCTCATCCAGCCTGGCCTTGGATGTCTCCAGGGATGGGGCCTCCACCCCCTCTCTGGGCAACCTGGGCCAGTGTCTCACCACCCTCACTGGAAAGAACTTCTTCCTAATGTCTGATCTAACCCTGCCCTGCTCTAGTCCTGCAGCACTTTCATGAACAACGTCATGGCCGGAGCCCCTGGCTGGGCTGTTTGTGCAATGACCATGCTGACCTCCAGTTCTGGTCACACACTGCCTGCACAAAGCCCAGAGGAGAAGCAAACCCCGTCCTCCGACCACTATAAGCAGACACTTATTCCAGCTGGAGTTGCCCAAAACACAGATAAAACCCAACGGGTGATGGCACCGAGTCTCACAGCTCCAGCTCTTCTTGCGGGACCTCTGGGGTACCCAAACACCTGACACAGACCCGGCACCAGGACACTAACAGCTCCTTACCACCGCCCTTTGACTCCTGCACTCCATGCAGCTGTGAACCTTTGTACCACAGCAGCTCAAATCGAGCCCAGATCTCCTGCCATGCCCAAAAGCAAGAGGCGGCAAGCCCAGATCTGTTGATATCGAGCACAATTCCTCCTCTTATTTCCATTTTTGGAGCCAGCTCTTGGCACGGCTGGATTCGCAGCCTGGGTGACATGCAGCAGCCACAAGCTTGTGCTGCAAGAGGGAAACAGGACAGGACGGACTCACCAGCAGCGAGGCCTTGGGCAGGAGCTGCCCATCTGCTTGTGCCAGCCCTGCCTGGACATCAAAGGGCAGCCAGGGAGGCAACTGCCCTCTCGGGGAAAATCACAGAATGGTTTGGGTGGGAAGGGACCTTAAAGCCCACCCAGTGGCACCCCCTGCCCTGGGCAGGGACACCTCCCACCAGCCCAGGTTGCTCCAAGCCCCGGACAACCTGGCCTTGAACCCCTCCAGGGATGGGGCAGCCACAGCTTCTCTGGGCAACCTGGGACAGGGGCTCACCAGCTTCATAAGGTAGAATTTCTTCTGTATTTTTAACCTAAATCTCCCCTCTTTCAGTGTAAAACTGTTCCCCCTCGTCCCACGGCTCCCCTCCCTGCTCCAGAGTCCCTCCCCAGCTTTCCTGGAGCCCCTTGAGGGACTGGCAGGGGCTGGAAGGTCTCCGCGGAGCCTTCTCTTCTCCAGGCTGAACCCCCCCAGCTCTCTCAGCCTGTCCTCCCAGCAGAGGGGCTCCAGCCCTCCCAGCATCTCCGGGGCCTCCTCTGGCCCCGCTCCAACAGCTCCGTGTCTCTCCTGTGCCGAGGCCCCAGCGCTGGAGGCAGCACTGCAGGGGGGTCTCCCCCGAGCGCAGCAGAGGGGCAGAATCCCCCCCTCGCCCTGCTGCCCACGCTGCTGGGGATGCAGCCCAGGCTGCGGGGGGGTTCTGGGCTGCCAGCACACGGTGCCGGCTCCTGTGGAGCTTCTCACCCACCAACACCCCCAAGTCCTTCTCCTTGGGGCTGCTCTCCATCCCTTCAGCCCCCAGCCTGGATTTGTGCTTGGGATTGCTCAGACCAGGTGCAGGACCCTGCACTTGGTCTGGTTGAACCCCATGACGTTCACACAGACCCTCTTCTCCAGCCCTTCCATGTCCCTTGGGATGGCATCCCAAGTAGGGAAGTCATCGTGCCTCTGTACTCGGCACTGGTGAGGCCTCACCTCGAGTGCTGTGTTCAGGTCTGGGCCCCTCACTACAGGAAAGACATTGAAGTGCTGGAGCGTGTCCAGAGGAGAGCCACCAAGCTGGTGAGGGGTCTGGAGAACAAGTCCTGTGAGGAGAGGCTGAGGGAGCTGGGCATGTTTAGCTTGGAGAAGAGGAGGCTGAGGGGAGACCTCATTGCCCTCTACAACTACCTGAAAGGAAACTGTAGAGAGGCAGGGGTTGGCCTCTTCTCCCAAGGGAATAATGACAGGAGCAGAGGAAATGGTATGAAGCTGCGGCAGGGGAGATTTAGGTTAGATATTAGGAGGAATTCCTTTACTGAAAGAGTGGTCAGGCACTGGAACAGCCTGCCCAGGGAGGTGGTGGAGTCACCATCCCTGGAGGTATTTAAGAAACGTGTAGACATGGCTCTTCAGGGCATGCTCTAGTGCCCAAGATTATTGTTTGTTTAGTAGGTGGGTGTTGGTGTGTGTTTTGGTTTTTTGGGTTTTTTTGTTTTGTTTTGTTTTGTTTTGTGTTTTGTTTTTTTTGTGGTTGGACTCGATGATCTCAGAGGTCCCTTCCAACCACTAAGATTCTGTGATTCTGTGATCCCTCAGGCGTGGCTACCACCCCATAAGAAAAAGGAAAAGGAGGTGTCTGATAAATGCTGGACTTCCAGGTTCCATCTGGTAAAAACCAGCAAGACCGATCCCCCCTCCTGAGGCCCCAGAACTGTTGAAATCTGGCTCCAGTCTTGAGTAGATTCTCTGGTGTCTTGTAGCACGGCCGAGCTCATGCTGGAGCCTGTCCTTCAGGCACCATTACAGCTCTTCCAGATACCGTGGAAATAAGCCGCCAGCTATTCCTGGATCTGGGAGGCTCCTACCCATCTGTCAAACTGGGTTAAAACTGGCCCAGAGGGAAAAAAGGTATGAAGAAGGACCGGCATGAAGCATTAAGCTTCTTTCTCGCAGGAAACAAGGCTGAAAACAACATATTTGCCCAATATTATCGCAACAGCACGGCTTCTCTTTTGGGGACAACTGGACACAGGCCACCAAGAGGGAAACGGGACACTTGGGGAGTTGTCACCTCTGAGCTACCCCAGCCATCCTCTTGTATGCTGGGCTGCAAATGCAAACGAGAACACTTTCTCTTTTTAGTGATAAAGGTAACAAAAAGCTGACACCCGACAGGCCTGAAATCAAGGCTCCCTCCGTCTGCCGGGCAGGAGGGGCACCCACGTGCTCCACCGCCCTTTCTAAGCCCGGCTGCGGTGTCCGCAGCAGGACAAGCCCTGCTCTGCTCCAGCCAACACACGGAAGGTCTTGATCCAAACCTATTTCGGGCATTTCAAAGTTAGACTTTGAAAATTAGCGAGCGCTCCAACCCAATTATGTGCCTACACGCACAGGCGGCGGAGGGAGGAATACATTGCCCCCCGCCTCCACCCGCCGAGGCTTGTCATTAGATGTCAAAAAAAAACATCTTTGAAAGCTTTTCTTTTCCCAACATAGCGAGCAGAGACTGTGAACAGCCGCTGAACCGCAGAACATCAGGCAGAGCTTTGAATGTCCTGTCACTCCCGATGACGGGCGCTGCGGATGAGGCTTTGAAGGTTTTCCAACTTTAACACTCCTTAGGCAGGCTGCTGCCTTCTCTTCCCCCGGGATAAAAGGCGGGCTGAAGTTTGCACCACGAAGCTGAGCCGTGTTTGTCTGCCGCGGCTTTGTTCAGGAGACAAGAAGAATCAATCCAGGAGGTACTTCAAAGGGAAGGAGCCCTCCCGTGCTCCCCCAGCGTTTCTAACCAGGGCACTCAGCTGTTGCCAGGCGGGCGCTGCTCTCCTCGCGGTAAACATGGCAAAGCCTCGCTGGGAACGATGCGGGGAGGGAAGACGAAGGGACGGGGCCCAGCCAGGAACACATAGAATCAGAGAATCGCCTGGGTTGGAGGGGACCTTTCAAGATCGAGTCCAACCACCAACGCATTACTAACGAAAACCACCACTAACCCACGTCCCTCAGAACTATGTCTAACCATCTTTTAAATACCTCCAGGGACAGAGTCATAGAATTGCCCACGTTGGAAGAGACCTTTCAGATCATCGAGTCCAACCCTCATCCCAACACTGATGAAAACCACCACTACCCCACGTCCCTCAGCACCACGTCTGCCCGGCTTTTCAATCCCTCCAGGGATGGCGACTCCACCACTGCCCTGGGCAGCCTCTTCCAATGCTTCACAACCCTTTCCAGGAGGAAATTGTTCCCAATATCCATCCTAAACCTCCCCTGGCACAACTTGAGGCCGTTTCCTCTTGTGCCATGGCCTGTTCCTTGGGAGAAGAGCCCGATCCCCCCTGGCTACCCTCTCCTTTCAGGGTGCTGTAGAGAGCGAGAAGGTCTCCCCTCAGCCCCCTCTTCTCCAGGCTGAACACCCCCAGCTCCCTCAGCCGCTCCTCACGCAGGAGAGATGGACCGAGCACACGCAGCAATCCCCATCCAGCCTCACACATCCCCATCTCTGCTCTCTGGAAACGCGTCAGCGCGCTGCTCGTCATCCTTGCTCCCACTTACTCCACTTCACCCTAGCTCCATAAAGACGTGCACGGGGTGCATACACATTCCTTGCAAGCTGCAGCCAGGGCCACCCTGTTTAGCTGCTTGCCCACACCTAGCCAGCCTTCCATCCAGCTCTGGAAGAGCCCCCATGGGCTTTTAAAGGCCAGGAGGGTGCCACAGGCTCCTGATGATGGCCCGGAGGGATGCTGGCAGTTCTGCTGCGGGGGACAAACACTGTACCCACACAGACTCCACAAGCACGGATAGCACGATGCCAGGGAAACACTCTGTGGCTCCCTGGAGCCTGGTCCCTTGAAACTTTACAAGGAGTTTGTACATCCCTTCGTGCTCCCACATCTCCCTTTCAGAGGCAGGACACATTTGGGTCTCTCTGCAGCATGGTCACAGCTTCAGGACAGCTTGGAGCTGTGCACCCAACGTATCCCACCCTTTGCTTGGGCACCCTCTACTATTTAGTGTCCCATCGTAACGATCAACCATGATAACAATCAATCAATCGAACGTCAATCACTGGGGTGGCTGAGACAGGCTCCCAGCCCTTACCCATATCGGTGCCGGCTCACATCTCGGATGAGCCGCTCGGAGAGGTAGGCACCAATGCGATCCAGCTTCTCCGGGGCAGACAGGGCGTAAAATGTCAGCTTCTCCATGTTGGTCTTCACCAGCCCATCCTGAAAGAGAGCAGCGGCAGGGCATCATGGCCTCGCACCCAGACCCGGCAAACATCAGGAGCAGCTCTGCAGCAAACCTTGGCAGAGTCCTGGAGAACACCAGTCCCATCCCAGCGCTTCCCCACACCTTGTATCCCAGAGAGGGCAAATGAGGATTGCATTAGGTTGCCCAGAGAAGCTGTGGCTGCCCCATCCCTGGAGGGGTTCAAGGGCAGGTTGGCCGGGGCTTGGAGCACCCTGGGCTGGTGGGAGGTGTCCCTGCCCAGGGCAGGGGGTGGCACTGGGTGGGCTTCGAAGGTCCCTTCCAAGCCAAACCATTCCGTGATTCTATGATTCAGCCTCAGCTGAGGGCTCTCTGATGCACCACCCCAGGGCAAGCCTCCGTGGAGCACCCCACACTGTAAATACAAGGAGAACCATTTGCCAGCCCCCAGCAATGCCCCAGCCCCGAGGGGGACAGGGGCAGGCAGGGACCACCAACCCCTCCAGGCTGCTGAGGCCAAATGACACAAGCTGCCAGCCCCAAACCCCCGCAGCCTGGAAAACTGCGGTGCTTCCTCCTCTCCGCACTGCTCGGCAGCAGCCTCCTCCCTTCTTCAGCTTTGCTGCCAGCTCCATGAGCAAATTCCAAACCTCCCTGGGTAATCCCAGACCTGCTACCCGCAGCCAGGAGCTCCCTCTTCCACTGCCTTTGCATCTCAGCTGCAAAAAGGAGACAAAGAAGCCGGATTTGGGATGCTCTGGGAGCAGCTGGCGGGGCATCCCCCATCTCCGATTCAGCTTCCCCACATCCTGGAAGCATAAGCAGCTTTTTTATTGGAAAGCCTGGCTGAGGCCCCAGGAGACCCCTGCTCTTAGAAGCAGCTTTCCTTATCCTGCAAGGAGAAGGGCATACGTCCCTCATCCTCCCATCCATCTATCCATCCATCCATCCATCCATCCATCCATCCATCCATCCATCCATCCTCGGCATCTGCCCAGCACCTTTGGGAAAAGAAGCCTGTCCCTCCAGGCCGATGTGGCTGGAGGAGCTGCTTCTGTATTTCCGCTCACAAACAGGCTTTAAAGGAAAATCCAACCCTCCGGGCATGGTTTTATGGAGTTCAAAGCATCGCCCAGCTCCCAGGAGCCATTTCTGGGCAAGTGACACCGTGTCCCTGCCGCCCGAGCACCGCCGGAGCTTTGGCGTGTGAAGCACCGGAGCTTCGGGGCATGAAGCAGCGCCTCGTTTACCTCTGGGTCCTCGGGGAAGATGTTGTCGACGAGTCTTTTGTAGCGAGGCCGCAGGGCGCCGCAGCAGCCGCACACACCTGGGAGAGAGGAGACAGAGCCCGTCAGCGGGGACAAAAGCCTCAGCTCCTGCCGGAGGTGCCTTTGGTGGAAAACATAGCCTTGGATTCAAGGGGGAAGCCCGGGAAGAGGACAGGGCAACCAGCTGATGACCTCCCAGAGTTTTGCAGCCAAAATAAAAAACCACAAGGGAAGAAAACCGTAGCCGCGAGGCAGGGAATTGGCGGGAGACCAGCATCCATTTGACGTAGGACTGCAGGGTTATCTGCTTTTCTCACCCAAGAGAGCAGCCCCCAGAGACCGAGATATCCAAAGTTCCGCTAAATCTCTGCTTCCCGGTTTCACAAGATCCTCAGAGCAAGAGCTCTATCCTCCAGCCGCTCACCCGAGGACACCCCACCGACACCCTGCCCCGTGCCCCCCGCGGGGCCAGCAGCGACGGGGAGAGCACAGGCTGCCAGAGACAGCGAGACAGGAAAAGGCGAGAGAGCATCTTACGGAGGCTGTGAAAGAAAAAACGCTTTTTCCCGTTTGCAGCTCCAAAGCTGAGCTGTTGAGAAACTCCAACCCCCTTCGGTTGCTCCCCTACCTCTGGGCTGCCGGACGGCCGTCCCTCTGCCCCAAGGGGGTCACCGAGTGACCTGTGCCTCGCGGGACACCCGCACACCCATACCCAGCCCCTCTTTTTGAGGGACCTCGGACGTGACAGCAGCTTGTCCCTGCCGCGCAAGCCGTGCCCTGCGCAGCCTCTCCCAGAGCCAAAACCCCTCGGCAAGCAGCATCTCCGCAGCAAACGCCGGGCACCAGCCTCATCCCAACTCACAGCCCAGCAATCAGCCCTTGCCGACAAATCACAGAATCCCAGAGTGGTCTGGGTGGGAAGGGACCTTAAAGGCCACCCAGTGGCACCCCCTGCCCTGGGCAGGGACACCTCCCACCAGCCCAGGTTGCTCCAAGCCCCGGCCAACCTGGCCTTGAACCCCTCCAGGGATGGGGCAGCCACAGCTTCTCTGGGCAACCTGGGCCAGGGGCTCACCCCCCTCACACCAAAGAATTTCTTACTGATATCTCATCTCAATCTCCCCTCTTTCAGTTTGAAACCATTACCCTGTGTCCTGTCATTACACTCCCTGCTCCAGAGTCCCTCCCTATCCTTCCTGTAGGCAAAATATCCCAGTTGAGGAAAGAAGGGATCATTTGTGACCTGGATATTTCTCCCTGTGCCACGTCCTCTTTCTTAGGGCCACGGCACACCCCCCCCGCAGCAGCCAGGGATGCCCCCGTCTTCGGCTGGGGGGCGGACAGTGGTCCAGGAGGGCTCTGGAGCATCCGTCGTGCTGCCACGCGCCGCGAGCATGGGGACGGCTGCGGGAGCAGGGAGTTCAGCATCCGCGGGCGCCTCTGCCCTGCGTAACGCTGGACCGGCGCTGCCCTGCCTCCGAGACACTGATGAGTATCTGCCGAGTTTGTTCATTTAAAAAAAAAAACAAAACCCCAAACAAAAAAAAAAACGCGGCGGGGGGAAAGGAGATTTCTGGACACGGTGCCACTCCAAGGGCTCCGCACGCCAGGATCCCCCTGCTCCAGCACAATGCATTTTTTCCCCGGAGCCTGGCGTTACCGGGATGCTGCACCCCGGGGAGGAGAGTGGAGTCAGACACCCCAAAGCACCGGCCTTCACGAGCCCGGGGAAGCGTGAGTAATTCAGGGCTGCTTTTTGGCAATCGCCGCCAAGAAGCAGAAGCCGGGGAAAGGCCGGGGGGGGGTGGGGGGGGTGGGGGACACGACACACAAAGGCTCCCACCGGCGACCGCTCCCGCTGGAACGCATGAGCTCACGCCTGCCCGCGCCAGCTCCCGGCGCTGGCACCGCTCGCTTCCTGCAATGTTCTCCCTCGCGTCCCGAGCGGCCTCGCCTCCGACGGTGGGTGCCACGGGGGGGGGAAAGGCAACCCGCACCCCACCTGAAAGCTGTCGTCTGCTTTGGGGTCCCCTTTGGGGTCTTCAAAGCCCAACGCTCCCAGCGACACCGCGGTGGCAAAGAGCTGCTTCCACCTCTCTCTGCAAACCCCCCTGCACCTTCCCACTATCCAATATTTTGTTTCTATCCCGTATTTTGTTTCTATCCCATATTTTGTTTCTAAGTCTCATCTCTGCTGCTCTCCCTCCTCCTTTCTCAGCTGCCGGCCATCGATTTTGCCCTTTTTTCCAAAGTCCCTTTAATCTGGCCTCTTAATAAATTCTTTCTATCCCATGTTTTCATTCTATCCCATGTTTTCATTCTATCCCATGTTTTCATTCTATCCCATGTTTTCTTTCTAAGTCTCATCCTCGCTGCTCTCCCTTCCTCCCTTCTCAGCTGCCGGCCATCGATTTTTGCTCTTTTTTCCCAAGTACCTTTAATCTGGCCTCTTAATAAATTCTCGTTTGCTGCTTGCACAAAACGAGCGTCTGACGATCTGCTGAATCCCCTTAATAAATTCCCCTCGCCCGGGACGGCCGCGGCAGCGTGACTTTTCTCACCTTGCCGGGCCACACGTCCCTGCCGGCGGCTCAGCATGGGCTACGAAAAAATAGCTGGAGAGTTTCCCCGTAAGGAATCCCATTAACTGAGGACCCAGGTCCCCCCTCCTCGGTAATTATCTCACCTCCAGAAATGCGGCTTTTTGGGTATTTTCAGGATTAACGCACATTCCTAGCCCTGGGAGAGGAGCAAAGGGCCCCGGCGCGTTCCCGATCTACCACCCTCGTCTTGATGAATGAAGCTGAAGAGCAGACACAGCACGGATCCCATCCATAATAACGGCATAATTAAATCTAATGCCTTCCCGCTCACCTAACGCGACCTCTTCTTCCAGAAGCGGGGAGAATTTGAAGGCCTCACCTCAAGAAAGCAGCAGTGGGAGAGAGCCGAAGACCCACACTGCCCGCCATGAGAGGGGACGCGGGTGACCCGTGGGTCCCAGGGTGTGGGGGGACAAACACGGCCAGGACAGGGACAGCAGGACCGTTGCTCAACCCAAAGCCACGTCAGGGCGGGATCCCACCATAACAGGGCGTCCTACAGAGCAGCGCCGCCAGACGAGACTCTCTGATGTCTAGTAAGAGGGCTGAGCCCCCCCGCGGCAGGGCACCGGCCGGGTCTCGCTTACTCCGCTTGCATGAAACCAAGAGAAACTTTCCTTCCCCAAGCCCCCGCCTGCTCTGGGATTTGCTCATGCAGAGGCACAGACGGGGAGACCATAAACCCTTAAAAAAGCGAAGTAAAAATGACACAGACCTTGAGGAAAGAAGATGATCATCCCTTATTTTATTCCCACCCCCCCAGGAAATAAAATAGATTGCTCCAGAGAGCAACAAACCCAAGCCTGGTCCTGATGCCGGGGCTGAAATCAGCCCCGTGCTTGGTCTATATGGGACCCCCCCAGACCCTCACAGCCCCAAACCCTAACGCTGGGGCTGGCGACAACCCCCCCAGCCAGGGTCTCAGACAGACATTTCTTCTTCTAGAGACCAGTTTCCTTTAGCGCCCACCACATTGACCCCGCGCCCCTTGTGCCCTTGCACCAGCCCCGCCGACCGGCAGCATCCCCCCTCCGTGAGGACAAATCCCCGCGGCCGCAATGAATTCCTCCATCCCAGGCTGGCAAAAGTCTTTAAAAAAATGAGAAAAAAACGACCCTGAAGGTCACCGGTAGCCTTGCCCCCCTCCCAGGACATCCCACCCCAGCACCCTGGGGAAAAGCAAAGCCGGGAGAAGGTACCTGCTCCGGCCACGTGCAGCATCTCCCAGGAGCAGGCAGGGCCGGCGGCACAGAGCCGCAGCGCGGGGCCGATAGCCCAGGTAGTCAAAGCCATGGCGTTCGGAGCGAAGCGGGGTGTTCAGGGTACCGGGTATCGCTCTCCTCCTCGCCAAGCGGCAGCCGGAGCCGGCCCGGCGGCAGCATCGCTGCGGGAGATGCTCAGCCGAGCGGGAGCAGCCGTTTAAATAAATAAGGGAAGCTTTCAGCACGGCTGCTGAGTCACCCAGGCGGCTCCGATGGCAGCTGGGAACGGAGCTGGCTTGGCTCTGCCGGCATCGGTACGCGGGGGCGATCGGGGAGCTGGGCATTTCGGGGGGGAACGGGAGGGTTTTTCAAGGTGCCTCGAGCCCAAAGCTCTGCCAGTCGGTCCATACAGCGGCGGGCAGCGCTGATAAGGGCGGGGGGAGGCTCAGCGGGACGGAGCTGACCCCGAAACAGCATCCAGGGATGCGGACGGACCCGCGCGGAGCGTCACGCTCTCCTCCTGCTGGCAGCCCGCTGTGGGAAACGGGGGCAGGGGTTTTCTTAAAGATCGGGGAAATCGAGGCACGGAGAAAGGGGACTCCACCCTCTCCCTGTGGAGGGAATAAAGTGGGAAACGCAGGAGCAGCATCAGCCCCCACAGCTACCCACCATATGTGTGTCACCTCTGTGTGTCACCTCCGTCTTGCGCCTGCCTGGGCCACCCCAGTGGCATTTATGGGGCTCCTCACCCGCAGCAGCTCACATCCGCGCTCTTGCCGGGGGGCAAAGCGAGCCAAAAGGGCCTTTTGCTTCCATAGCTCAGCTCCGAGAAAGGCGATCTAATTGGGGATAATTACAGCCTTTCAGCCCCAGAGACCGTGGCTCGCTGGCACAACCCCCACCCCACCGCTCCGACGCCGGCACGAGCCCCGAGGCTCCTGGATAAACTCATCACACATTTTTACCAGGAGCGGGATTCGCCGGTACCAGATGAAACTGGGGTTTTGGGGATGGATTATGGCCAGCTGAGAACGGGACACAGGCCCAGCTCACCTCCCGAAGGGGCCACGCACTGTCCCAGCCGTGCTCGGACCATCAGCCTTTCCCCATTAAACCCCTTCGTCCAGAGACAGCAGCTCAGTGGAAAGAGACCTGGGAGTCCTGGGGGACAACAGGATGCCCATGAGCCAGCAATGTGCCCTCGTGGCCAAGAAGGCCAATGGCATCCTGGGGGTATCAAGAAGAGTGTGGCCAGCAGGTGGAGGGAGGTCATCCTCCCCCTCTGCTCTGTCCTGGGGAGGCCACAGCTGGAGCACTGGGGCCAGTTCTGGGCTCCCCGGGTCCAGAAGGACAGGGAACTGCTGGGGAGGGGACAGCAAAGGGCTACCGAGATGCTGAGGGGACTGGAACATCTCTCTGATGAGGAAAGGCTGAGGGATTTGGGTCTTTTCAGTCTGGAAAAAAGACGGCTGAGGGGGGACCTTATCAACGCTTGTAAATACTGAAAGGGGGGGTGTCAGGAGGATGGGGCCAGGCTCTTCTCAGTGGTGCCCGGGGACAGGACAAGGGGTAACGGGCACAAACTTGACCATGGGAAGTTCCATCTCAACACGAGGAGGAACTTCTTTGCTGTGAGGGTGGCAGAGCCCTGGCACAGGCTGCCCAGAGAGGTGGTGGAGTCTCCGTCTCTGGAGACATTCCAACCCCGCCTGGCCGCATTCCTGTGCCACCTGCTCTGGGTGACCCTGCTCTGGCCGGGGGTTGGACGGGATGATCTCCAGAGGGCCCTGCCAACCCCTGCCGGTCTGGGATTCTGGGATTCCCTCTCCCCATTTTAATAGGATCCTGGCAATAAGCACGGCTGGAAAACCTTACGGCCATATTATTTGAGGCCCAGAATTTACTTAGTAAGGGCACTCCCACTGATTGTAAATAAATCTTAATTAAATCACGCAAAATCCTTCCATTAAACCTAATATCCCATGAAGGTCGCTCTCTTAACGCCAAGCTAAAACACCAGCCTGAAGGTAGGGGATGTACCGCCAGCCCAGCGTTGTCTTCCCTCGAGTCCCGCACCGAACCAGAGACCTTTCCCTAATCTGCTTAGCAAAAATCCCGCTTACGCAGCCCGACACGGGAGTCTCCTTCATACCCGACTCCCTCAGCCCCCGGCGGGGGAGCCTGCCTGGGGGAAAAGGACAAAAATCTCCCTGCTCCACGTTAGAAATGTCACTGAGCAATATCCAAGTTGGCCCAGGGATGCGTTAGTCCTGTTTATTTTCCATCCACCCTGGGGCGGGCAGAGGGATGGAGCAAGGAGCCCATGGGAAGAGGGAAATAAACACCATGGAAGGCAAGAAAGGAGCGATGCTGGCAGAGGGGAGGGACGGACTCAGCGCTGCGAGGGACGGCGGGCACCGAGAGAGATGGAGGGCATCGCTTGCACATCCCCATCCTCCCCGAAAGCCATTCCCAGGGGAAAGCCCGGAGCCATAAGCGCGGCTGGGAGCTCCCCCGAGGCAAAGGCTCGCTCAGGTGCTCCTCCGAGCTTCTGCCACCAATTTAAAAGGCAGGAAAACCAACATTAAAAAGCCAGCTTCTGTGCCAGCCAGCCTGCATTTGCCTCCGCGCCCCCCCCCCCAGAGCCAGGGCAGCTCCCGATGTAAATCAGAGCTGTAAAGCAAGCCAGTAAATCTCTTTTTAATCGTGTTTAAGGGAGCCAAACACACCGGGCACCGATTAAAACCATGGCCCGATGCCCTCCTTGCTGTGTGCCATGCCAGGAACAGGGCAAGGACAGTAGGGTGCAGGGTGGGGGGACAGCATCAGGCCCCCAAGCTGGGAGGGGAGTGGGTTGAGCTGTTCCGATCTTCCCGGTGCAAAGAAAAGCTGTTGGAAAAGAGCAGCTACGAAAAGAGGGAAAGACCTCGGGGGGGTGGGGGGGGCTGCATTAATCCTCCACCACCTTTAATGGGGGAGGCAGAGCTGGGGAAGGGGTCCGAAGCCGAATTTGGAGCAATGTCCTGATGTTAGCCGATAATTCCTGACCTTCCTGAACGGTTCGGGCTGCGTGGCCGCGGCTTGTTCCCTTCCCCGCTCCTTAAATCGCCGCTTGTCCAAGTGTCCTTGGCTTAAGAGTCAGCATCTGCAAAGGGGGGGTGTTATAAAAGCTGCCGGCTCAGCTGCGAGCAGAGACGTTTTTGGGGATGCTGCCGAAGCCCCAAACCTCCCAGGGCAGCGCAAGCCAGCCCCCATCACACAGAGCCGCGTCTCTCGACGAAGGGATGGCGAAATATTTGGAGACAGCGACAGTGGAGGAAGAGCCGAGCCGCCGGGGACGGGCGAGCCAAGGCTGCGGCTGCCAGGCCGTGTTTCTCCCGTGGCTGAGCGGGACGGACGGGAGCATGCCGGGGGGGGGAAAAACGCTCTCCCAGACGTCGCTCGGAGCCATCGGCGCGGAGCCTTTTAGCTCAGCAATTAAATTCGCAGCTTCCCCCTGGCACCGCTCCATGCGCCGCGCTCCCGCCTTGCTTCCACCAACGCCGCCGGGGCAGACACCGCAACCGGGGGGGTTGGGGGGGGGGTTGGCCAAAACATGCCGGGGTTCCCCCCCAGCCCATGCAGGGACCCCCCCAAATGTGATCTGCTCCAGAACCCGAACCCACGCTGGTGCCGGCACCTCTGAATCCCACCTGGGTTTGCCCAAACGCGCTCCCTCCCCATCTCCCCCCCACCACCCCCACCAAATTCCGACAGCTCCAGGCATCGAATCCAGCTTTAACACCTCCTCGGTGAGCGGCGGGACGTAAATCGGCCCCGCTGCCAGCTTACACCATCCGCCCCTCCGTTATTCCCACTTCACCGCCCGGCCGAGCCTGCCGCTCCGACACCGTGGCGTGCGTGCGCCGAGCTTCAACAAGCGGCCAGATTAATTAATATTTCCCAGCGGTGATTAGACTCGGTGATTAGACCACAGCAGCCCTTTCGCGCGCCGGGGCCGGGGTGGGGGGGGGAACCAGCGGGCAGAGCTGCACGCCGGGAGGTTTGCGTTACGTACCTGGCAGCGCCGATGCCAGGGGAGGAGAAGGGGAGTTAAGTGCCTTAATGGGTGCCTGGTTTCATTAAACGACACATGGCAGAGGGAAAGCTGGGGGGGGTGGCGGGGGGAGGAAAGAGCTTAAATAGAAGGAAATTCACTTAAACTCGCCGCGGCTCTTGGATGCGAGACGTTCGCCGGGTGTCGCGTGGATGTGGCGCATCTGGTCCGGACCACGTAGGTGGGGAAGCTGATGATGGAGGATGAAGATCCACCCAGCATCAGGACCGGCCTCCAAAAATGGCTTAATTAAGAGCCAGGTTCGTTCTGCAGGGCCTTGCCCCACGCCGCGCCGAGCCGGGTGCGACAGAAGGGCCACGGACACAGGAAGGCTTGCGAGTCCGAAAGGTTTTTCGAGAAAAAACCCACACTATGCAAATCCCCCGCCCTGTTTTGCGTGTTCAACAAAAAAAAACACACACAAGAAGGAACTTTGTGAGATGCTGACCACACGCGTTTCTGCGGGTTTCTATTTCCCGGAGATACGCTACCTCAGAGCCCACAGCCACTTCGGTTTTGGCAGCAAATGTGACCCAACACCCTCATTGACAGAGAAACGGGATGGGGCCGGCCACGGCCAGGCTTTTTCTCCAGCCTTTCTGGGTGTTGGCAGCCCCCGCGGAGGGGGAACAACCCCGATCCCCACGGCAGAGCGACCCGCCACGGAGCTACAGCGCTGCAAAAGGCTCAGCCGGGAGCGGAGCATCCCTTGGAAGGGCATTTTTTTTGTGCAATTAATCGACTGGGCAAGCGATTACCAAAGCCCTTAAGCCATGGGGCTGGATGAGGTTGGAGGTGAGCAATGCCAGCTCCTGCCCCGGCACAATCCCCCCCAGGCAGAGGAGTCCCCATCTTCACTGCAGGGGTCAAATCCTGCCGGGACGTGGCAATGCCACCTGGAAATGCACCGGGGAAAAAAAGCCCTGGCCTCGGCCACAGCCATCGAGGTTTAACGCAAACGCCGGGAGAACTACGGCCGGGTGGCTCCGAAAAGCGCCCCCCCAACCAGCCCCTTTTCCTCCAAGTGCACCAAATTGATTTTTGCAGATCATTTAGTTAAAAAGCAGAGAAGGGGGGGGGGGGGACAGGGGGGGAAACCAAAAAAATAAAAAAAATAAAATCCCCCCCACTCCGAAAAAGCTGAATTGCATTTCACATTCCCCCCCGGAGCCATCCAGTCCCACCCAGCGCTATTTATTTAGCGCAAAAAAAAAAAAAAAAACCACCCTCGGCTCGTGCGGCTGCTGGCTGTGACTCAGTGGCACGCCAGCAGCCCCAGACGGCTCGCGGGGACCTTGCTGGCACCCGCCACCGCCAAACGCCTCCTCCCCGGGTAGCCGAAAAAAAACCTCATTTCCCCTTGCTGCTGGGGGGAAAAAAAAAAAAAAATTAAAAAAAAAATTAAAAAAAAAGGGAACCTTCTCTATTTGCAGCTTGGCTGGCGTGGGAGGAGACAGCTCGTGCGGGCGAGCAGAAAGCAAAGCGAGGGAACGTGGAGGAAACAAACTGCCATGAGCCGGACGGTCGGGATACGGCTCCCCAGGGCTCGCTGCTGCCAGACTGGCAAAAGTCTTGGAGGGGGGGGACGACTCGCAGCGCCCCATGGAAGTGGTAACGCCATCCCAGCTCCGCAGCTCCCTTGCTCCCCGCTCTGCTCCCCCCACAGCCCCCGTTCCCGGAGTGTTTTCAGCCTAAGGAGCCGGCTCTGCCGTTTGCACATATTTCGGAATGAAAGCCTTGCCTCCTGGAGACGGCAGCCGAGCGGGAAGGTTGCCCGCGGCTGGGGACACAAAGCATTGGGCTTCTCCTGCCGCCGCGGCCACCCCGCAGCCCCTCAGCGTGGGGCAACCGTGGTCTCTCACCAGCCAAAGGCTATTAGCAGCACCCCAGCTCCTGTGGTGCGAAATCCATCATGGACCAGATAATTCCCAAGCCTGGCTCAGGATGCCGAGCTCCCACCAAGACGGAGACACCAAGCGTCTTGCACCCTTTTGTCCTGTCCACGGAGAAAAAAGAAAAACCATCCCGAGACAGCCATTTAATCCTTCCCCCGGGCCGAGAGAGAGTTAAAAGAGAGATTAAAAAGATACCAATAATCCTGTGCATTCCTAATGCACCTTTCATCCAAAGTATCCCACAGAGCTTTCCAGCTCCTGGATGCTTTCCAGGACCACGAGCCGCAGCAATGCCCGGCCCCGAGCGCGACCGGGGAAGGGATGGACCAGCCTGGCTTTTTGTCCTCAAAGTCACATTCAGGTCCCCAGAGGTGCTCTGCCCTTCCCTAACCTAAGGAAAAGCGGAGTATTTGGGAGCGGGGGGGGCTTCTCCAAAATGCCAGCAGAGGTGTTACACTGCGGGTAAGCGGAGCTGTGGCCCCGTGTGGCATCGCCATCGCGGGCAGGACAGGCTGGCCACCCAGCCAGGATCGCAGGGGACACCTGGAGCGTGTCACACCCCTCGGGCCACATCATTAAAGTGACACGGGGAGGGCTGGCGGGGCTCTCGGGGACCCACAGCTCAGCTCTGCCCCAGGTTTGCAGCGGGGCCGGGGTCCCCCGCGGTTCCCCGGCGGAGAGGATTATTGGGTGCTCCAGGCTGCTGCAAATTTCCTCGGATGACGCCAACAGCTCCCTGCAAATTCCTGCTCGCCAGCAGCGCAGGTTGCCAAAAGAAAACTCCCCAAAAACCAGCCCAAGCCCCAGCGCGGATGCAAAAGCCCTGAGCGGGGGGGGTGAGGGGGGGCTCGGGTGGAAAGGGCACCGGTGGCATTTGGGTATCGGGGACAGCTGTCCCGCTACGGGAGCATCGCTGCCATCCCACGCCGGACTGACGGGTCCTGTGGGCAGCAGGGGACAGGGAACCCCGCTGTGGGGGGGGTGCAGGGGGGCCGCGTCCCCCGGGGCACGCAGCAGCCGTCACCGCAGGCTGCCACAGCCCAGGAGGGGAGGGAAGCATCCCCCTCCGTTTTGCGGGTGGAAAAATACCAGCTGGAAGACCTGAATGACTCAACGGAGGCCACGGAGGAGTCAGCACCGTGACGAGGAGAGGAGAGGAGAGGAGAGGAACGGAACCCGCGCGTCCTGCCTCGGTTTCCCCTCCCCCCAGCCCTGTGGGGGAGAAACCCGCTCCCCAAACCCACCGGCTGCCCTCCTTCCCCCGCAGGTGCTGCATCCCAACGCGTCTCCCGTCTGCGTGCACCCCACTGACCCCAAAACGAGCACCCCATCACCCGGAGCAGGGGCACGATGACGACACACCAGCGTCCTGCCCACCCATCTCCCTCCTGCCACATCCCGCCGTCCACTCACCCCCGGCACCTGGAAGAGAGGGGGCCGCCCCGCAGCCCTCGGGGTGGGCTACAAGCCCCCCGGGAAGGACAAGTGGTCAAGGGCTCCCTCCTGCGCAGCGCTCGCCCTGCGGTGCCAGCCCCCGGGAGGGATGCTCGGGCAGCGGGCAGGGAGGATTTAAGAGCCACCCGGTCACCCCCCAGCCTTTTCCCAAAAGCTCCCAGCGGCTTAGCGCGCCCGCTGCCCCGGGCGGGGGGGCGGCCAGCTGCTCCGCCAGCTGCTCCCCATTACCAACGCAGCATCACCCTGGGGGCGACGGACCCCATACGCCCGCCCTGCACAGAGGGGTGACAGCATGGGGGTCAACGGAGGGGGGGCCGCAATCCCCCAAACCCCACGGGGTGCACAGGCCCATATGGGTCTGCCCTATGCCAGGGACCAGGTGGCTCCCCAGTTTCGCCGGGTGGGGGGGCATATATACAGCGAAGACCCCCCTTGATTCTGGGGGGTGGGTGACACTTCACACCCTCCCACACCCCCAAGTAACCGCGTGGGGCTGATGAGCCCTATCCAACACCCAAGGCACCCCCACCCCAGGGACTGGGTGATCCCCCCACAATATAGGGGTCATTGGCCCTATAGAGGAGCAAGGCCCTCCCAACCCCGGGGAGCAGGTGACCCCCAGAACCCCAGGAACGCTGGGAGGGGTGGGGGGCAGTTAACAGACCGTGGTCCCCCAGGAAGGGGGCAATGTCCCCAGCGACAGAGGGGGCATTTGCAGCCCTTTATGGGACCACAGTGTGTGTCCCAGCCCCAAAGAGGGGACACTCTCCAGAAAATGGGGGGATGCACAGCTGCGTGTAGGACCAAGGTGTCCCCCCCCAACCCAAAGAGGGGTCACCCACAGTAATGGGAGAGATGCACAGCTCTATAGAGGACCCAGGTGTCCCCCCCCAACCCAAAGAGAGGTCACCCCCGTAACTAGGGAGATGCACAGCTTTATATAGAACCAAAGTCATCCCCCCCAACAACTTAGGGGGTGCACTGCCCTGCAGAAGACCAAGGTCCCCTCAACCCCAAACAGGGGTCACCCCCTCGGTTAATGGGGGGTGCAGAGCTCTATATAGGAGAGAGGTGTCTGTCCCCCCCAAAGAGGGGTCACCCCCCAATAAATGGTGTGTGCACAGCTCTGTATAGACTAGAGCTCCACCTCCACCCCAAAGAGGGGTCACCCCCCGGTAAATGGGGGGTGCACAGCTCTATAAAGGATAGAGGTGTCTGTCCCCCCCAAAGAGGGGTCACTCCCCGATAAATGGGGCATGCACAGCTCTATATAGACTAGAGGTCCGCCCCCACCCCAAAGACGGTTCCCCCCCCAGTAAATGGGGGGTGCACTGCTCTGTAAAGGATAGAGGTATCTGTCCCCCGCAAAGTGGGGTGTTCCCCCCAGTAAATAGGGGGTGCAGAGCTCTATATAGGAGAGAGGTGTCTGTCCCCCCCAAAGAGGGGTCGTCCCCCCGGTAAATGGGGGGTGCACAGCTCTATATAGACTAGAGGTCCGCCCCCACCCCAAAGAGGGGTCACCCCCCCGGTAAACGGGGGGTGCACAGCCCTACAAAGAACACGGTCCCCCCGCCCCTGGAAGGGGTGAGCCCCAGCCCTGCCCCGGGAAGCGGGGGGCACGGCCGCGGTACCGGCCCAGGCCCGCAGCTCCGCCGTCCGCCCCCCGCCGCGGGCACTCACCGTACATGGCCGCCTCCGCCGCCCCGGCGTGGCCCGGCCCGGCCCGGCTCGGCTGCAGGCGGCGGTGCCCGGCCCGGCTCTGCCCCACCGAGCGGCGCCGGCCGGGGGCGGCACCGGGGGAAGGGGGGGGCGGCACCGCAGCGGCGGCTCCTCCCGCCGGCACGGCCGCAGCGCCCGCCCGCGGCACGGCCCGGAACGGCGGGGACAACCCCGCGTCCCCCCGGCCAGCGCTGCGTCCAGACCCACGGACCAGCGCTGCCTCCCGCCCCGCATCCCGCCCCGCAGACCGCCGCTGCATCCCGCCCCACGGACCACCGCCGCATCCCGCCCCACGGACCACCGCCGCATCCCGCTTTACATCCCACCCCATGAACCACTGCTGCGTCCCGCCCCACGGACCACCGCCGCATCCCGACCCACGTCCTGATTCACGGACCGCCGCCGCCGCATCCCAACCCATGGACCACTGCTGCACCCTGCCCCACGGACCACTGCTGCATCCCAACCCACAGACCACCACCACATCCCACTCCATGGACCACCACTGTGTCCCGCCCCATGGACCACTGCTGCATCCCAACCCACAGACCACCACCACATCCCACCCCATGGACCACCGCTGTGTCCCGCCCCATGGACCACTGCTGCATCCCAACCCACAGACCACCACCACATCCCGCTCCACATCCTGACCCACAGACCACCACTGCATCCCACCCCACAGACAACCACCGCCTCCCGACCCATGGACCACCGCCACATCCCACCCCATGGACCACCACCATGTCCCACCCCATGGACCACTGCTGCATCCCAACACACATCCCAACCCACAGACCACCGCCACACCCCACTCCACATCCCCACCCACAGACCACCACCGCATCCCGCTGCACATCCTACCCCACAGACCAGCGCTGCATCCCGACCCATGGACCACCTCTGCATACCACCCCGTGGACCACCACGGCAACCCGCCCCACATCCCAACCCACGGACCACCACCGCATCCTGACTCACAGGCCACTGCTGCATCCTAACCCACATCCCAATCCGCATTCCACCCCACAGACCACTGCTGCATCCCGCCCTGCATCCTGATCCACGGGCCACCACCGCATCCGAACCCACGGACCACTGCTGCATGCCAATCCACATCCCAACCTGCATCCCAACCCATGGACCAACGCTGCATCCCGCCCCACAGACCACCACCACTGCATCCCGACCCACATCCCGCCCCATGGACCATTGCTGCATCCCAACTGGCATCCTGATCCTCATCCTGACCCACATCCCACCCCATGCTGTGCCCACCCTGCACATCCCACAGCACCCACCTCCCCAGGACACCCCCCTGCACCCCATGGGGCACCCTGCCCTGGTTTTGCCCCACATCCCAAATCAGGCCTGGGGCAGAGTGGCTGGAGAGCTGCCCGGCGGAAAAGGACCTGGGGGTGTTGGTCGACAATGGCTGAGTATGAGCCAGCAGTGTGCCCAGGTGGCCAAGGAGGCCACCAGCATCCTGGCCTGTGTCAGCACTAGTGTGGCCAGCAGGAGTGAGGCAGTGACCGTCCCCTTGGACTGGGCACTGGGGAGGCCCCACCTCGAGGGCTGTGTCCAGGTTTGGGCCCCTCACGCCAAGAAAGACCTTGAAGGGCTGGAGCGTGTCCAGAGAAGGGCAACGGAGCTGGTGAGGGGTCTGGAGCACAAGTCTGGTGAGGAGCGGCTGAGGGAGCTGGGGGTGTTCAGCCTGGAGAAGAGGAGGCTGAGGGGAGACCTTCTCGCTCTCTACAGCTCCCTGAAAGGAGGGGGTAGCCAGGGGGGTCGGGCTCTTCTCCCAAGGAACAGGCCATGGCACAAGAGGAAACGGCCTCGAGTTGTGCCAGGGGAGGTTTAGGATGGATATTGGGAACAATTTCCTCCTGGAAAGGGTTGTGAAGCATTGGAAGAGGCTGCCCAGGGCAGTGGTGGAGTCGCCATCCCTGGAGGGGTTGAAAAGCCGGGCAGACGTGGTGCTGAGGGCCATGGGGTAGTGGTGGCCTTGGCAGTGCTGGGTTAACGGTTGGACTCGATGATCTGAAAGGTCCCTTCCAACCATAACGATTCTATGATTCTATGATTCTATAATCCTATAATTCTATGATTTGGGGTCTGCAAGGATCCCCTCGGTTCCCCTCGTAACACACCGGTGAGCCCCTGAGCATCCTTCCTCCCTGGGTCAGACATCCCCAAGCCCCATTTGAGGACCCCAAACCTTCCTTCAAGAGCTCGCCGTGCCCCATGCTCACTATTCCCATCGCTCCTCCTGGCAATAAGCACCCCTGGAGTGTCACACTCAGACACCTTCTCCCGAGGGGAGCAGATACCATGTGTGCTCCCTGCTGCCAACCCCACTGAACACTGGCCCTGGCATCTGTGGCCACCTGAGTGGCAACCGTGAACACCATGGCCTTTCCCTGCATGGGCTGCTGCCAGCCCAGCCAGGTGGGAGCTGCGCCAGGCTCCCAAGATACGGAGGTGTGCTGCTGCAAGGAATGCCGCAGGGAACGCAGACAGATCCAGGTCAGCTCGGCTGCTTCTAGAAAGTCCTGGAGAGTGAGATGTGGGGGGGCTCAGATCGCCCCAGGGGGACAGGGACACCAGGCAAAGGGCTGAGAGTGCTGGGATGGGGTGAGGAATAAGGAAAACACCTCTCTGAGGTGCCTTTCCTTTGCATTACTGCCACAGTGCCCTGAGCAGCACTGAGGTGATGCAGCAACGCCCTGCTGCTGAAGGGGAAACTGAGGCAGGGAGCCACCCAACGCAGGTCCCTGCACTGCTGGTGGTCCTGGCCACGCATGCATGAACCAGGGCCTGGATGTGAGCGCTGATCGTCTCCTGCACTTAGTCCGGCTCTTGCAGTTGCCGTTGTCACCTCCCAAAACCTGCGACTCCCGCTTGGCACAAAAAACGGGAACGCAGGGTCCTGGCTTGCCCGACACCCAGGCGGGGTGGAGAGAGCGGGGGCCACGATCCAGCATGCAGAGGCGATGGCGTTCCCACCGCGGTCGCTGTCGCAGCCCCCAGTCTTTGGGGTCCACTGGAGGATGAGATGGAGGAGACCCAGAGACCAGGGAGGCCTGGCAGGGCTGGGACATGAGGAGGTGGCAGGGCACGGGGCTGCAGAAGGGCGTGAAGAAGGGTATAGTGTGGTACGGCACAGCACGGCATGGCACAGCACGGCACGGCACGGCATGACATGGCACAGCGTGGCACAGCATTGCACGGCACGGCACAGCATGGCACAGCATGGCACGGCATGGCACGACACAGCATGGCACGGTATGGCACAGCACAACCTGGCATGGCACAGCATGGCACAACACAGCACGGCACAGCATGCCACGGCACGACACAGCATGGCATGGCACAGCACGGCATGACACGGCACAGCATGGCATGGCATGGCATGGCACAGCACAGCATGGCACAGCACAGCACAGCACAGCATGGCACAGCATGGCACGACACAGCATGGCACAGCACGGCATTGCATGGCACGGCACGGGACGGCACGGCATGGCACGACACAACATGGCACGGCACAGCACGGCATGACACGGCACAGCATGGCACAGCATGGCACGGCATGGCATGGCACAGCATGGCATGGCACAGCACAGCACAGCACAGCATGGCACAGCATGGCACAGCATGGCACGACACAGCATGGCACAGCACGGCATGGCATGGCACGGCACGGGACGGCACGGCATGGCACGACACAACATGGCACGGCACGGCACGGCATGGTACAGCACGGCATGGCACAGCATGGCACAGCACAGCATGGCACGGCACGGCACGGCATGGCACGACACAGCATGGCACGGCACGGCATGGCACGGCACGGCATGGCATGGCACAGCACGACATGGCACAGTGTGGCACAGCATGGCACGGCACGGCACAGCATGGCACGGCACAGCATGGCATGGCACGACACAGCATGGCATGGCACGACACAGCACAACCTGGCATGGCACAGCATGGCACAGCACAGCACGTCACGGCATGGCATGGCATGGCATGGCATGGCACGGCACAGCACGACACAGCATGGCACAGCACAGCATGGCATGGCACGGCACGGCATGGCACAGCGTGGCACAGCACGGCATGGCACAGCATGGCACAGCACAACCTGGTACGGCACAGCCTGGTCCGGCACAGCACGGCATGGCACAGCACAGTACAGCACAGCCTGGTTCAAAACAGCATAGCACAACACGGCACAGCAGTTTCCACACCTTTTTCCCACCGTTTGGGCCCATCCCGCCTCTTTTCCCATCTGGCCAGCCCGGCACAGGGGACTCTGTGCCCCTCGTGCCCTGGGGTCCCCACAGGCCGCCCGCTGCCACCCCGCAGCCACGGCGTGTCCCATCTGCAGAGCTCGAGCCCTCCCTGCGCCAGACCCCGTCACAGACGCGAGTCAGCCGGCAGAGATGCTGCCCTGCCCCTTGGCGTGGCCTGGGGACAAGGACAAGGCTGGAGGTGACAGGGCACCTTGGCCAGGGAGGGCCAGGTCACCAGGGAGGTGGTGGCACCGGGCTGCCGCAGGTCCCCCCCCCATCTCCGAGCTTTTTGCTGCGTCTCTTCCCACACGGCAAAGCCCCCGGGTTGGATCATGTAATTAGGTAATAGCTGGTGCCTCACGATCCTCCTCACGGGGCAACCATGTTTTAATTAAAACATTTGGGGAGTTAATCCGCGTTGCCGATTCCCCGGGTGGCGGAGCAGCTGCACGAAGAGCCGTGTTCCCAGGGGGCTGGAGGGCTGGCACTGGGGACATGGCAGCAGTCACAGGCCAAGGGGCTCCCGAGCGTCCCTGGTCAGGCCCAGCCCCAGAATCACGGAATCACGGAATTTTTCAGAGTTGGAAGGGACCTCTAGAGATCATCCAGTCCAACTCCCCTGCTAGAGCAGGATTGCCCAGAGCACATCACTCAGGACTGCGTCCAGGCGGGTCTTGAAAGTCTCCAGAGAAGGGGACTCCACACCCTCCCTGGGCAGCCTGTCCCAGGGCTCTGTCACCCTCACCATAAAGTTTTTTCTCATATTTGATCGGAACTTGCTATGTTCCAGCTTGTGCCCGTTACCCCTCGTCCTGTCACTGGGAACCACTGAAAAGAGTCTGGCTCCATCCTCCTTAAACCCACCCTTTAGATACTTGTATGCCATAATAAGGTCTCCCCTCGGCCTTCTCTTCTCCAGGCTGAAAAGTCCCAGCTCTCTCAGCCTTTCCTCATCAGGGAGATGCTCCAACCCCTCAATCATCGTTGTTGCCCTTCGCTGGACTCTCTCCAGCAGTTCCCTGTCCCTCTTGAACTGGGGAGCCCAGAACTGGACACAGTACTCCAGATGTGGCCTCACCAGGGCAGAGTAGAGGGGGAGAATGACCTCCCTCGACCTACTGGCCACACTCTTCCCTATGCAGCCCAGAATTCCGTCGGCCTTCTTGGCGACAAGGGCACATTGCTGGCTCATGGATAATTTACTGTCTACCAAGACCCCCAGATCCTTTTCTTCAGAGCTGCTTTCCAGCAGGTCCACCCCTAACCTATACTGGTGCCTGACATTCTTCCTTCCCAGGTGCAGGACCCTACACTTGCCCTTGTTGAACCTCATGAGGTTCTTCTCTGCCCAGTTCTCCAGCTTATCTCAGTCACGCCGGATGGCGGCACGGCCCTCTGGGGTGTCAGCCACCCCTCCCAGTTTGGTATCATCAGTGAACTTGCAGAAGCAGCTGCAGTCATTTTTATTGTGAATTAAAAGCCTCACAGTAAAACCTGACGATGAGGGAAGGGCCTGGAGCAGAGGCGGCAAGTCCCCCCAGCCCAGGAACCCTCCTCCCTTTGCTCACGGGGAATTGCGAGGCCATCAGCTTGCCGCGAAGGGACACGGTGGTTATCAGGACGGTGCTGCGGGGTCGCCAAGGAGTCCTCCATGGCCACTTTGGGGACCTGAGGACAGCCCCCACTGAGCTGCCAGCGCCAACGCACCCCACCATCGACAAGCCCAGATCCCACACCTGAACCATAGGGGGCTGGTTTGAACCCCAAAAGTCATTGCCGCTGGAAAATCCCGGCAGAATCTCCGCCCTCAAAGACCACGGATGGACACGAGCATCCCTGCCCAGGGTCGGGATGCATCTGCAGAGGTTGGGACAGGAGTCCAGGTCCCCTCGGGCATGTGGCTCCTCCTCATTCAAGGTGTGGAGAAGAGTTAAACCCTGCCCGCCGCCAGCGCTGCCCCTCAGCCCCTACCTGTCATTGCCACAACGGGGACCCCAACACGCTCCAGCCTTGCCCAGAGGGATCCAAGCGTGTCTCTTTGGCACGGCAAGGTCCCCGCCACCTCTCCAGCAGGCAAGCAGGGACGCCAAATCACTTGGGGCCCGGGATGCTCTGGGGACACACGGACGCATCCTCGCCTAGGGCTCAGAAACACTGTCCCAGCTCAGCATGGCGGGCAGGGTGGGCATTTGGGGCACCAAGAGGGATGGCCGTGTCCCGAGCCCTGGGATCCCTCTCCGGCGTGGCTCAGAGGGAGCTGGCTGGTGTGCGCTGGGGGAAGGCAGCGACCCGGAGGCAGCCAGAGCTGTGACAGTCATGTCGGGAGGATGGCAAGGAGCTGCTCGCCCGGGGCACCACCTTTGTCAGACACGTCCATCCCTGGTCTAGTCTGCTCCCTCCTTCCTCGCATCCCCCCTGCTCTCCTGCAGCTGTTTCCATGGCCACTGAGCTGCTGCGGCAACTGCAGCGGGGTCTCCAGCACAGAGCCATCCATCCCTTCCCCGGCCACGCACCTCGGGCACAGCCAGGTCCCGAGGCCACGGGCCAGCACCCTGTGGCTGGTCCCACACCCCAGCACTCGGGGTGTTTGCCCCGGCTCTCGCACACCTGCGTCCACTCCTGCACCAACACTCACCACATCGCTTGCATGACAGCCGGGGACACACCCTGGTGGTTCTCACATGCAATGAGCCACCTCTCACACCTCTCCATGTTTCTTCACAGCATCACGGAATGGTTTGGGTGGGAAGGGACCTTAAAGGCCACCCAGTGCCACCCCCTGCCCTGGGCAGGGACACCTCCCACCAGCCCAGGTTGCTCCAAGCCCCGGCCAACCTGGCCTTGAACCCCTCCAGGGATGGGGCAGCCACAGCTTCTCTGGGCAACCTGGGCCAGGGGCTCACCCCCCTCACACCAAAGAATTTCTTCCCAATATCCCATCTCAATCTCCCCTCTTCCAGTGTAAAACCCTTCCCCCTCGTCCCACAGCTCCCCTCCCTGCTCCAGAGTCCCTCCCCAGCTTTCCTGGAGCCCCTTGAGGGACTGGCAGGGGCTGGAAGGTCTCTGCGGAGCCTTCTCTTCTCCAGGCTGAACCCCCCCAGCTCTCTCAGCCTGTCCTCCCAGCAGAGGGGCTCCAGCCCTCCCAGCATCTCCGGGGCCTCCTCTGGCCCCGCTCCAACAGCTCCGTGTCTCTCCTGTGCCGAGGCCCCAGCGCTGGAGGCAGCACTGCAGGGGGGTCTCCCCCGAGCGCAGCAGAGGGGCAGAATCCCCCCCTCGCCCTGCTGCCCACGCTGCTGGGGATGCAGCCCAGGCTGCGGGGGGGTTTCTGGGCTGCCAGCGCACGGTGCCGGCTCCTGTGGAGCTTCTCACCCACCAACACCCCCAAGCCCAAGTCCTTCTCCTCAGAGCTGCTCTCCATTCCTCCATCCCCCAACCTGGATTTGTGCTTGGGTTTGCCCCAACCCATGTGCAGGACCTTGCACTTGGCCTGGTTGAACTTCATGAGGTTCACACAAGCCCAGCTCTCCAGCCTGTCCAGGTCCCTTCTTGCACAAGGATCCATTTCTTCCACGTGTGTGGCACAGGAGGGACAAGGACCAGGAGAAGGGACGCTGCCACAGTGCTAGGTGATGGTGGCCGCACGTGGATTGCTGGCAGCAGCAGACGGAGGAGGATCTGTGGCGAGAAGCCAGGCACTGCCCTCCCTCCAGCTGCAAGGGTGCACCTGTGGGCATCTCTGCTGGGAGCACTGGTGTTCACAGGAGTGACAGCCTGAGATGCCCCAGCTCCAGAAGATGCTGTGGGCAAATCAACAGGTCACCTGAGCCCCAGCCACACCTCCCCGGTGCTCTGGGATGACCTGGGGCTATCTCCAGCTGATGGCACCCTGCCCCGTCTCCCCAGCACTTGCAGTGACGCAGAGAAGCTCCATGCAGACCTTCAGGGAGAGGGTGCACTTGTGCTGGGGGCTGCAAAGGCCACAGGACCGTCCCCAACGCCTCCTGGAACCCAGACATCCACAGATGAGAATCGTGGTTATTCTGCCCCAGCAGAAGGTCCGAGGACAGTGCTGTGCCCTGCACCACCCCACCAGTGCAGCACACCAACACCCCGGCTCAGGGATGGGGAAACTGAGTCACACTCACCCCCAAACACCACTGGCTCTTTCTTTCCCCAAGGCCAGCGAAGCTGTGCAGGCCACCCTGTCCCACGGATGCTCAGGGGACATGGGCAAGGTTGTCACCACCACAGCTTTACACCTCAAGTATGGCTGCTCCAGGCCATCAAATACAGCAGAGTGACAGTGGCAGGGCCATTGTCAGGCAAAACATCCAGCCTCCGCCATCTAGAACTGTTGGCTCCACCCGCACGAGCAACCCAGGCTCAGCACAGACACAGGCGGCAACGTCTAAATCATGCTGACCACGCGTTGTCACCAAAAGCCGCAGGGGTGACCCATGGGAGACTCAGCAGGGACTGAAAGGCTGGTGATCAGGAGACGCCGAAGCTTGTGTCCCCGAGCCAGGGCTGGGGTTTGCGTGTGAAGCAAATCCCTTTAGAGCCTCCAAGATGTGTCTTAATTCCCTTGGGGGAGCCTGACATTTCATAACGTGCCCGATAAACCCACTGAGACAACAGCCATGTGCGGCAGGAACGGCTCTGTACCTTCATGGTCTTCGTTTTCTTTTGTAGATATTGGCACTACATATAACCATACTCCATCTGCATTCATTTATCTGTGTATCTTTAACTTTACTACCCTACTTGGATGTCATTTTAACTATACTGCCCTAATTATTGCCTGCCAAGCGCTGTCAACTAACTATACCCCCTCCCCCTAACCTCTGATGGAAGAGTTTTTGCAGCACGCAGCCCTACGTTGACTCTCGAAGCAGAGGAGGGAGCAGGCACAACAAACACTGATACCTGTCCACCGGGACACCGCGGAGCACACAAACCCTGGAACGCGCTCAAAAAATCAGTCAAACATGGCTGGTGGGAATCCAGGGTGGTCTCCCCTCTCCTTACAGGAATATGTGGCCAGCAGGTGGAGGGAGGTCATCCTCCCCCTCTGCTCTGCCCTGGGGAGGCCACAGCTGGAGCACTGGGGCCAGTTCTGGGCTCCCTGGGTCCAGAAGGACAGGGAACTGCTGGGGAGGGGACAGCAAAGGGCTACCGAGATGATCAAGAGATGGAGCATCTCTGTGCTGAGGAAGGGCCGAGAGCCCTGGGGCTGTTCAGCTGGAGCAGAGCAGGCTGAGAGGGATCTCATCAATGCTCAGCAATAGCTAAAGGGGGGGTGTCAGGAGGATGGGGCCAGGCTCTTCTCAGTGGTGCCCAGGGCCAGGACAAGGGGTAATGGGCACAAACTTGCCCATGGGAAGTTCCATCTCAACATGAGGAGGAACTTCTTTGCTGTGAGGGTGGCAGAGCCCTGGCACAGGCTGCCCAGAGAGGTGGGGGAGTCTCCGTCTCTGGAGACATTCCAACCCCGCCTGGACGCGTTCCTGTGCCACCTGCTCTGGGTGACCCTGCTCTGGCCGGGGGTTGGACGGGATGATCTCCAGAGGTTCCTGCCAACCCCTGCTGGTCTGTGATTCTGGGATTCAACTTCATCCCTCAGTTTTTATCCTTATTGTGAGCCATTTCTTACTTGGTTTAGTCACCTCATTACATATTAGTGCTTGGTTTTCAGTTTGCACTGTTCTGATGGTTTCTCGGCCACCACCGTATTGACTCAACGTAATCCTTCATCCCTCCATAACCAAACTCCCCTCCATCCCCGAAACCCCTAGGGGTGGAGGTGGGAGGAATCGACACTGGTCTTGACCTTACACCACCATGACACGATGACCTCCCTTTTCCCCACCAAACGAGGGGTGAAATGCGAGGCTCACGTCATGTCACACAGTATTTCCAGGACCCACATACGCCAAGGACAGAACCAGCACGGAAAGGGATCAGAGGCGGGATGTGGTGATGATGATGGGTTAACGAGCCCAAAATGCTGCTTCTGCAACACAACAATTAAAAAGGACGGTGCCATCAGGGAATCTGGGATAACCCAAGCCTGGTCTGCTGGTCCAAGTCACTTGCCCGGAGAAGAAGCCATGCCCTGCTCCCTGCCTGATATCCACCGTCGTGTAAACCTTTGCACGCCCAGATATTAAGTCTAGCCCCGTATTAGTGAATTAGTGGATTTGCTGTCATTATGACCTGGATAATTGCACTACTCATCTGTATTTGTTACTGTAATTGGATAATTGCACTACTCATCTGTGTTTGTTACCGCACCGTTATTTAGAGATAAATTGTTTATCCCTAAAGCTGCTGGTCTGGTGTCTGTTACCATATCCCAGACCTATAAGTCATCAGGGCTGCGGTAAGCCCTTTACACTGCCCAAACTCGGTGCCGAAGTTGGCACGGTGCTAAGCCACCCCCTTCGTCCTCCTGTCCCTGCACAGGGGGGCTCCATTACCCCCAACCCGGAGACAACCCCACAGAGGCCTTTACATCTGGCAGCAAAACAAGGAGGAAAAAATGACCTTCTTTCTTTCTTTCTCCTCTTTTCCAAACAAACTAAAGGACACACTCAGCCAAGGATGAATAAATTGTGGAAAGAAAACCCCAACCTCACGTCTCTCACGCTGCTGGGATCAGGGCAGGGCAGCGCTCGGCTCCTGCGTGGCACTGGGAATTATAAGCCCATTCCTACGTTGCTATTGAACAGGTGGGATCCCTCATGGCTTGGGAGGGGACACAGTGCCCTGGGCCAAGGCGAGGAGCTGCCCAGAGATGTCCCCACCAACAGCTCAAGGAGGAAGGGCTGGATTCACCCCAATCAGCTGCCAGAGGGATTTGTGACAAACAATAACACCCGTATGACCAGAAAGGTCTGCACATGGATGCAGAGGACCAGCGAAGGAAGGGTTAAAAGAATCAGCTTCAATTGGCACAGAGACACGTCCCTGGTTTCATCACAGGGCCAGACAGCGGGAAGACGAAGAACCAACCGAAGATAACAGAGAAGAACAAAGCTGAAGATAAGGCGACATGAAGATGAAGAACAGAGCTGGAGCCATAAAACACCCAGAGACGGATAATGGCAGGACGCTTTTGGCAAAGATTTATGAGACCAGATAATGAGGCAGAAGATCCCAAACAGCCCATAACAGACCTGTCAAAAAGCAGCTTCTCGTTGCCAGCCAGGAGAAAGCCAGAAGACAGAGGGGACAAGTCGGTAGGACAAGGGGTAATGGCTTTAAACTAAAAGAGGGGAGATTCAGATGAGATTTCAGGAAGAAATTTTTCATGCTGAGGGTGGTGAGCCCCTGGCCCAGGTTGCCCAGAGAAGCTGTGGCTGCCCCATCCCTGGAGGGGTTCAAGGCCAGGTTGGCCGGGGCTTGGAGCAACCTGGGCTGGTGGGAGGTGTCCCTGCCCAGGGCAGGGGGTTGGACTAGATGGTCTTCCCACTCAAACCACCCCTATGATTCTATGAGATGTTGAGGACTCAACAGCCGGTGTCCCTAGTCCATCGCACACACCAGTGACCCCCACACACCCCCAGCACCCCACTTCCAGACCAAACCTCTCTCCATCCAGACACGTGCTCCCAGCAGGACGTGGTGGTGGGGTCACAGGATCCCTAAGCTCAGGGCATCTCAACTGAGGAAACCCCCTCCCATGTCCATCTCCATCCTGAGGGTGAAGTCCCCAGAGAGCCAAGAGATGCTCAGACCGTGCGTGCCCTGCCTGAAGATCTCCTTGCCAAGAGGTGGCTTTGACCCCCCTGGGAAGAGGGTCTCAAACCCTCCAGCCGTGTATCCCCTCCTGGTACCTTGTCTTCGAGGCATGGTGCAAAAGTTCCCCTTCTCGACGGGATCTTGCTGGGCTACAAGGAGCAAATAAGGACATTATTTACAACACGCATCCCTGTGGATGGCCCTGCCCCAGGTTAGCTCCAGCACAGGGATGGTCACCTGTGCTCAGACCCCACGGGCCATGTCCTGGGGTGCACGGGGCCACTGCCAGCTCTGGTGTCACCCAAGACCACCTGCCTCAGCAACCAGCAACGTCCTCCCCTCAAGAAGCTATTTCACGAGGGGCCCACCCTCAAGGAGGGCCCATTTGCCCCCCAAGAACTGTTTCAACACCCACCCCAACAGCTCCAAACTCACCTCTTCCACCCTTTGGTGGAAGAGAAAGGCTGTGAGGTGCCTCCTGCCCAACCTCCCCAGCCCGGCCCGGTCTCCATCCTGCTGGGACCCAGCTGGAGTGAGAGGAGATGGGCGCCCTGACTGCCAGGGAACATCTCCCCATGGCCATGGCAAGGGGGACATCTCCGGTCCTGTGGCCCCCAGCTGCTCTACCTGGCGCTCTCCAGGGCCGCACAAAGCCTGACAGCTCAGCCCATGAGGATGGCGGGACAGCCTGGGAGCGCCCAGGAGGGGACAGGACCGCGGCGCTGTGGCGGTGCTGCGCTCGAGGCCCCGGAGGTGCTGGGAGAGGGCAGGGGACGCAGGGGCGAGGGCAGGCCCTGCGCGAGGGGAGCGGGCGGCCGCCCTCCCCCTGCTCCCCAGGGCAGCCAGGGGACACTGGCCCCAGCCCGTCCCCTCCCTACGGCACCTCACTGCCGACTCCCAGGGCAGGCAGGGCAGTACAAGCAGTACAGGCAGGGCAGTACAAGCAGTACAGGCAGGCAGACAGTGCAGGCAGGGCACTGCAGAGCAGGCAGTACAGGCAGGGCAGTGCAGTACAGGCAGGGCAGAGCAGGCAGTACAGGCAGGGCAGGCAGGGCAGTGCAGTACAGGCAGGGCAGGCACTAAAGACAGGGCAGTACAGGCAGGGCAGGGCAGGCAGGGTAGTGCAGACAGTGCAGGCAGTACAGGCAGGGCAGGCAGGGCAGTACAGTGCAGGCACTACAACACACGCAGGGCAGGCAGTACAGCAAAGGCAGGGCAGGCAGTACAGGCAGGGCAGTACAGGCAGTAAGTGCAGGCAGGGCAGTACACTACAGGCAGTACAGGCAGTACAGTACAGGCAGGGCAGGCAGGGCAGTGCAGTGCAGGCAGGGCAAGGCGGTGCAGGCAGGGCAGGCAGGGCAGTGCAGTGCAGGCAGGGCAAGGCGGTGCAGGCAGGGCAGTACAGTGCAGGCAGGGCAGTACAGGGCAGGCAGGGCAGTACAGGCAGTACAGGGCAGGCAGTACAGGCAGGGCAGTACAGTGCAGGCAGGGCAGTTCAGGCAGTACAGTGCAGGCAGGACAGGCAGGGCAGTACAGGCAGTACACGGCAGGCAGTACAGTGCAGGCAGGGCAGGGCAGGGCAGGCAGGGCAGTACAGGCAGTACAGTGCAGGCAGGGCAGTACAGGGCAGGCAGGGCAGGGCAGGCAGTACAGGCAGGGCAGTGCAGTCAGGGCAGGCAGCACAGGCAGGGCAGTGCAGGCAGTACAGGCAGTACAGTACAGGCAGTGCAGGCAGCGCAGGCAGGGCAGTGCAGGCAGTACAGGCAGTACAGGCGGGGCAGGGCAGGCAGTACAGGCAGGGCAGGCAGGGCAGTACAGGCAGTACAGGCAGGGCAGTGCAGGCAGTACAGGCAGTACAGGCAGTGCAGGCAGGGCAGTACAGGCAGCGCAGGCAGCGCAGGCAGGGCAGTGCTCGCGGACCGGCCCCGCCCCCGCCCCCTCTGTGCCGCCCCCTGTCGGCCGGTAGCGGCTCCCCTCAGCGCGGCGCGCGCCGCAGCTCTCGCCAAATCTCGCGAGAAGTTCGGGCTGGGCGGCGGAAGTCTCGCGCGAGCGGCGGCGCAGGGCAGCGAGGCGGCCTCGGGCCCGCTGCGCTCCCTCCCGCCCGCCCTCCTCCGTTCCGCCGCCTCAACCGGGCCGGCCAGGCCCGCCATGGAGGCGAATCCGCCGAAGCGGAAGGAGACGCGCAAGTCGCTGCGGATTAAAGTCATCTCCATGGGCAACGCGGAGGTGGGCAAGGTGAGGCGCTGCCATTGGCGGGCGGGCGCTGGCAGGCAGGCGGGTTAGCCAATGGGGGAGCCGGGTGCAGGCGTCCACGCTGGTAGCGAGGCCGCGGATTGGTGGCTGTGCCGGCCGGTGGGAGCCAATCGGAGGCAGGCGGTGCCGTGCGCTGCGAGGCGGGAGGTTGGGGCGAGTGGGAGATTGACAGCTCTGCGGGCGGGGCCTCGCGTCGTAAGGCCGGGTTTGATTGGCTGCGCGGCAAGGGGCGGGGCCTAGGGCGGGTGATGGCGGGTGTCATGGCGGCGCCCGCTGCTGTCAGTGGCCGCCTCTATAGTCGCCGCCTGCCGCACGGGCCCCAGAGCGTTCCCCTCTCTGTGGGCCGGGTCCTTCCGTGATGCGGCTGCTCAGGAACAGCTGTTCGCGTGTCCGCCTCCTTCACAGGGAGCCCGCACGGCCACGCAGCGCCTGAGGGCAGAAGGTGCGGGTGCCTTCCCCGGGGGCACTGGGGGAATCCCGTCCTTCCCCGGTTTGGCTTTAGTCAGGGTTTTCCCCTTCCTCCTGCTGTGATGAAGGACTATCTCTTCTCCAGGGTGTTATTTCTTCTCCCAGCTGTGTTCTATTAAGTGCTGCCCTGTTGTTGTTTGCTAAATAAATCATAGAATCACATAATGGTTTGGGCAGGAAGGGACCTTAAAGGCCACCCAGTGGCACCCCCTGCCCTGGGCAGGGACACCTCCCACCAGCCCAGGTTGCTCCAAGCCCCGTCCAACCTGGCCTTGAACCCCTCCAGGGATGGGGCAGCCACAGCTTCTCTGGGCAACCTGGGCCAGGGGCTCACCCCCCTCACACCAAAGAATTTCTTCACAATATCTCACCTAAATCTCCACCTTTTCAGTTTAAAACCCTTCCCCCTCATCCCATGGCTCCCCTCCCTGCTCCAGAGTCCCTCCCCAGCTTTCCTGGAGCCCCTTGAGGGACTGGCAGGGGCTGGAAGGTCTCCGCGGAGCCTTCTCTTCTCCAGGCTGAACCCCCCCAGCTCTCTCAGCCTGTCCTCCCAGCAGAGGGGCTCCAGCCCTCCCAGCATCTCCGGGGCCTCCTCTGGCCCCGCTCCAACAGCTCCGTGTCTCTCCTGTGCCGAGGCCCCAGCGCTGGAGGCAGCACTGCAGGGGGGTCTCCCCCGAGCGCAGCAGAGGGGCAGAATCCCCCCCTCGCCCTGCTGCCCACGCTGCTGGGGATGCAGCCCAGGCTGCGGAGGGGTTTCTGGCTGCTGTGCGCTGGCTCCTGTTGAGCTTCTCAGTTCTACTACCGATGTAGTCCTGTTACACTGCTAACAGCACAAGGGCTCCCTTGAGACAGACAAATACCTCACTGATGGCAAGAAAATCCAGAGGGGTCTTACAGAAGAGAGTGAGTGGGCAAAGAGGTGGCAGGTGACATTTGTCGTTATGGTATTTATCTCTCAATGCCCGATAGCAGCCAACTCCTCTGCAGGGGCAGAAGCAGGGGTGGGGGGACCTGGTGGAACCCTGAATATGTCTCTCGGGCTGACGAAATGTTCTTTTTGGCTTTTGGGGAGCTGCCTGCCCCCAGGACCCTGAACACACAGCTCCTGTAGGCTGGGTGTTTACTGTGGGGGAATAAATCAGTGTCTTGTCACTCCTAGCTCCAAGCAGGTAAGGAATAACTGACAGCCAGGGGCTGGGATCCTGGCCTTTCCTTCCCTTGCAGAAAGAAAACTGTTCCTGGTAAAGTTTTGTGCTTTGATTGTGGGTTAATTAGTTAGTTTAGGGACTTAGGGAGAGTTGATGACTCTGCAGCCGTCCTGCTGGCTGGGGGCTGACAGCGAATTCCCTGGTAATGTGAATATTATGGTGCACAGTGCCCTCCTGCTTGAGACTCCCTTGTTCTTTCTCACAGAGCTGCATTATAAAGCGTTACTGTGAGAAGAGGTTCGTTCCCAAATACCTGGCGACTATTGGTATCGACTACGGTGTCACAAAGTAAGTACCTTCACACTGAGGAGCCGTGAGTGCCGGGAGAGTGGGATGAGCTGCATGGTCGCAGATGGCAGGCGAGGGTCTGCTGTGGGAGACGCTTGTCTCCACAGGGGCAGAGGGAAGATGTGTGGTGGGGCTATCCCACCTCCCGCTGCTCCTGAGTGACCACACTGCCCTGAGCCAAGCGCGCCTGGCTCTGCCAAGGCTGCTTAGTTTCCACACCATAATCTGCATTTCTGCTTTAATAATAGGATAATCAGCATAATAAGCCTTCGTCTGGTAGCATAGCTCCCCCGATACCGTGTTACATCCAGAGGTGGTGCTGTCCTCCTCGTCTGACTGACTCTAGAGGCAGTTTTCTGGCCGTTAAACCCCAGCACTCAGAACTTCTTACCAATTTTTCTGTCCCCAATCACCCAGCTCTTTCTCTGGGGAGGGCTGACAGAGATAAAGGGTGTTCCTGCGGGGGCACAGCCTGTGCAAGGGCTGAGGAAGAACCTTCTAACGCATTTCCCATTTCTCTTTCAGAGTGCAGATCAGAGACCGAGAGATCAAGGTGAACATCTTTGACATGGCGGGGCACCCATTTTTCTACGAGGTAAGGCAGACCCAGCTCTGGCCTCAGCCAGGCCATCTCAGAAGCATTTGGGCACTCGTCAGCTTTCCTCAGCTCTGCCCAAAATTGGGTTTGGGGGTGGAAAACTTGAAAATACATTAGTTACGAGCTTTCTATGCTACAATAAACCACCTTCTTTCCTGCCATGGACACCTAATGGAGGCCAGCACTGGAAACCCTCGCTGCTTCTGCGAGCAGCCACTCCGGGCTGCTAGGAGTTACCAAACCCAGGAGCCACAGCTTCATTCTCCGAGGTCCAAGCAGTAGCGAGGCTGAGTGTGCATCCCCAGTAGGCACACACAAGCACACCTATACAAGACTTATACACGTATGTTCATGGCTGGCTGTGCGGATCAACACCGACAAACAGCCAGCGCTGGCACAGACGGCACCAGTAGCCTCATCTTGGTCTCTCTCGCCGATCAGGAGAAGGAAAACAAAGTTATTAAAACTGAAATCTATAAAGCTACAAACAACTCTGATAGATAGAAAGAGTAACGAGTGTACGGTTTGGCTTTTACAAGCTACCACTCATGGTGCTAGCCCTATTTCAAAGTGGCTTCTTGTGCTTAGCAATTTGCCCACCTTGAGGTTAAATTTCCTCAGATTGGGAGATCTTTGGAGCTTACCTTGGGCATTTGTAGCATACTGGCATCCTAATCCATGACCAAGGTGCTGTAAACGCATGCAGTTGAACTAGAGGATTGTTGTAGGTCCCTTCCAACTGAAATGTTCCATTCCATTCCGTTCCGTTCCATTATTATTTGCTATACAAATAATAAGCGGTACTATTTACAAAAAGGAGGTTGCAGGATAAAACTTTAGGATTTGAACACATAGACTGCCACATCCACGTTGGAGAGCTGGCACAAAGCTGGATTGTGCTCACTGCTAATCACATTGATTTTCAATTACAAACCAAGTAATAAAGTGGGCTCACAAGGGGGAGAAAGGAACGTTAAATGTTTATCCATTATAATCCTATTGTTTTAACAGTGTAATGGATGCTCAATTATAATCATACTGTTGCTGCTTGGTAAAGCATCATCTTGAGACTAATAAAAATGTATAGAATGTTAGGAAAGAGTAGTTTATAACACGATAAATACTAATGTGACATAAAAAAGTGAAAATCAGGGAGGGCAAAAGAGTGAGACAACAGTGAGAATGTAATGGTTTGTACTGGCCAGGTGACTATTATTTATCTCGTTGCTCGTAAACCTCCCATTCCTCCCTTGCGTTCTCAGCGTTTACTTATCGCGTGCTCTAAAGTTTTGGGCACAACAAGGCTTTCTATGTTAAATTTGTCTCTGTGTGCATAGCCGCAAGTCTTGGCTTGGGTTTGTAAGTCCTGATACAGTACAAGTAACCAATTAATTAAGAATAGCCTGGAATACAGCAGGGAGATTGTGGGACAGGGCTGACAGCATAAGGAAATTTTGGGATAGAAGTCTCTAAAGACTCATCTGATGCAGATGTGGTCAGTAAAGGTCTTTGTAGCACAGTTAGCACTTGCCAGATATATGAGCTGCTGATGTGTATCGACTTTCTGGCTCTGCCACAGCCAATCCGTATGAGATAATGGAGAACAGAAAGACTCTGAGTCCTTGAAAAGCGTAAATGGGCTTAAACTGTACATTTGCTGAACAAGTACGCGGCAAGTATTTACTGAAGAGTGACAAGACAGAAAACTGATGCGTTGCTGCTTTCGTTTTGTATTTTCAGCATTTAATACTGAATGTAGCATATCTCTGGTGTATAATTGGTGTATAATTGGTTTTATACTAAAATATAAGTAAACAGGGGAAAAGAAAAAGTTGGGCACAAGTATAAATGGCAAGAGGAGTGACTGAAGAGCAGCCCTGCAGAAAGGGATAGAATCATGTAGGTTGGAAGGGACCTTTAAGATTATCAAGTCCAACCATCAACCCAACCCTGCCAAGGCCACCACTACCCCATGGCCCTCAGCACCGCGTCTGCCCGGCTTTTCAGTCCCTCCAGGGATGGCGACTCCACCACTGCCCTGGGCAGCCTCTTCCAATGCTTCACAACCCTTTCCGGGAAGAAATTTTTCCTGATATCCATCCTAAACCTCCCCTGGCAGAACTTGAGGCGATTTCTTCTTGTCCTATCGCCTGTTACTTTGGAGAAGAGGGGCTGACCGCATTGCTCTACAGCTTCCTGAGGAGGGGATGTGGAGAGGGAGGTGCTGAGCTCTTCTCCCTGGGATCCAGCGACAGGATGCATGGGAATGGTTCAAGGCTGTGCCAGGGAAGGTTTAGATGGGACATCAGGAAGCATTTCTTTACTGAGAGGGTGGTCGAACACTGGAACAGGCTTCCTGGAGAGACAGTTGATGCCCCAAGCCTGGCAGTGTTTAAGAGGTGTTTGGGCAATGCCCTTAATAACATGCTTTAACTTTTTGTCAGCCCTGTCAGACAGTTGCACTAGATGATCCTTGTACGTCCCTTCCAACTGAAACAGTCTATTCTATTCCAGTATCCGTCCTGTAGCTGACCTCAGACACTAATCCAGCAGCTGTCCTGGGGATCCTTGGTCTCCCCAGTTGCTGGCACTGAGCACAGAAGCCGCAGAGGCTGCAGCCCTGCTCCAGCTGCTGGTACAGCGCCCCTTACGCACACCCACACTCCCAGGCAGACATCCCGCGGATCCCTCCGGTAGCTGGGCTTAGACACGCAGTCTGTCCAGGGGCTGACCCTGGATCCTCGCTCTCCCCTGCTGCCTCGTGCACAGGGACACACACGGGAGCCTCTGTCAACTCCCAGGCCGCCCAGTCTCCCCAGGAGCTGGTCTGGCACCTTGTCTGCCATTGTGTGTCCGTGCTCTTTTGTGTGGAGGCGAGTATTTTACAGGCTGATCGCTCTCCTCTGGCAGCACAGCGAGGGTGTTTTTTGGGTTCCCCATCTGTCCTTTTTCCGGCATCTTCTATTTGTGTGGAGGTGAGATTTTTATCACAGAACCAAATGGCGATCACCCAAATCCGCCGGGCTGTGGGCTCTCAGCCCGGCTGTCCCTGATGCCAGTGCCCTGCCTTTGTCCCCGCAGGTGAGGAACGAGTTTTACAAGGACACGCAGGGGGTCATCCTGGTCTACGACGTGGGACAGAAGGAGTCTTTCGATGCGCTGGACGCATGGCTGGCTGAGATGAAGCAGGAGCTGGGCCCCCACGGGAACATGGAGAACGTCGTCTTCGTTGTCTGTGCGAACAAGGTGGGCTGTGGCGGGGAGCCAGGCTGCCGTACGGCCCTGATCTCCAGCCCTCGGGGCTCGTTGTGTTCCCAGCCTGAGCCCAAGCTGTTGAGGTCCAGCTGTAGTGAGGGAAATAGGCGGTAGGGAAGACTTTCTAAGAGCCAGATCTGTGTGTGAGGAGCGCTGGAGACCGAATTTCAATGGGGTTTTGAGAACGTGGTGGCCACACATCAGTCAGGAAGGGATCAAGTAGAGGTGATGTTGTCTCTGACTAGAAAAACTCTCAGGGGGCTTTTCACTTGAATTTTCTGTGCTTTCTTTTCACGCTGCCTCCCGTCCCTTCAAGATAAGCAAACAGCCTCTCCAACCAGACAGGCTCCTTACCTGCTGTTAGACAGTCGGCCTTGGAGCTGTGTTCCTCCAGCTGCCGCTGCAGACCCTGGCTGAGCTCTGGTCTCTGCCTTTTCTCCCGGTCTAGATCGACTGCACCAAGCACCGCAGTGTGGATGAAAGTGAGGGGCGGCTCTGGGCAGAGAGCCGGGGCTTTCTTTACTTTGAGACATCGGCGCAAACAGGAGAAGGAATCAACGAGATGTTTCAGGTGAGGTGTAGTGATGGTGGTGAGGGCACAGGATTCGATGGCAGAATGTCTCCTGAACTGCCTGGATCCCACAAAACCCCTGGGGCCGCTGCCCCAGAGGTGTCTTCCCAGTGAAATGCCGCCCTGAGTAAGCCGTAGCCGTTTGGCACAGGGCCTGAATTGGTCCTCCCAGTCCTGAGCCGGCCCTAGCATTGCGTTGGTCAGAGTTTATGATCCCTCTTGCTGGACTGGGAACACGATGCAGAGGTGCCCGTGTCACTTATTTGGGTCTAGCACTGAGCTGAAGTGGGTGTGAGATAAATGTGGGCCCTGGCCTTCTCCTCAGTCTGCCCCATGGTCCTTGCAGGGACGGGATCCCCCTGACCTGGAGTATCCCAGCCCCCCACAGCCCAGGCAGTGGGGCGTGAACATTTAGCAGTTGTCCAAGTGTTCCCCCATGCTTTGGAGGATGAGTCTGCAGCCAGCGAGGGCAGTGGGGTCACCTGTGTGCTGCCACCACCTTTGGGGACCATTCATTTCCACTGACTCCTTCCTGTGTCCGCAGACTTTTTACTCTGCCATCATTGAGCTGTGTGACAACGGCGGGAAGCGTCCCCCCTCCAGCATGGGGGTTGGCTTCACCAAAGAGCAGGCAGATGCCATTCGCAGGATCCGCAACAGCAAGGACAGCTGGGACATGCTAGGGGTCAAACCCGGAGCCACAAGGTGAGAGAGACTTCAGTAATTGCCTGGCTGTCCCTAATCTTCCTGTCCTGACAGGCTGGTTGCATCCGTGATCTGTGACGTGCCTGCTGATAAGCTCACCTTGGTTTATCCAGTAGCCAGGCACAAGGAGTTTGTATCTACCCACAAAACTGGGGCAATGCAAAAGAAACCCTTGGTCCTGAGCACCAAAATTCCCCTTTTAATAGACAAGCCTGGCTGGAGGGAAGGAGGAGATGATGAACATGAGAACTTCAGCCCTGTCACCTGCCTGGCCCTGCGTCCTGCCTCCAGGCTGAGCCGTCTCTGGTCACTCCCTTGCCAGATGTGTTTGGAGCAGCTCCAGCTTTACCTTCCTTGCTCTCCACACCTGGAGAAGCTTTTAGGCTGCTGTAATGCTGCTGCCCACGTTATCAAAAAGGGATTGATGTTACAGCTTTTTCAGCTGGAAGTGGTACTCCCACAAGACAAGCTTTCTCCTGTCTTCCTTAGAGGACCTCTAGCCAGGTGGAACCGGTCATTGCCTGTGTAAGAGGTTGGATATTGAATCTCCCAGTTCTGCTGGATGACTTGGGCGGCTAAAACAAGCTGCCAGAGCTATGCCTTGCTTTCTTCTCTCTGAACCACGAGGACTACCCTTGTGTACACCTTATGGAGTGGCTGAGAGTGGGTTTTTGGCTAACATAGATCATTTGGGACTCATAGATCCTTCCATTGGCTCTCTGAAATACAGGTGTTGAGCCTAACCCCTCCTCATCCATGGGGAGAGATCAGGAGCTCTGCAGGGCAGTTTGTGCTGTGATTGCCAGCATGGATGGAATCGCCTCCCTCAGGAGGTGCCCCCCTCTCTCCCCAGCCTGCAGCTGGAGCCGCGATGCCTGCTGTGGACCAGACACCCAAGGCTTGAAGGGCTGAAGTGATGTGCAATGCCTTTGCCCGGCGTGCGTAGGCGGTTTGATGCGAAGCTGAGTCAGGGTGTGTGTGCCCCCACGCTGTCTCCCAGCTTTCTGCTCTCCTGGTGCCAGAGACTCAGCACACCACGGCACGTGTCACAGGCACGTGTCTGCCATGATGGGAACATTTGTGCTGGCACTGTCCCGTGGTGGAGAGGGTGTATCTGCCCCAGGAGAGGGGTTCATGCCACACCAAGAAGTACCTTGTGTGCTTTTCTACAGCTCTTTCTCCATAGCATCACCTCCAAAGCCTGGAGATCCTTGGTGCCAGTGAGGGAAGGGTTCAAAGGGGCTGTTGAGCACAGGGGGGGCTCCTGGCCCTGCTGTGCTCTGCCAGGCAGGGCAAGGCTGAGCTGGGCTGTGTGTGGCATGGGTCCCCTCACTCTTGTCTTATCTCCTAGGGATGAAGTGAACAAAGCCTATCGGAAGCTGGCCGTGCTGCTCCACCCCGATAAGTGTGTGGCTCCCGGCAGCGAGGACGCCTTCAAAGCGGTGGTGAACGCCCGGACCGCGCTCCTCAAAAACATCAAGTAGGGAACAGAGCCATTCAGACCTGGAAACCTTCCCCTCCTCCCAGCTAGCTCCCAAACAGCCATACGGCCGTGGGGCACCCCTCTCCTCCTCACGCTTACCGCTGGCATGGACACACACAATCCCAGCACGGGCTGTGGAAGCAGGACTGCATCCGACCGCAGTGCACTTGCGATGGATGGAAAAGGCGCAGAGTGCTGAGGAGGGGAGAGGGACCCCAGAGCCCTCCCTGCATCCGTGGCCCCAGGTCGTGGTTGGCGTAAGTGCTGAAAGCGGTGGGGTCCCTGCCTTCCCCGCTGCGTTACACCTCCCGGGAGTTACCAGCCGTGGAGGGGTTTGGATGTGTGGCTCTAACCTGTGGATGCAGTGAGGGCAGGGCGAGGTCTGACCCGAAACCTGCTGCACCTGAAAGTGTTGGTGTCGTGGGTGGAGGATGCCCGGGAGGGGCAGTGTGTTGTCAGTCCTGGGTTATCCTGGAGCCGCCTCTGCAAGGCTGCCCATGCCAAAGCCGCATGGGCACTGCCAAGCACTGGGGCGCTTCAGCTCCTTGGTCAAAGCTGGCTCCTTCCAGCGATGCTGCTTTTGGCAGCGAGGAAAAGGGTGGGTTGCTTGAGGAAACCTCTGGTACCGCAGGGAGAAACTGGCTCCAAGAGTGTCCCAGTCTTTCCCAGCTTGTCCCCTGCCTCCTCCCCAAGCTGTCGTGGTGCCAAGAACAGTCCCTTTGGCAGGACTAGGCTCTCCCCCCAGCACACACCTCCTCATCATAGCACGGAGTCTCCTACCACCATCTCCTTCTGTCTCCCTGAGCTCTTAGGAAGAGCCCCGAAGGCTGCAGGCCCTCAAGCCACGGTCTCCCTCTCTCCCAGCCCTCTGCTCCTGCTGCGTTGGCAGGCTCTGGGTAGGTGCCACCATGGGGGACTGTCCTGGAGTGTGGGTGCCGTGGCTATTTGCAGTCAGGAGGAGGGTGCTGACCCAAGGAGGAGACAATTCAGCCCCCAACGTGGCTGCCTGTCAGCTCTGCCCTTCCTCCCCTCGCCCGGCCCCATCTCCCCGGCTTTGCCCCCACCGCAGAGCGGCGTGGGTGCCTGCGATCTGCCCGCTCGCTTGGCCCCCCGGCGCTCTCGGGTTTGGTGAGCACTGGAGGGGGGGGGCATGTACTCCCCCAGCCCTCTTTTCTCACAGCAGCAGCGCGTCGCCCTGCTTTGCTGGTTGTGTTACGGGGCGCTGATCAGCAGGCGGGTGCGCGTTGCTCCCACCTTGTCACAGCTGCTGTTTTCTTTGGATACTCTTGGCCATGTGGCGGGGAGCATTACTGGCCACTTCAACAAGTCCTCGTAGAGGCTTAAGATCTGGCCGTTGCCTTCCTGAAAGAGGTCAGGCCCTCCCTGCCAGGCTCTTAGGGGGACCAAACGGGAGATCCCTCGGTGTCTCATGGTTTTGTCAGGACCCAGTTTTACTTCCTTGCTGCTGCGTGAGGTGGGCAGGGAAGGCCAGGACACTAAGCTGTGGAATGAAAGCCATGGAGTGTGTGCGTATGTATCCTTACCCCACAGGTATCCTGTTCAAAAGTGTTTTCTCTTGTGGTCAGTGCAATATTTTTTGGTTTTTTCACTTTTTTTTCACTTCAAGGCAGTTTTTCTGTGTTTCCCTTTCAAAATATATCATAAATCAACAGTAGATTTCAACCCCCCAACCCCTTTTGGCAGCAAGCACTAAGGGACTTTAAAGCCAGTATCATTTTGCTCTTGCTCTGTTTTCTGGTGCTGGGTTACTGGGAAGAAGAAATAAGCTGTCCTGCTGGGAATTACTTTTTATTCCTGTGGTGTAGAAATAACCAAGGGAAGATGCTGCTACAGGAGGTTAATATTTAAAATAGCTTTGTTTTTCCTCTCCCACGTGTATTAAAAGCTGGGCTGGGGGAGATCAGCAGGGCAGGCACTGGAGCTGCCGCAAGTTACACTGACGGGGTCTCGTTCCATTTTATAGGAGTGCGGAGTTCCCTGGAATCCTCCCCACTTGTCTAATGGAGGAAACCACTTAATTCTGGCTTGCTGCAAAGCTGTTTCTCTGTATTTTTTCTTTCTGTTGAGGAGGGTAAATAATCCTGTTGCTGAATGGTGCACTTCACTTTGAAGGTCAGATCTCGGTGCCTGGAGTGGTTTAACGGCTTCCTCGGTTCCTGCTGCTCAGGGGCTCTCCAGGTCTCTTGTGCCACGCGCGGTCCCTCCTGTTCGCTCCTCAGGTGACTCTGGCCACCGGTCTCGGGGGTTTCTCCTGTCTGTTTACAGAGCTGACCGGATGTTTGGAGACGATTACACACGCATGTCACGTCTAGCCATGCCGGTGACCTTCTAAGTTGTGTTATTTTTATAAATTAAACCCCCTTTGGAACAAAGGAAGCCCTGTGAGCTGTCCTCCTGCGGCAGCCGCCTGCTGTTAATGTTTAATTGCCCTTTGACTCATTTCTCTCCTCCCCAGCCGGGTCTGGCCGAGGCTGGTGGTGAAGAGCTGCCCTGGAGGGGGATGATGGAGATTGTGAATCAATTCAGCGGGAGTGGGAGCTGGGTAAGGGATGGAGGGAACAGCGCGGCGGGGATGTGATGTGGGATACACCCAGCTGCGGTGGAGCCTGGACCCGATCAGGGCACCCAGAGGGGTGGCTCCGTCCTTGCTCCGTGCACACACACCTCCGCACCAACGGCCTCGGCGGTGTGCTTCCCCCATCCCATCCTCATCAGGATCTCAAACTCCCAGTCCCTCCAGCAAGGCTGCCACCACCCAGGCTGTGCCTCTGCGCCGTGAGTCCCACATCCTCCTGCCTCGCGCGAAGTCCTGCTGCTGAAGTGTCCACGCAGTGACAGCCTCCAGGATCTGAATCCCAGATGAAGGGACTTTCCGTTCTGCATCCAAAAACGCAGCCAGGAGCCACTCGGAAGATCTGTGGGAAGAAAAAGCCTCCCTCGATGTGCCGGGGCCGCTGCCCTGCCTGCCTGCACTCTGCCTGCCTCCCAGCGCTCGGTGGAGCCGGCAGGCGGGGAGGAGATGAGGATTTCTGGTCTGGCCCCGTGCCTGACGTGCCCAGGCAGGGCCCGGGGAGCAAACCCTCTCCTGAGAGGAGGCTGCACCCATCCTGCTTCACAAACCAGTGCCAGGTCCTCTTGCTGGCCTTCAGACCCGTTTTGCTGGTGTTCAGACCAGTTAACCTTCCCAACCAGGGCCCAGCCAGGGTGCCCTGCCTGTGGCCAACCTGGGATGGATTGGCCTGGCAGGACATGTCCCGGGGCGGGTGGCACAATGTCCCTGTCCTGTGCTAGCCAAGGCACAGAGGAGGCTGGGCAGCCCAAGCCTCTGCTCCCTTGCGCTCCTTTTCAGCCGCAGCAGGATGGGAATAACCCCGAGCGCAGCCAAAACCTCCGGGGAGCTGTGGCTTTGGCACTTTAATTTTGATATTAATTACTTTACAGAAGCAATTGCTTCCCCTGGCAAAGCAGCCGAGGTGGGGACATGGGAGAGCGTGGTGCCTCCGGCCATGCTGGGGGAGGCCGAGCGTGGTGGAACTGGGGGGGGCTCCTCGCAGCATGGTCCGTGGCTGATCCAAGGCATCTCCATCAGCTCTCAACGCCAGCCAGTTTTCCAGAGCCAGGGGTGCAAGAGAGGAGCAGGCGGCAGCTGGAACACGGGGAAGAGGAGGGGGAGCTTTCTGAAGAGGTTTCAGCAGGGTGTTGGTCAGTTTGGGGGGTGATTTGGGTGACGTAGGCAAAGGAGCGGGGGGGAAACCTTGGGTTTCTCTGCTCCCCTGTTGTAAGGTGGCTGTGACCCCAGAGAGGACGATGGGGTGAGCGGAGCTGGATGAAGAGTGGGCTGGCAGGTTTTATGGGTGCTCATCCCCTGGCGTCGGGGTCCCTGGCTCCCAGCGGGGCCGTCGGCAATCGGTTCAAGATCCATGGGTCCCTACGGCGCGCAGCCCCGGGCGCTGTGGGGTCTGCGAGCTGCTGGAGGGGGACGACGATGAGGATGGAATGGGCAGCAGAGGCCGAGGGATGGCTGCAAGTCGGGGCAACCCCCCCCACACACACACGCACTCCCATTTTCCCCCTGGGAACCGCTTCCCCATCCCCGCAGCCGGCACCGAGAGGGTTACGGAAGGCGGAGACGCACCGGTACCGGCACGGCCGGCGGTGCCTGCCCGCCCCCGGCCCCGGGGAAGCCCAGCCCGCTCCCCCCTTCATCCTTAACCCCCCCCCTTCCCCTCCCCGAGCCTTACCATGCCCCCGCCGCCGCCTCCGCCGCCTCCGCCCCGGCCCCGCGGAGCCGGAGGGGGCGGCGGGGCGTAGGGAGCGGGGGAGGCGGGCGGCGGGGGCCGCCGGAGGATGCTGGAAGCGGCCGGGAGAGGCGAAACGCATCGGGCTGCTCTCCCCAAACCCCCCCCACCCCGGTCCTTCATCCATCCCTCCATCCATCCATCCATCCATCCATCCCTCCATCCCTCCATCCCCGTGGAACGAAGCATCTGGGAAAGGGGCGAAGCCGGGAGCAGAGGAGGGGATCGCCCCCCAGAAGCGGCTGCCCTCGAAGGAGGAGCGGGGAGGCATCGCGACATCTTTCGGGCTCCGCGGCGCTTCGGTTGCAACCTGGCAGTGCGCAAGGGCTGGGGAGCGAGCTGGCAGGGAGCTGGGGAGGCAGGCTGGCTGGGCCCCCGGCCTCCCCGCGCCACGCCGCCCCGTGTTTATAATTATCCCCCTTTCCCTCCTTCGACCGCTCCTCGGCACGCAACGGGATTCGGGGTGACGGCTGCAGGAGAAGGGGAAAGGCCTCGCGGCTCGGCGGCAGGTGAGACGGGGATGCTGCGGGCGATGCCCCGGTGAGCATCGGGGCGCGCGGGGGAGACCGCGGTGTTTCTGCGGGGCCGGAGCAGGGGAAAGCGCCGCAATGCCCAGGAACAGGGCCTTTTCGGAGCCCGAGTGCTCGGCCGAGTACTCCGCTGACTACTCGGTGAGCCTGCCGTCGGACCCCGAGCACGGCGTGGGTCGGACCCATGAGGTGACGGTGCGCAGCTCGGGACCCTGCCTCTGCCTACCCCGCTTCATGCGCCTCACCTTCGCTCCCGAGTCCTTGGAGAACCTCTACCAGACTTATTTCCGCCGCCAACGCCACGAGACCCTCCTGGTGCTGGTGGTCTTTGCTGCCCTCTTCGACTGCTACGTCCTCGTCATGTGCGCCGTGGTCTATGCCACCGACAAGCTGGCTCCGGTGCTGGCGGCGGCGGCCGGGCTGGTCGCCCACGTGCTGCTCTTCATCCTCTGCAAGTACAGGCTGCTCCCCGAACGGGTGGCCCGCAAGTTCCTGCCCTACGTCCTCTGGGTCCTCATCTTGGCCCAGATCTTCTGTTACCTGGGTCTCAACTTCTCCCGCTCGCCCGAGGCCAGCGACACGGTGGGCTGGCAGGCTTTCTTCGTCTTCTCCTTCTTCATCACGCTGCCGCTGCGCTTGGCCCCCATCGTGCTCATCACCGCCGTCTCCTGCGGCATCCACACGCTGGTGCTCGGTGTCACCGTCGCCCAGCAGCGACAGGACGCCCTGGACGAGGGCGCGCTGCTGAGACAGGTACGGGGCTGGCGGGGGGGACACGGCGTCCCCCCTGGGGTGGTGGGGAGTGATGGGCGAATCATCCCCACTTGCGTTTCCACGAGTTCCATCCCCATCCCTGTGCCCTGACCCTAAATCCATATTTGATATCCGGATGCTGTGAACTGCTCATGGTGTTTGCTGGGAGCGGGGGGGGGGGTCGGTCCTCAAAACATATCCGGGGATCAACCCGTGTAGGGAGTGGGGTGCTGGGGAGTGCAGCAGCACCCACCCCTGCTGGGACACACGGCCGCAGACCCGGCCCTGCAAGCAGGGATCCGTCCCCGGGAGCCACCCGGAATGCCTGGACACTTGTGCTACGGTTGGGCTGCTGGGGAAACTGAGGCACGGTGGACTGCAGGCTCTCCCATCCACCCTGCCCGGTGGCCTTGCTTGTGCCAATTTCCCTTTGAATTGCAAAAAGGGCTAAAAATGGCCATTTTTAGCAGAAACGTGGCAGGAGCCCAGCTTCCGGACTCGCAAACAGCCACCAGAGCTTTCCCAGGAGGAAGGAGCCGGGTGGCTGCTCGGCCCCGGCTTGGTCCCAAGCTGGGGGATGGTCCCAGCGATGCCCATCACCCAGCCCCGCGCCTGCAGCACAGCCCGGGGACGCTTTGAGGGGATTTTCTGCACCAGCAAAGCTGGAGAAACAGCGTCCCTGAGCCCAAATGTGGCCCTAAGGACGGGCCACCCATTCAGGAGGGGACATAGGGGTCAGGTGGGGGGAGAGTGGCGCCTGACCCATCGGGTTCTTGATATTTCCTGGGAAATACCCACCTGGAGCAGCTAGAAACTGTGTTTTTTTCCCTAAATCAGTGGGTTTCACTGCTTGGCCAAGTCCCTTTCCTCCCACCATCCATGTGGGGAGCCTTTCTACAGCTGGGGGCGTGGAGCGGGGGGGAAATAAGCCAGAGCTAAAAATTTGTGTGCCAGCGGCTGCTGACGGCAGCGGGGAAAATCCCGCTGGAAGCATCCGCTCTGCTCCATAATGGTGTGGTCTCCGTGGGAGGATGCTATGGGAATTGGGGATGCTCTGGGTCAGGTCCCAGGAGTCCTCCAGCTGCTCCCAACATAAATAGGAAGTGGGGGTTGGGGGTATTTATTCACTTTTTTGGAGGTTTTGGGAGCGTTGAGGTTGGAAAGGAGTTTGGAAAATGGAGCCTGTTCTCCAAAAAGCCAAAGGTACCGGTTTTTCCCGCACCGCTGGGGTGTGTGGCGTGGGGCTGGCTCCTTGGCATGGCCCATGTCCTGGTGTCACATGGGGTTTTTGCAAAGAAAAGCACTTTTTGGGCACAGTTTCTGGAGTGTGCCAGGCTGGGTGGGGGGGCAGTGGCACGGGTGCCCTCCCAGCCATACTCGGCCAGAGGCACCGCGCCGCCGGGAGAAATCCCGGTGCAGCGGCGGCTTCCCCAGTTTTTGCTCCTTCTCTGGGATGCAAACGCTGCACGTGGCCGATCCCAAGCCAAGGAATCCTCTCGCTGCCACCAGCCCCGGGATGCGGGAGGCGAGGGGGACATGCGGCCATCCTCCCCCCCACACCCCGGGGCCGGCAGCGGGCATGCGCCGCCACCACCGCGTTAATCATTGCCGTGGCACGGAGAGTCCGGGGCCAGTAAAAACCTTGGCAACGCGGCATGCCTAAGCCTCTGCCTGCTGCAAAAGGAGGAACATTATGTCCAGAAATAAACATCATATGCTTTATTATTATAGCCGGTGGTGCGGCTCCCGGAGGGCACTGCTATTAATAGGATGAACCGGAGGATGTCGCTTGAGCGGGGCCGGCACGGCCCGGGGTGGGGGAGGTTCGAGAGAGATGCCGGTGGCTTCTGCCCCGCTGTTGGCCACCGAGGAGGAGCCCGAAGGATGAATCGTGGCAGCGGGGGTCTGGTTTGGTGGCGTTTGGGGCCAAATCTGCTGCGGTTGTGTGTGAACCAGCTACGAAGCATCCTCAGGCTCAGCCGGTCCCGGTTCGGATGGTCCCAGCGCATCCCACCATGACTTTTCCTGCAGGACACGGGTGGGGAAGGAGGGAAAAGGTTCAATCCACGGGCCATGCACACTCCCGCGCGTCTTGCTCGCGCTTCCCCCCAAATTACTGAGTGCAAATAATAACCGGTGACCGTGCCGGGAGTGGGGTCTCCTCCGTGTCAGGGTTTTCCCGGCGGTGTTTGGGATGCTGGGAAGTGTTTTGCAACTCAAGGCATGCGGGCAGGCGCTGGGGGAAGTTTTGGGGGCTGAGCGTCCGTTGCACGGCTGCAGGGTGCAGCTGGGAGATGCTCGGGGTGGGACGCAGCCGTGCCATGCAGCGCTGGGTGAGCGGGTCCCCAGGGGGTTTCCAGTGGCCCTGGCGTGCCGAGCCATGCCGAGCCATGCCGAGCCGTGCCGAGCTGTGCCGAGCCGCCCCGTGCCCCTCCAGCCCCAGGAGAGTTGCCCGTTGTTATGACAACCCAAGAGGCAGGTTAAAAATAGCAAGTGGCTGCTTGTTTTGGGGGTTTCTTCTCCGTGCCCACCTCCAGACGGCTCCTCGCTCGCCATCTGCCGCGCCGTGGGTGCGGGGGCTTCCCGGGGATCCCCCGGCTGCAGCCGTGGGGCCGTGGGGCAGGATCCAGCCCATGTACTCTCCCCTGCTCATCGTGCTCTTCCCCCGCCCCCCAAAAAAATGTTTCCCCTGCTGTAAATAATTTTTTCAGCCCCGGGATGGTGCCGTGCCAGCACCGCCAGTGCCAGGGCGCTGTATTTATTGCCACACGTGGCCCGGTTCATCCGTGCCTCAGTTTCCCCCTGCGAGGAAGGGGTTGGCAGCTCCTCCCTGTCGCCATGCGGTGAGACTGGGCTACTCAGTGCTCGATGCTGTCGGGTAGTAACACCTCCGAGCACAGGGACACCCAGGGACTGGGGTCACGTTAGGGCTTTCCTCCGAGTGAGCTGGGCTATGGGGTATGGGGACCAGGGACGGGACAAGGTTGGTTCCGGGGAGTTCGGGATCAGGAGAAGGATGCTGAGTGCAGCAGCACATCCCTGATGGAGACCAGCCCAGGAACGGCTCCGTGCTCTTCCCGCTGCCTCCTCCGCACTGGCTGGGACACAGCCCATGGCCCACGGGGTGGGAGGACGTCTCCATGTCCCCATCACCCCTTCGGCATAGCTGGAGCCTGTTATCACATCCTCCCCATCGCTCTTCCCCTTTCTAGACTAAACAAACCGAATTCTTTCAACTTTCCCTCATCGGTCAGATTTTCCACAAAGAGCACTTTGCTCCCGTCTGCAAACCTGCTCTGTCTGTCCCGGGCTGTGGGGACACCCGGGGTCCAGCCGGTGAGGTGGGATGTGTCCAGCCCATGGGGACAGGATCCAGCCCGAAACACGGGGTCCAGCCCATGGAGCTGGGGTCCAGCCTGCGGGATGGGACAGGGTCCAGCTCATGGGGACAAAGTCCATCCCGTGAGAACAGGGTCCATCCCATGGGAACAGGATCCATCCCATGGGGATCCAGCCCGGAGGATGGGGTCCAGCCCATGGAGCTGGGGTCTGGCATGTGGGATGGGACAGGGTCCAGCTCATGGGGACAGAGTCCAACCCATGGGGACAGGATCCAGCCTGGATGATGGGGTCCAGCCCATGGAGCTGGGCTGTAGCCTGCAGGATGGGACAGGGTCCAGCTCATGGAGACAAGATCCAGCCCAAAGGGTAGGGTCCAGCCCATGGGGACAGGGTCTGGCTCATGGGGACAGGGTCCAGCCCATGGGGACAGGATCCAGCCTGGATGATGGGGTCCAGCCCACGGAGCTGGGCTGTAGCCTGTGGGATGGGACAGGGTCCTACCCATGGGGACAAAGTCCTGCCCATGGGGACAGGGCCCAACCCAGGGTTGGGACAGGTCCAGCCTTCAGGACGAGGCAGCGATCCTCCACGCCATGCTCCCTTGAAACCCCAAGGAAAACAGGGTGGGTTGTCACAGCCAGCAACACGCAGGGACATCCATCTCCAGTGCTGCAAAATCCAAGGTTTTGGCCGTTCAGAAGGACATAGAGGGTCAGGAGCACGAGTCAATACGTGATTTTAGGGTTTGGCTGTGTTTTATTAACTTTTTCTGCGTGAAGGGGTGCAGCTCCCGTGGCAGGGGTGGAGGGCGCGGATGGCACGTGAGCCGCCGCATCGCTGTCCCCCGGGGCTGCGCCCGGCCCCGCCACCTGGCTGCCTTTTTCCAAAACATCTCTGCAAGCTTTAATGAAGCAAAGTCAGCCTGCGGGGACCACGAGGTCTCCTCGGATGCTCAGGGCGTGATCCCCAGCTAGATCCCTCCTGCAGAGCCACCGTGACGGTCCCCCTGGTCCCCAGCGTGTGTCCCCAACAGTTAATGGTGGCCGGGGCTCTGTGATTTATCCCCAGGGTGTATTTTATGTCCTCCATCGGTTGAATACTTTTTTCCACTCTCACCGATCAGGCTCCGCTGACAAATAGGGACTTGCAGTGACACCAGCGCTGTCCCCATGGCTCCGCTCACCCCCATCTCCTTTTCTCCGTCCCCAAAGATCCTGTCCAATGTCGCCATCTACCTTTGTGCCATCACGGTGGGCACCATGTCCTACTACATGGCCGACCGCAAGCACCGCAAAGCCTTCCTCGAAGCACGCCAGTCCCTGGAGGTCAAGCTCAACCTGGAGGAGCAGAGCCAGCAGCAGGTAGGAGGCAGGGGACAGCGTGGGGACAGGGCAGGGGACAGCGATGGGACACCAGCTTCGGGACGTGGATAAGGCACCCGTAGCCTGCACCCTGCCCAGCATGGAGGGACCATGGCAGGTGGCGATGGGGACAGGAGGCCATGCGTTTGCAGTTTTGTGCCCAATCTGGGGACTCTCCATGTGACCATCCTCTTCCAGGACCTCCAAGCTCCTGCCATGGCCACCACTAAGCTGTCCCCATCCCCGAGCACTGCCACGCAGCAGGTCCCTCGATATTGCCACGTGGCAGGTCCTCATCCCCATGAACAACCACGTGGCACGTCCCCAGGTGCAGCCTCATGGCAGGTCCCCGGGCATGGCCACGTGGCGGGTCCCCACCCCTGTGCACAGCCGCATGGCAGGTCCCAAGGGTTGGCCTTGCATGTCCTTGTTGCTGGACATGCAAGGCAGGTCCCTGTCATTGGGCACTGCCACGCAACATGTCCCTGGCCCCAGACACAACATGGCAGGTCCCCATCCCCAGGTATGGCCACCAGCATGTCCCCATCCCCAGGCACGGCCACCAGCATGTCCCCAGCTCTGAGCATGGTCACGCAGCGTGTCCCCATCCCCAGGCACAACCACATGGCAGGTCCCTCTCCCTAGGCATGGCCATCCGCAGGTCCCAATCCCTGAGCATCATGGCCACACAGCATGTCCCCATCCCTGAACGTGGCCACCAGCACGTCCCCATCCCTGAACATGGCCACGCAGCGTGTCCCAATCCCCAGGCATGGCCATCAGCAAGTCTCCAACCCTGAGCATGGCCACATGGCATGTCCCCATCCCTGTGCTTGGCCACACAGCATGTCCCCATCCCCAGGCACAGCCACCAGCAGATTCCCATCCCTGTGCTTGGCCACACAGCATGTCCCCATCCCCAGGCACAGCCACCAGCAGATTCCCATCCCTGTGCTTGGCCACACAGCATGTCCCCATCCCCAGGCACGGCCACCAGCAGATTCCCATCCCTGTGCTTGGCCACACAGCATGTCCCCATCCCCAGGCGTGGCCACCAGCAGGTCCCCATCGGGACCCCAGCCATCTCATGGGCTTGTCCTGCAGCAGAGTCCCACACACATGGCTGTGCCGGCACCGTGCCGTGGTGGCCCGGCAAGAGGAGCGGTGGGAGGGGACAGGCGGTGGTGCCAGCCGGCTGTTTCAAAGCCCTGTTGTCTCCAGCCACCGTCCGGTGACGAGCTGGGCTAATTTTAGCACCTTATCTGGGGCCTCTCTCCCCGTCTCCCATCTCTTATCTGGTCGATCCGCTGCCAGCAATTTGCTCCCAATGGCAACAAGAGGCACGTGGCGGGGCCGGGCCAGTGCCACCGGCGTCCTCTTTGCTGCAAAACCTGGGTGGATGCTCTGATGGCTAATAAGGGGTTAGGGCCAGGGAGGGATTTGGGTGCTGGAGGCAAATCCTGGGGCAGGGGGATGCTCCGAGCGAGAGCGCCTTCAGGGCCCCAGCTCGTGGGTTCGGTGGGATACAGGAAGGGACACAGGGATTGTTATCACATGAGCTCATTTTCCGTAGGGAATTGAGCTAAAAATAGCCTGTGATGTCGCAGGAAAAGCTGCTGGCGTGTGGCCGAGTGGCTCGGGGCAGGGGGGCCATGGGGCAGAGCGATGCTGGCGGATGGATCCTTCCCTCCTCCCTCCAGAGCATCAGTGGTGGCCGAACGGGCAGCCCGGTGGGCAGAGCTAAGGTTAGCGGGAGCCGAGAGGAGCCGGGGAGCTCCCACACGCCTCCCTGCCAGCAGCCCCCGGGGACGGGGACGGGGACGGGGACATGGTGCCGTTCCTCCAGCAACAGCCCCGTCGCGGCTGCGCGCGCAAACGCCCCCGTCCCGGGGGAAAAACCTGCTTCATTAACCAAGTTACTTACATTTAGTGCCAATCCCCACACGCAGCCGGGAAGATCTATCCCTTCTCCAGCTCCGGGGCTGCGGGGACGGCAATGGGTACGATGTGCCCACATGGGTTTGATCCTCCTGGGGGACCCTGGTTGAGTCTTATGCCTGGATATGGGGAACCCACGGCGCTTTTAAACTGATAAATCCTCCCTGGCAGGGTTTAATCCAGATCCATACACCCAGCCCCGACCCACCTTCGGGGCAGGACACCCTGGGGCAGCTCGCAGGGACCTTGGGGGACGTCGGGGCAGACCCCGACGTCACTCCCAGCACCAAGTTCCAGGTTTATTTGGGCTGATAAAGCCTTGGGGACATCGGGGCAGACCCCGAGGTCGCTCCCAGCAGCGTGTCCCAGGTTTATTTGGGCTGATAAAGCCTTGGCCGACCCAACGCATTTTAAGGCTCAAGCTCCCAGCGAGGGTTTGCGCTCTGTGTTGCACCCGCAGAAGGGATCTGGGTGCGCGAGCAAATTTTGCAGCTCATCAGCCCGTGTCCAAATAAGTCTGTGGGACTGTCCCTTCTTCCCACGGCTCTGGGGACAGGCAGGCTGGTGGCTGCAGCGCCCCAAACCCGCCGCCCTCCCATCCTTCCTTGGCTGGGCTTTATTCCCACTTGCAAAAAATCTTGATAAGACCTTGTAAAATAGGGAGGAAAATGGTAAAAAGCAGTTGTTGGCATCCCTGGCAGAGTGTCACCAAGGGGGACCTGCCACCCATGGGAGCATTCCCTCCACCCATGGGTGCAGGTTTGGAGTTGGGGTGGTGGCTCCCAGCTCCCCGGGGTGCCTGGGACACCCAGCTCTGAGCTTAATCTCCTGTTTCATCCATGGCTTGATCCACCCGCTCCTTCCCCGCGTGCGGCTGAAAGGGTGAGCTAAAGACCTGGCTGAGCCCCGGGATCCTCTGGGGACAACCAGCACCAGGAGCCAGGGGCTGGGAGCTTGGGAATGTCACTTGGCTGCTCCCTGTTCCCACGGAGAGGGGAGCGCTTGGACCGTGGAGCACGTACCGGGCATCTGCACCGGGGATTTCCACCGGGGATTTGCACCAGGGATTTCCACCTGGGACTCGCACCTCTGCCTTGCTGCGCTTGGCACGGGGCTTGGCTTCGTGGCGTGGTCAACTCCCATCCCTGCCCCGTCCCCCAGGAGCGGCTGATGCTCTCCATCCTGCCCAAGCACGTGGCCGACGAGATGCTGAAGGACATGAAGAAGGACCCCAGCCAGAAGGAGATGCAGCAGTTCAACACCATGTACATGTACCGCCACGAGAACGTCAGGTAGGACCCAACCTTCACCCTGTGGGATGAAGTCTCCAATTTATTATTTTTATTTTTTTTTTTGCAGAAATGTGTATTTTGCCGTCCTGGCTAGAAAAGAGGGAGAGCCTGGGGTGGTTTGCAGTTAAACGAAGGGTGAGAGGGGACGGCCACCAGCCAGACCGCGGCTTGGGGCCCCTTTTTGCTCCAGCCGTGGTTTGCAGAGCAGCGTTTTCAGCCGTGTCCCAAAAATAGCCTTTTCTCAGGCGTGAGTGCCCCAGCGACGAAGGAGAGCGGGGAAGGGGGGAGGGGGGGTGCGGGGGACACACACACACACACACACACACACACACACACACAGAGGGACGCCGGGGCTGAGCCGCTCGCCGTTGCTCCCCGCAGCATCCTCTTCGCGGACATCGTGGGCTTCACCCAGCTCTCCTCCTCCTGCAGCGCCCAGGAGCTGGTGAAGCTCCTCAACGAGCTCTTTGCCCGCTTCGACAAGCTGGCAGCCGTGAGTGTACCCCCCCCCCGACACCCCCCCGGCCTGGCCTGCAATGAGTCGGGCAGGTCTCAGCCACCACCTCGCCACCTGAAAGCCGCGTCCCGGGATGGCGGGGGGAGGAGGTTAAAATACTATGGCTCTGAGATGTGGGGGAGACACCCTGCCCCGCGCTGCAAAAATAGAGCTGGGAAGGGGATGGGGGGATCGGGGGACTGGGGAGGAGGGAGCCCCCCCGCCCACCACAGCCAGGGTGCAGCCGGGCTCCCAGCCGAGCCCTGGGGGGAGGCAGGGTGGGAATGGAAAATCCGATTATTTTGTGTCCCAGCCGGGCGCGGGAGATTTCTGCGTGGGTCAAGGTCAGCCTGGGAGAGGGATGGAGGGAGCTGAGAGGGGGGGTCCCGGCTGATGGGAGGGTGGGGGGGTGCTGACACCGTGCCCCCGCCCCCCCCCCCCTTTTTTCCCCAGAAATACCACCAGCTGCGCATCAAGATCCTGGGCGACTGCTACTACTGCATCTGCGGGCTGCCCGAGTACCGGGAGGACCACGCCGTCTGCTCCATCATGATGGGGCTGGCCATGGTGGAGGCCATCTCGTAAGGGCTTTCTCCTGGGGGAGCGGGGAGACTTCACCACCCCCCTCCCAGGGTGGGGTGTCGGGGTGGGCAGGGGGTCCTGGTGGGCTGGGGTGCACCCTGGGCATCCACCCTCTGCAAAATGCATCAAAATACGGAGGGGGTGATCACTAATGATGGGGAGGGTGGGATTGGGATGGGCTGTGGGGTGGGGATGGATTGGGAAAGGGGTCACCTCCATCCCTGGAGACATCCCAGGCCAGGTTGGACGAGGGCCTGAGCAGCCTGGTCTAGTTGAAGATGTCCCTGCTCATGGCAGGGGGTTGGACTCGGTGGCCTTTAATGGTCCCTTCAACCCAAACCATTCTATGATTTGATGATCCTTCATCGTCCTTGCCTTCCCACCCCCAGCTACGTGCGGGAGAAGACCAAGACGGCGGTGGACATGCGGGTGGGGGTGCACAGCGGGACGGTGCTGGGGGGCGTGCTGGGCCAGAAGCGCTGGCAGTACGACGTGTGGTCCACCGACGTCACCGTGGCCAACAAGATGGAGGCGGGGGGCATCCCCGGGTGAGCATCCCCAGGGGGGAGGCGGGGGACTGGCATGGGGTGCCCTGCACCCAAGGGTGACGCTGGCGCCCGGTGCCGGCAGGCGGGTGCACATCTCGCAGAGCACCATGGACTGCCTGAAGGGCGAGTTCGAGGTGGAGCCGGGTGAAGGTGGCTCCCGCTGCGAGTACCTGAAGGAGAAGGGCATCGTCACCTACCTCGTCGTGGTCCCCAAGCAGCCCCTGCGCAACGGCATCAACGGGGTGGTGAGTGGTGGCAGCGGCACCACGGTGAGATGGGGTTGGGGGGGGGACACCCCACCGTGACCCACCACCTTCCACCTTGCAGAAGCTGTCGCTGACCTCGTCCCATGGTGGTTCCCCACCGTTGGTCAACACCAAGGAGCGCAACGGCAGCCTCAGCCTGGCCTGCACCAGCCCCGAGGAGCCCGAGGAGCCCGACGCCAGGGTGAGGGGCGTCCTGGAGAGTGGGGAGGAGGATGGAGAGGTACAGCCCATGCAAAGCACCTCACCTGCATTTGGGGGGGTTGCTGATAGCCACACCGCAGCAGTTGAGCGCCCCGTGGGTGCCGGCATGGTCTTGCTGATGCCTCGGCCGTGCGGGCGCAGGCGGTGAACCCCTCCTTCCCCAACCCTCGGCGGCGGCTGCGGCTGCGGGACTTGGCCGAGCGGGTGATCGACGCCTCGCAGAATGAGCAGGAGCTCAACAAGCTGCTCAACGAAGCTTTGCTGGAGCGCGAGTCTATCCAGGCGTGAGTCACCCTGGCCGGCAGCACGTCCTGGCACGGCTCGGCAGGTCCCTGGTGTCGCCGGGCACTGACGGGCACTGTCACCGGCAGGCTGAAGGGGAAGAGCACCTTCCGTCTCTCCATGCGCTTCATCGACCCCGAAATGGAGACGCGCTACTCAGTGGAGAAGGAGAAGCAGAGTGGGGCCGCCTTCAGCTGCTCCTGCGTTGTCCTCTTCTTCACTGCCTTGGTGGAGGTCTTCATCGACCCCTGGTACAGCAGGGAGGTGGTGGGGATGGGTGGCCCCAAGCCACTCTTGGCTCCACGGGGCTTCAAACCCATCTTCTCTTGGCCTTTTTGACAGGTTGGTGGCCAACTATGTGACCTTCGTGGTGGGAGAGATCCTGCTGCTCATCCTCACCCTCTGCTCGTTGGCTGCCATCTTCCCCCGGGTGAGATGGGATGGGCTCACCACTCATGGTGATGGGACACTGTGATGTCCCATCACCGTGTCCTGCCTACGTGAACCCCTCCCCACCTTCCTTTCCCCGCAGGTCTTCCCCAAAAAGCTCGTGGCCTTCTCCACCTGGATCGACAGGACCCGCTGGGCGCGCAACACCTGGGCCATGGCTGCCATCATCATCGTCACCATGGCCGACATCGTGGACATGGTGAGCCACCAGCCCAGGCACCAGCAGGGCTGAGCCTGCTCCAGCCTCCATCCAGGCAACCCATAATTGTGCACAGCCCCGTGCATGGCCGATCGTTAAAGCAATTTGCAGGGCTGCACTGTTGGGGGGAAATTTAGGTCAGGTGTCCTCGTCCTGCTCTGCAAAGCACCCTGTCCCTTTGGGTGGTCATGCAGCCCATGGAGAGGTGCACCCTGTCCCCACGTCCCCGTCCTCACCCTGCCCTCGTGCCCCCAGCTCAGCTGCCGGCAGGACCACGGTGGGATGGGCAACGGGACGGTGGGGCCACCGCGGCTGGGTGGCTGCGGGGAGCAGCCCAAGTACTACAGCTACATCGCCCTGCTGGCCTTGGTGGCCACCATCATGCTGGTGCAGGTCAGCCACATGGTCAAGCTGACCCTCATGGTGCTGATCACCGGGGCCACCGGCGCTGTCAACATCTATGCCTGGGAGCACATCTTTGACCAGTACGACCGCCGCCGCGGCCAGCAAAGCACGTAAGGGGTGGCAAGGGGGTGGGCACGGGGCTGGGGGGCACGGCCGTGCCCACCGCCCACCCACGCCTGGCTGACTCTGCTGGCAGGTCCTCGCTGGTCCCCTCCAAGTACTCCATGACGGCGATGATCTTCATCGTGATGCTCAGCTTCTACTACTTCTCTCGCCACGTGAGTGACTTGACCCCCAGCCCCGGGAAGGTCCCATCTCCTCTGTGTCTTCACCCTCAGCTCCTGCCCTTATTTCTTGCAAGCTCCAAGGCAGCAGGATTTGTCCCCAGCTGTGAACAGCGTCTCCAGCTCTTCTCCAAGGAAGGCCTGTCGCTCCAGGACCACATCAGTGCAGAGAACACCTCCGTCTTACCCCCATGGTTAGGGATGGGCACGACGTGGTGGCCCCAAAGCCCATGCCTGCTCTGTGAGGGTGCCTTTTACACCTCGGAGCAGGTCTCATGTCCCCAGTTAGGGCTTCACTTTGTCCCAGAGCCTTCTTCCAGGCTGCGTCCAAGCCCAGACTGGCCCCACAGCAACCATGATGCTCCCAGCACTGGAGGAGACCCACTGGTGGGTGGGAACTGGGAGTGCAGCCATCTCCTCCCACCCACAGGTGGAGAAGCTGGCCAGGACCCTCTTCCTCTGGAAGATCGATGTCCACGACCAGAAGGAGCGGGTCTACGAGATGCGGCGCTGGAATGAGGCCCTTGTCACCAACATGCTGCCCGAGCACGTGGCCCGGCACTTCCTGGGCTCCAAGAAGCGGGATGAGGTGAGGGGCGCCCAGGAGGGGGGATTTGCCCTACTTTTTTTTTTTGGGGGGGTGGGCTCTGGATCCAAAGGCTTTGCTGAAGGCTCTGGTTGAGCATCTTTGATTGTATGAAGATGATGTCTTGGCCATGCAAGGTAAGGTTGCAGAGCACCCTCATGTTTTCACATGTGCCAAGGGAAGATGGCTTCATGGGAGGGTTTGGGTTTGCCGGAGGTGCTGGTGTCATGTGTGGGCATGTGCCCGACTCATGGTCACCCTCCTGTCCCACCCTCAGGAGCTGTACAGCCAGTCCTACGATGAGATCGGTGTCATGTTCGCCTCCCTCCCCAACTTTGCTGACTTCTACACGGAGGAAAGCATCAACAACGGGGGCATTGAGTGCCTGCGGTTCCTCAACGAGATCATCTCTGACTTTGACGCAGTGAGTCGGGATGGAATCAGTCACGGGGATGACATGGGACTTGGCCAGACCTTCCCTTCCTGCCCCATCTCGGGGTAGAAGGACCTGTGTGGCCCTGGGGTGCCTGAGGGTCCTGTCTCCATGCCTCAGCTCCTGGATGAACCCCAATTCCGGTGTATCACCAAAATCAAAACCATCGGCAGCACCTACATGGCCGCTTCTGGAGTGACTCCCGATGCCAGCGCCAATGGCTACAGTGCCAAGGTGAGGAGTCTTTGTGGTGGGGGGACAGCGGGCAAGGGGTGCGCAGGCCTGACCCACGCTGTCCTTGCAGAAGGAGACCCTCTCGGATAAGGAGCGTTGGCAGCACTTGGCCGACCTGGCCGACTTTGCCTTAGCCATGAAGGTGACGCTGATGAACATCAACTACCAATCCTTCAACAACTTCATGCTCCGCATAGGCAAGTCCGGGAGTGTGGAGCAGGGTCTGCCTTGGTGTCCCCCATCCCTCCTTCCCCACCAGTGGTGGGACACTGGGCAACAGTTGTAGTTTGGCAGCTGAAGGCAGTGGTGCTGGTGGGGGGGTGGACTTCATGGCCCCAACCCACCCCCTGGGACAGACTTTCCTGCAGACCAGGATGTCCTGTCCATGTCACCAGGCACAGAATAACATCTGCATCCCGTCTTGCACAGGGATGAACAAGGGGGCCGTGCTGGCGGGTGTCATCGGCGCCCGCAAACCGCACTACGACATCTGGGGCAACACGGTGAATGTGGCCAGCAGGATGGAGTCCACCGGCGTCATGGGGAACATACAGGTGGGGTGACGAGGAGTAGGGACAAATCTGCAACCCGTGGTGGGGGCTGCAGCCCTCAAAACACCCCAAGCTTTGGATGGGAGGGGGACAGCAGCGCTGGGAGCACACGGGAGGGTCAGGTCTGGCTGAGGGGCTACTCCGAGCTGGGAATGGGGCAAGGTGGGGCTCAAAGAAGGGAACCCCAAGACAATGGGGTGGGCGCCCAGCTGGCGGGTAGACCTGTTGTCCAAGTGGCACGTGGGGGTCCCTGCTCCCCATGCCATGAGCCAGGGAAGGACCCCCAAGCCTCCCACCACGTCCACTTGTCCCCGCAGGTGGTGGAGGAGACCCACCTCATCCTGAAGGAGTACGGCTTCCGCTTTGTGCGCCGGGGAGCCATCTACGTCAAAGGCAAAGGGGAGCTGCTCACCTTCTTCCTCAAGGGCCGGGAGAAGCAGGGCTCCTTCGTCAACGGCTCCTCCGTCACCCTGCCCCATCAGGTGGTGGACAGCTCGTGAGGGTCCGGCGCCCACCCACCACCACAGCCACCGCCCCCCGGCGCCGAGCAGGGTGGCTCGGGAGGGACCCGGCACCCGCCGCCAGGAGCGTCCATCCCACTGCCATCCGGATCCGCAACCAAACTTGAGAAACCAACCCCTTCGCACGACCCTTTCCAAGCCCCCACCGGAGGTTTCTGGTTGGGGGGGTTCGCTCCATCGCGCCTGTGGCTGAGCAGGAAGGAGACACGGGGCCGCCTCGGTGGGCTCCTCCGGCCGTTCACGCTCGCGTGCAAGCGCACGCCAGCTTGCAACCCTCGGCGGGCACGGGGCCAGGGACACACGCTGCCTTTTTCCGGGCATCCCGGGTTTCACCAGGCAGGCAGGGGACAGCATGACATTAAAGTAGCATCACGGGGCCCCGGCCACCGCGCGCTGGGCACGAGGAGATCCAAACTCAGGGCTGGATGGGAAGACGCCACGTCTCTCCTGCGTGCCGGGAGCGGTAGCAACAAACCGGCAGCGTCCGGGGTTTGCCGTTAGTTCGTACCAAGTTCATCCTCGTCACAAACCACCGTAGTTAGGGAGATCGGGGAGACGGAGAGCACAGTGCCGCCTTTGAAGGCGGGGAAGAAGGAAAAGGAACCAATATTGTGTATTTCAGATATATAAATATATATAATATAAGAGTACAGATTGACATTTATATTTTTAACTGTGCCTGTTCCCTCCCTGCGGCGGGGCTCGCGCTCGTCCGGACGCTGCCCTGCGCGCGCTGTGGTCGGCTGCTGTCACTTTGCTGTCACTCGCGGGAGGAGAGGAGCAGGGACTGGCGCGTTAAACCCGGTGCTGCCGGGGCCGGGGGGAGAAGGCAGGCACCCGCTGAGTGTAATTACGCCGCTAGTTTCTTCTTGAATAGAAGCAGTTGAATTTCGAAGCCTGGTTCTGCGCCTGCTTTGTTCTGGGGGTTGTGGATGTCGAGAAGGGTTTGACCCTTCCCCAGGGGATGTTGGTTGTGGAGGGGTCCCCAAAGGGGAGGCTGGTGCCAGGGCTGAGCAGCTCCCGGCGGTGGCATTCGCTCCCCTCCATCCTTGGGGCTCGCCTAACCCCTGGGAAAGGCAATACGAATGATACGGGAGTTTAATCCCCATCAGGACAAACAAAATAAAATCCACATCCACCGCCCACGCTGCTCCCTGCCTGCCACCACAGGGCCCGGCTGCGGGTGCAAGCAGCACCCACGGGGACCCGGAGCGATGCTGGAGAGGGGGAGAATCCTGCATCCGCACCCGGCCTGCCAAACGCAGCCCTCTGAAGGTGTTTGTACCCTGGGAGACAAGCCTTGGGGCTGTGAAGGCTCTTAGGGAATCACAGAATCGCCCAGGTTGGAAGGGACCTTTCAGATCATCAAGTCCAACCATCATCCCAACACTGCCAAGGCCACCACTACCCCATGGCCCTCAGCACCACGTCTGCCTGGCTTTTCAATCCCTCCAGGGATGGCGACTCCACCCCTGCCCTGGGCAGCCTCTTCCAATGCTTCACAACCCTTTCTGGGAAGGAATTTTGGCCTGGACCTGCCTCTCTCTGTCCCACACAAACACAGGATTGTGCCCAAGACCTGGGTTAAGCCTGGCTTTGCTCCAGCCGCCTCAGGGACAAGCTGGGACACTTCACCCTCACGGCTCTAGTGCCCAGTTCCCCCAGATTTCCCCCAAAACCCTACAGCAGGGTCAGGGCTCTGCCTCCCCTGGCAGGAGCGGTAGGAAGAGGGACCTCAAGAGGAAGGTCCGCAGGGAGAGGGCAGGGACCGACACCTAAGTCTGTCCTCTGCAAACTCCTGGCTGCCCGAGGCACCCAGCAGCACTTTTTCTCCTTCCCAAACATTTTTCGCAGAAGAAAACACCACCCCAGAACCAGAAGTGATGTGGGACAACGACAACGCCTTTTGATGATGCATCAGGAGCAGACATTCGAAAGCCCAGACCTCTCCAGACAGCAGCAAGCGGGTGAATGCTCACCCCGCCGGCACCCCACGAGCTGCCAGCTCTTCTCAAGCAGCTTCACTCTCGCTCGAGCCTTCCTCCCCGAGGAGCTCCCACCATCAGGGGCAAGAATCTGGAGCTACGGCACTCAAAAGCCGAAGGCTACATTCAAACAGGCTGTCCACTTCAGCCTGGACGAGGAGCTCTAATGATTAGAGAAACAATTAAAATGAATTATAAAGTGCTTTCCCCGTGCCTCACCGCACGTGGGACGGGCATAAAAATGAGACAGAAGAAAATACTCTCATTTAAACCACGTTATATACGTTGTCATTGAAACCCCATTCTCTTCTGCTAAACCACATTATAAGGCTAAAGGAAATCAACAGGTTTTTGTTGTTTTTTTTTTTTTTAAAGACCACGATTTCAGTAATGCAGAACTTTTATTAACAAGTTTAAAAAATACTGTGACAAAACAGTAAGGTTTCAAAGATCTGAATGCAGACTTGAAGCACGACGATGGGACACCAGCGAAACTGCCCCATGCCTGAAGGGAAGCACGTGTAAAGCCACTGCTGGTGTGAAATTTTCGGGAAAGGTCAGTGTTTGTGCTTTGGGGGGGGTTAATGCAGCCCACACGAGGGCACGGGTTGCTGCTGGCAGTAACTAAACCTCACCTCTGTCCCTCAGCCCCGTCCAGCTTCTAACCTGAAGTCCTTTCCTGGCTGCAGTAAGCAGGGCACAGATTATTCCCGCTTGCTCCCCTCTTTTTGAGGTGCACTGGATACAAGCAGGGTGCTGATCCATAGGGCATTGCCCCCAAAGCACCGGGATCCTGAAGGTTCAATATAGTTTCCGATTCCAATTGTGAGACGTTTCCTGCAGCTGTGGAGTTCGGTGGCACCAACCGCAGAGATCGGCGCCCGCGCAAGCAAGCGGCACAGCGCTGAGGGAAGATTACCTGCGACAAGACATCCAAAAGCCTCGAGGAATCATCGTTCTTGAGATTCAAACTGGGCCAGCGCTGCTGACGGAGCGGAAGGCTTTGTGCAAGGCCATGCAGCGAAACAGGTCTGAGTGAGCTGCCGCCGTCTCCGCTAGGGATGCGGGAGCATCCGCTGGCAGACAGAAGGGGACGGATCAATGGGGAAAGGAACGTATCGCCAGCATAAAACTATTTGCTTCTCATTCTTCCCTTGTCCCCGAGGAGTTTTTCCACTCTCCCTCGCCATACAGTTTTTCTTCTCATAACCCTTCTCTCTCCTTCCTAACCCTTTGCCCCCTGCAGCTCTCCCATGGGATTCGATGGCTGCGGAGAGTGCCGAGCCTTAAGCGACACCCAGTGCTGGAGGGTGAGGACAGGACTGCGGGAGCCTCAGCCACCTAGTTGCCCTCTGAGCTCAGAAGACAGTGAAAATTGTGAGGAAAGGCAGAGCTTCACCTCTAAAGGGATGGCTAGCACAAGGAAAGGAGAGGGGGGACTGTTGATACATAGAATCACAGAATTGTTATGGTTGGAAGAGACCTTTGAGATCATCAAGTCCAACCATTAACCCAGTTCTGACAAACGGACCACTACCCCATGGCCCTCAGCACCACGTCTGCCCGGCTTTTCAGTCCCTACAGGGATGGCGACTCCACCACTGCCCTGGGCAGCCTCTTCCATGAGGAAATTGTTCCCAATATCCATCCTAAACCTCCCCTGGCGCAGCTTGAGGCCGTTTCCTCTTGTGCCATGGCCTGTTCCTTGGGAGAAGAGCCCGACCCCCCCTGGCTACCCCCTCCTTTCAGGGAGCTGTAGAGAGCCAGAAGGTCTCCCCTCAGCCCCCTCTTCTCCAGGCTGAACACCCCCAGCTCCCTCAGCCGCTCCTCACCAGACTTGTGCTCCAGACCAGTACACGACTCCTCCTCCAGCCTAACTGCAAGCCAAGGAGCTCGCAGAGCAGGCCTGAGACCGGGACTGATGGCAGAGCGAAGAGATCCTCAGTCCCAGCTGCTCTGTTCACAGCTCCATCTAGCTGCACATCGCTCCGCAGCCCAGCCCAGCCCGCCCTGAGCGGGACACGGCACGGCTGGAAACACAGGGAGGCTGGAAACACAGGGAGGCTGGAAACACAGGGAGGCTGGAAACACAGGGAGGCTGGAAACACAGGGAGACGGGCAACCGATTCCTCAGCCCACTTTGACCTTTGTGGTAGTCAGAAAACAGCGCAGACCCAGGACTGCGCTGTGTCACGGCGTTAGGGCACAAGACACAGCACCGGGGCCAGCCTTTGCCGTACCAGGAGGAGGGAGCGGTACCGGTACAGAGCAGGGGGAGCAGGTGGTGCCAGGGAAAGATTTTCAGGCAGGGATCGTTGTTAGGAGTATTTAGATCTTTGTTACGAGTATTTTACAGTATCCCCAACCCTTTCTAAAGGGTCATAAAACCTCACCCCTGTCTCTCTCTGCCGTTGCACTGCAGGACGTGCCGGCACCGCTCACGCTGCAGCAGGGGCAACTAGGGCCTGGCTGCACAATGCGAGACACCCCAGCACCGGGCCTCGATGAATCATTTCTCTAATTGCATTGAGAGAGAGAGAGAGAGAGAGAGATTCCTGATGCCAAAAAGACTGTGTCTTATTTGCTTACAACTAGCCCCCGTGCTATGGAAAGATCACGGGGCTGGGTGCCAGGTTTTCAAGGATGGGAAACGAGTCCAAGGCCGTAAGTTGACGGGAACAAACTATAGCTGCGATTGAGGCTGACAGCGTCCGAGTTTCTGGCCGCACCGGCTGGCCAGGCTCTCCCACATGCGCGGAGTGCACAGGCTTGTGAAAACAGCATCCTGATCCTGCTGGGACCGTCCCGGAGTCTACACTCCAAGGAACTGCAAACTTGGAACGCGCAGCCCCTCTGTCTGAAGTGACCCAAGCTCGCGCTCACACCTTCCCTTTCTCAGCCCCATCGTATTTCCCTCCCTCCAGCCACCCCGTCTTGCCAGTATTGCAAGAGGTCGGTGCTTTTGTGCTAGGGGATGAGTTACACCTGCTTCAAGACCCAGCACCAATTGCACACAACCCCTTCTATAACCTTTTCTCCCTCAGAAATACGACTGCTTGCTCCCTTCTGTCCCCAAAGTCACCTAGAAAGAAGCCATGCCCACCTGCAGACCACGACATGGTCTTCCCAGCCCACACCCCCAGACAGACCCCCGCATTGTCCACTTACGTGTGCAGGAAATCACAACTTTAGTGGGGAGGCTGCAACAGGGATCTCCGTAAACCAGCCTCACGTTGAAGGGAAAGGTCTTGCTTTCACTTGACACGTTGTAGTTAAAGACCAGCAAGTTACACAAGGAGTTCCTCTGCAAAGCTCCTTTTATCCGGCCCGAAAAGTGTTCCTGGAGGGACGGAGATACAAAAGCTAGGAAGGGAGCCATCCGTGTAGGACTGGGAGCTCGCCCGGTGCAGCGCGCCCACCCTCCCTACCAGCCCGGCATGCCTATATGCTCTGAGGTGGCTGTACATCGAACAAGCCTTGTCTGGGAAAGACTTAAATAAATAAAAGCTGATGCACACCCTTACGCCACGTCCTCCGGCAGCTTTTTACAAGATCGCAGCTATTTCAGCTTAGGCACCTCTGGAGGGGAGGACAGCTTTGCGTTTGGCAGTAAACTTTAAAACGAGCACGACATTCAAGTACGTGACAATCGATGAAACAGGCAACTGTGTTTAGAGTCACACGATAATTCGTGAAGTTCTAAAAGCCAGAACTGTGAGTCCTCCACATAAAGAAAACTGCCTAGATTTTCTCCAGCACCTTAGAAACTCGTAACACTTGTTACATCAAAGGGAAAAGGACGGGTGACCAGCACGGCTGTGGCCAGTGGTACCTGTAACTGCTCTGCCTGGTATCTCCTCCCCACGTAACCGTTCAGGTGGTCGGACAGGACAGACAAGAAGCGCCTGATGTCCGTCTGCAAGTACTTCTTGGCGATCTGCTGCAGGGGAATGAAGATGGGGACAGAGTGACGGTAAATCTGCACTTCTGGCTTGGTGAGCAGGTCCAGGTGGTAGGAATCCAAGTAGGTGCCCTCGTAAGCCGTGCTGATGCAGAAACACACTCCCCGCTTGCTCAGCTTCCCACTGATCCCTTGGGGGCGGAGAGAGAGAGGGTTTACTCAGCGCTACTTAACTCATCACCGCAGAGCAGCTTTGCGAGGCAACACAGACCGCAAGAGGGGCTGGCTCCCCTTACTAAGCTCAGGGAGCTCCCCAGGAGGATTAAAGACTTGCAGGAGTTTAGGGACATAAAACACAGCAGCTTTTTAATACAGGACCTCTAATGACCAAGCAGCTGAAATTCCCAATAACTGAGTTATGGTGCCAATTTCAAACACAGCCCTGGCTCCAGCGCGACAGGGAGAAGAGGGTGCCCTGGCTGGAGGAAGGCAGCGACTCACTGCCCCAAGGAAAGGGGCAGGAGAGCTCACGGGTGGGCTCAGCCCACTCGCACCGAGCAAAACTCACATCCTCGCGCTGTCCAGAACACAGAGCAAAGGGCACTCTCCTTGGAAACAAGATTTTTTTTTAAAAAGCTGAGGAACAGATGAAAAGAGGGTGCTGACCCCGCAAGCTTGCTTGTAAGGCCCAGATCACTGGATATTTAACGGCCTAATTCACAAAGATTTCATTCATAATGTAGTTACATGTTTTCCAGAATCTAGACCTTAATTTAAATGATACAGTTCAGTAAATAATAATTCCTGGAACATTCCAGAGGCCTCCTGTGAAAGGCAAGGTTACTCTAAAGGCTCCAAGCACAACAGCAGCAACGTTAACAGGGAAGTTACACTTCACATCAGGCTCATTTTCCAAAATTTAGCACCCCAGAAACGCAGCCATTGGCAGAACGCACCCGAATCTCGAGACATTACCTGTGAGGTAGAAGATCTGCAGCATGGCCTTAAGGCTCTTTATCTTCCACTCTAAAACAGCTCGAGCACTGGGCTGGGCTGGATTGGACACAGCTCCTTCTTTCCCAAGTTGCTACGACAGCCAGAAGAGAAAAGAGGTCAGAAGGCGCGGACACAAACATCTCACCTACAGAGAACGCAGTCAGGCTACAGAGAAATAACAACTTGGTTCTGAGATGAGGGAGACGGCATTTCAAGCAGAAGCGGGGAGAAAGGAAGAAGAAAAGGGGAGAAAAACTCAAGAGAAGAGTTCAGAAATGTCCGCGCGACCTCCAAGCAAGTAGATCCAGCAGTTCTGGACTACATGGCACTGAAAACAGGGCACAGCAGGACTCTATGTCACTTCAAAAGGGGAAATAAAAAAATAATAATTTACTCCATCTGAATAAACTCAATAAATCCACCCTCTGCGAGCAGGAGCACACCAAAGCTCACTGCCAGATCTCTGCTGCAAGCCCTTTCTCACCTCCTTTTGCTGCAGGTCCACTTTAGCCCGCAGCTTATCCCTCTGGAGCCTTAGTTCCTGCACTCTCGCTTTCAGCCTGGCCAGCTTCTCTTCTTGCTGCTCCATTTCCTCTTGCTTCACGGCTGCCTCATAAGCCCGCGCCTCGAGCAATTCCAGGTGAGCAAACACCCCTGCGAGGAAAAGCACGACACGCTCAAAAATCCAGGTTGTGATTATTAGTGGTCTGCAATGCAGTACCCACGACAAAGCAGGTCCAGTGTGGATACGTAAAGGAACCACTGACAACAGCGTTTCCAAGGGGCAGAGGACAGGCAAACATCCGGCAAACAGGCTTTTGGGAATTTTAAACAGTGAAGCCAAGTGCCAGCAGACCCTAAACACTGCCCCACGCCAGCTAGCTAAGCTCCTGAAAAGCAGAATGAGCTAGCAAACACACCAGTCCTGATCCCAAGAGATCTGCAATTCCCAGTTTTACTTCTAACCCAGTACAAAGAGCAGTGAAGTGATTTTGCTGAAGCCTAAATTGACTGAGAGTGACTCAAGGCACAACTCAGCAAGCCAGGGGGCCACGTCTGGCCCCAAGCATTTTAAGGTTTGCTCCTGCAGAAGGACACACTTCACACTTGGATATCCCACATACTGCAGCCCAGACAGCTCACCGTTTGGTGAATACACTTTCTCTTCGTCCATCTTCCCTCGCCACTCTCCTGGAAGTGGGAAGGCAGGCGCCAGCCCTCCCTGGCCAGGCTCCGTCCCTTGGGAAGTGGCAACGTTGGGGCAGAGAGAGCTCTTCCTCAGGGAACCTTCCTCCTCCTCCTGCAGCTGCAACGGGAATCCAAGAAGTGCTGAGGGCAGGTCTAACACACAGGCTAGCCCCACACAGGGACAATCCGATGGGTGAAATGACACATTAATGAACCTCATGTTGTTCAACAAGGCCAAGCAAAAAGTCGTGCACCAGGATCAGTGAGATGGAGAGCAGCCCTGAGGAGAAGGACTTGGGGGTGTTGGTGGGTGAGAAGCTCCACAGGAGCCGGCACCATGCGCTGGCAGCCCAGAAACCCCCCCGCAGCCTGGGCTGCATCCCCAGCAGCGTGGGCAGCAGGGCGAGGGGGGGATTCTGCCCCTCTGCTGCGCTCGGGGGAGACCCCCCTGCAGTGCTGCCTCCAGCGCTGGGGCCTCGGCACAGGAGAGACACGGAGCTGTTGGAGCGGGGCCAGAGGAGGCCCCGGAGATGCTGGGAGGGCTGGAGCCCCTCTGCTGGGAGGACAGGCCGAGAGAGCTGGGGGGGTTCAGCCTGGAGAAGAGAAGGCTCCGCGGAGACCTTCCAGCCCCTGCCAGTCCCTCAAGGGGCTCCAGGAAAGCTGGGGAGGGGAGCCATGGGACGAGGGGGAAGGGTTTTAAACTGAAAAGGCGGAGATTTAGGTAAGATCTGAGGAAGGAATTCTTGGTTGTGAGGGTGGTGAGCCCCTGGCCCAGGTTGCCCAGAGAAGCTGTGGCTGCCCCATCCCTGGAGGGGTTCAAGGCCAGGTTGGCCGGGGCTTGGAGCAACCTGGGCTGGTGGGAGGTGTCCCTGCCCAGGGCAGGGGGTGGCACTGGGTGGCCTTTAAAGGTCCCTTCCCACCCAGACCATTATATGATTCCGTGATTCTAACCCACCATTTCCTATAACCCACCGTTTCACACCAGCCCCACAAGGAAACCCCCCAGGAGCCCAGGCACAGACAGGATTCACTGGCCTCCGCCAATCGGCCGAGCCAGAAGAGCCGCCACAGCCCCAGGGGGTGGCAGGGAGGCTCCGGGGGGTGCCAGGCCTCTCCCCACAGGGCCGGGCCGGGCACCGCCGAAGGGGACGGGGATGAGGAGGGAGCTGGGCAGCCAGGCCCTCCGCTGCAGGGGGACTGAGGGTACCCCGCCGTGGGGGACTGGGACGAGGGGCCCGAACCCCCCCAGGCCCGGTTCCCCCCCTAGGCCCGGTTCCCCAACGGCCCCGCACTCACCATGGCAACCGGCGCTCAAACTGCGCGCCTCAGCACCGCCGGAAGGACGTCACCTCCCTGGACGCCATTTCCCCCTATTTTCCGTACAACAAAATGGCGGCGGCGCTGCCTCCCTCTCTCCCCCCCACTCCCCTCACCCCGCTGCCGGCATGCGCCTCCCGGCAGGCTGTGCGGCGCCGTACGGCAGCATGGCGGCGCCCGGAGCGGCGGCGGCGGGGCTGGTGCAGTACGTGGTGCTGCGGGGGGACCTGGCCCGGTCGTGGCCGCTGGGCGCGGCGGTGGCTCAGGCTTGCCACGCCGCCCTGGCCGCCGTTCATGCGCACCGCCAGCACCCGGACACTAGCGCCTACCTGGAGCAGGGCGGCGCCATGCGCACCGTCGTGCTGGAGGTGCGCGGGGCACGCCGGGAACCGCGGGGCACGCCGGGAGCGCGGCGGGGAGCGGGAGGGCGGGCGGCGGCCATTTTGGTCAGAGCCCTGAGGGGGCAGTGGGGGACTGCGGGGGCGCCCTGGGCCTGGCGGGGAGCGGAGGCCTGGCCGTAACTCGCCTTTCCCCGGCCCCGCCTGCCCTCACGTTCCCGGGGAGTGAGCTACGGCCTAAGCTGCCCCCGAGGGCCGCTGGTCAGAGAGGGTGCGAGGCCTCCGGGCCCAGAGGCGCCGTTACTGCCTGTAACCATCCAGGGCCGCGGCAGCCCGGGTGATCGCCCCCAGCTTCGTGAGGGGGTGATCGGGGAAGCCCCTGTGTCGACGCGGGGTGGGGCAGAGCCGTTTGCCTTAGCATGCTGAGCCAGGCAAGCTGTCCAGGGGAAAAAAAAAAATAAATGCGTCTTTGAACGTTTGCAACCTGTGTTACCTGAAAAAACTCAGTTCCTCCATCCAGTGCTTGCAGCCAGGCCCTTCAAGTAACAAAATGCCTTTTAGGTATGATACAAAGTACAGGGATTGCTCATCCTAATATCTGCTTGCTGGCAGCTGGCCACCTCCCTGTTGTGGCCACTGTCCTCAGCAGGAGCCGCCTTGCTTTGCCTCTCCCCCCCCAGCACCGCCTCGCCCCCCGGCCCTCATCGCGCTTTGTCTCTCCCCAGGCTCCGGACGAAGCCGCCCTGATGTCGCTGGCGGAGACCCTGAAGCAGCACAGCGTCGACCACCAAGTGTGGACTGAGCAGCCCGAGAACGTGGCCACCTGCCTGGCGCTCAGGCCCTACCCCAAGGACCAAGTGCACCAGCACCTGAAGAAATTTAAATTGCTGAAGTGACTGGGCACAGGCAGCTCCTCCTGGGCCAGAGGCGAGCTCTCCCCGAGGCAGGCGGCAGGAGGAGGGCTGCTGTGTCTCGGGAGCGCTGTGCTAACTCCCAGCAGCAGGTAGTCTTCTCCTTGCGTGGCGATAGCGGTTACACAGTGTAAAACGGCTCTTTGTTGGGGAGGATTAAATGTTACTCTGTGCAGAATGCGCCCGTGTGGTCTGTTAACCTGCTGTCTGCATGCAGTCAGCGCGCGGGGAGGTCTTTCCCCCGCCAGCGCAGGCAAACTTTTAGATTCTGCCACACTTTAAATTGTCTCCGGTGCTTGTTAGGGGTGACCTTTCCCTCGGGCGGCCCTTTGAGTGTCCCTGTCTGTCCGTCCATCCCAACGGCCGCTTTCCCCATGCTCCAGCTCCACAAGCCGGCCCTGGCTGCAGATTTGTCACTGGTTCCGCTGCCGGTGTGACCACGTTCCCAGCGCCTCTCCCACCTCCACCCTCGCTCCGTGGCTGCGGAACCACGCCGGATCGCTTTTTCCTCCCGCACCAGCGCAGCCGGTTTGTCCATGATTGTATTTGCGCTGAACCGCCTGACAAAACCCAGCGGCGAACAGCAGACGGCAGCATCGGCCGGCAAGCCGGCACTTGCTGCAGCCCTCGTTCTGCAGTAAAAATGTTTGAAATGAGGCACTTAGTTAAAAAAGAAAGTGCGTTGTCAGCTAGAAGTGCGTGTGCCCCACCTCTACCCGTCCTGGTTGTGCTGTTAATGCCACTGTCACCCCCTGCCCCCCCTAAATTTCCCCTTTTCCAGAGCTGAAGGTGAGCACTGAGCAGCTTTCAAGCTGTTTCTCTCGCCGCTTTCCACCCCGAGCAGCATTTGCCGCTGCCCCCGATCCGCACCGTGCTCTGGCACTAAATTTGGTGACTAATAACCACACGTGCACTCTGTATATATTTTCTCTCCAGCGCTTTGGGATTTAAACCGCCGTTTTTGCCACCGAGCTCCGCGCACCGGCTGATTTCCAGCTCCCCAGCGTGAGGAACCGCAGCGACAGGGGGGTTCCCGGTGCCAGGACGGAGTGACCCCCGGCTGCCCCACACCTCCACCCCCATCGGCACAGAAACAACGAAACATTAGCTGGCAATTCCGGTTCTTTTTTTTCTTTTTTTTTTTTTTTTTTGGTTGGTTTTTTTGTTTGTTTGTGTCATCTTTAACTCTTGCAAATGTCAATCAACAAAGCTACACGTTTTTCCACACACCAGCGCGATTTTTTTTAGAGAGGGAAAAAAAATAAAAATCCCCCACAGCCGCCACCCACCCCCCCATAAAAGTCAGCAGTGAATATTAAAAGCGACCCCCAACTAAAAGAGAAGAAAACAAATTTATACAGAGCTCAGAGCTATTTACAGTGACAGGCTTGAGGGGAAAAAAAAAATAAGCTATCTCCCAACAGAGAAGTCAATTATTATTATTATTTTATTATTATTATTTTAAATAGTTTAAGCTACCTCAGCTGTTAAACACAATCAAAGCAGAAAGAACCGACTGCTTAATTTTATTTAATATTTAATCAGAAAATTTTATCTACAATAATTGACAGACCCCTCCCCCCATCCTTCCCCCTAAAAATTATTGCAGTTTTTTCCCCAAACTGTTCTTGTCTTTTTTTTTTTTTTTGTCTTTTTGTCTTTTTTTTCCTCCTCCTTTTGTAATATACACATTGTAGTCCCCCTCCCCGTTTCGCTCGGAGGCCTGAAACCAGCATAAAACATGGAAAAAATGGTGGGTCAAAATACTCTGGTTTGTTTTTTTGTTTTTTCTTTTTTTTTTTTTTTCTTTAAAACCAACAAACTCACAATTGCTAGAAAAAGCTGATTGTACGCACAAGCGGGCTGGGGCGGAGGGGAGAGAAGGGGTTTTGTTTAAGCGTGAATAAAAAAACGGCTTTTTCCCACAGAAGTCCAGCGCCGATCCCCTTCCATGCCCCGCGCCGAGACGTGATCAGTGACAGATCCAGCTGAAACTGAGATTGCTCTTCCTCCTCCTCCTCCTCCTCCTCCTGCCGCCGCCGCAGTCCTCCAGCTGCCTTCTCCCCCTCCCCACCTCCCCGAGAAACCTTCCTCCAGGTTAAGAAGCCAGCAAAATGATTACAAAAATAAGAATCATCTGTAAGTTTGGCTCGAGAAACCAACTGTCCCGCCTCAGCGCTTTGCCGACATCCAACGCTTATTTTTAAAAAAAAAAAAAAAAAAAAAAAAAAGGAAAAAAAAAGGAGGGAAAAAAAACGAAGGGGGAAAAAAAGGGGGGGAAAAAAGAGGAGGGGAAAAAAGGGGGGGAAGGGGAAAAAAAGGGGGGAAAAGGGGGAAAAAAAGTGAGGAGAAAAGGGAAAAAAGGGGGGAAAAACCCAACCCTCCCCCCCCCCCCAGGAAAACAAAAAAAACCCCTCTTTGCTCCAAACACTACGAGCTGAAGAATGGCTGCGGGTTGAGATATCAAAAATCTCAGAAAAATATATAATATATATATTTATATATCTCTGTACGTCTTCTTATTTAAATTTCACATTCCTCGAAAAGCGGTTATTCAGTCAGTAGCTGCTGAAGAAGGCTCTTCTGCTGGCCCGGCGGCGGCGGTGGCCCGGCGGCGTTTTTCGGGGTGCCCAAAGGAGCCGGCGGATTGAGGTAGGGATCTCCTACCAAATTCACTGTACACTGTACGTCGGCAAAGACCTGAACCTGTTGTACCTGCTGGGACACAAAAGACAAGAGGGGATTTAGCGGGGCCGGGGCAGGGGCCGGCGGCGGCGGAGCTGGGAACTACGTGAAGTGGAAACTCACTAGAGACTTCCTCTAGTCTGGAGCCACCCCAGAGAAGAACTCTTCTGTCTTCTTGTCCTATAAAAAGAAAACCGCTGCAACTCATTCGGCTCGGCGAGGTTCGGAACGTTGCTCATCCAAAAAAAATGGAAAAAAATTAAGATTTGGGGGGGAAAAAAAAAAAAAAAAGTAATCAAAAAAAAAAACCGACAACCCCCCTAGGCTGGGTGAAGGGGAGCCGCGGCGTGGTGGCTGCGGGGTGGTGAGCGAGGTCCAGCGCGGCTGTTTGATCAAAATTAAGAGGTTTTGGTGTGTCTCGGCGGCGCTGCCGGTGCGTCCCTACGGGCTCTGTAAAACCAAGGCTGCGCTACGGGGAAGGGGGAGGCGACGCCGGCGGGTGCCGGATGAGATGGGGATGAACCGCATCATCCCCAGCAACCAGAGGCATTGGCAGGCGGCTGGGCACACTTTGGTGGTGCTCGGTGCTGCTCGGAAGGACGGACGCCGTCCCCGCAGCCTCCCCCATCCAAATTTCTTTGCTCCGCCGCATTTTAACAGGGTTTTAACAGCCGCTCCAGTGATGGCCGAGCCTAGGAAAGAAACCCTCCCTGCTCGCTGGCAGCCCAGGGGCATTTAGCACCAACGGTCATTTATTTTTCCAGCTCGGCCACAGCGTTGCTGCTCTTCCACGGAGGCCGAAAATGCTCACGGCAGCGGCGCGAGCTTTGATGCAAAGAGCGGTGCTGGCGTCCCCAAGGGCTGGCTGTCACCCAACGCCAGTGGGACCACAGTGGCTTCGAGCTGGTCCTGCCAACTGGGGCCGGTCCCAGTGGAAACCAAGCCGGTACGGCCGGGGACGGTCAGCCTTTACCGGGGGAGGGGGAAACCCGTCAAAACTCCTCGGGGTACCTGAGATGCGCTTAGCAGTTTCTTACTGACCTGCGCCCCATCTGCTTCTGTTTTCAAAAGGTCAGTGGAGGAAAGCTGGTTGCAGTAAAGGCCCGCGGGTCTCAGCGCCGGGTCATTTACCTGTCAAAAGCAAGATCCAGGCTCAGCCGGGGGCTCCTGGACGCTGGAGGGGCACTCGCCGCCCTCTCGACCCGAGGTTTGGGGGGATTTGGGGAGGGGACACTCATGGATGGGGCAGCGCCAGGCGCCTGTGCTGCCAGCACCCTCCCTGCACCACGAGCTGCAGGGTTTTGGGGCATCGGTGGGGGGATCCCAGTGGGCAGCCGGGACCTGTTTCACTTTCCTCCTCACCTCCTGTACCACTGCCTGGGGCTCCGGGGGCATCTCGCCCCCGGGGAGCATGAAATGCTGCCCAACTGCTCGGCGAGAGGGGTAAAAGCCGCCGGCTCAGCCCATGCGCTGGAGAGACCACCCTCCCTCCTCGCCGAGCGCTGCGGCTGCTCCCGGGGCGCTGCGAGCCCTGGCCCGCAACGTTCCCAAGCAAACCCCATGAGCCAAGTGTGTCCTCCAGGAGCTCAATGGCACCGAGACAAACCCCGGCAGCTAAAAGAGTCAGAGGCATCTCAGTCTGGCCCGGGGAGGATCTCGCTAAAGGGCTGGGACTGCGGCAAGGTCCTGTATCCAACCGTTCCCTTTCCCAGCTTTCACAGCTCCCCGGGGATGCATGGCTACAAACGGACCCGCCGCCGGCCCACCAGGGGGGCTGGAGGTGCTGGGGATGTTTTGCTTGTCCCTCTACCCACCAAGGACTCACAGGACACTCCAGAGTGCCAGTGGCCTTGGGCTCCAGCACAGCGGATGGTGGGACCTTTGCTGCTTCCCCCTTCACCCCCTTGGGACAGCGGTACCCCCGGGAACAGGGAAGTGAATGCAGAACCCCCTGGCCATCCCGGGAGCGGGGCGGGCACGGCACTGACCTGCTCCGAGCACATGGAGTTCATCCCGGGCATCTGCAACGAGTTCATCTGCATCTGTCCGGCCATGGGGTTCATGTTCTGGACGTTGGTGTTTCCTCCCGCCATGGAGACGGTGATGCTCATGTTGTTGTACATGCCCTGCTGAGCGGGCGCCGGCTGGCTCTGCCCCGCTTGGCTGAAGACGCTGAGAGAGAGGGGAAAAAAGCATTACCTGGGTGTAGGCGGCAGTGGAGGCACCTCAAGATGTCTGCTGAGGCCCCGGGGTGGCCTCAGCCAGCCTCTTGGTGAATGCCAAGATCACCTGCAGCAGAGCTGGTGGAGAGCTTGGGAGCCCTGCCAGTCCCTGGGGACAGCAGGAGGGACAGGGAGGTATCAGAGGTGGCTTAGCCAGCGTGGTGGCTGGGAGGAAAGGGAGGTGGCTGCTGCAGAGACATCCATCCTCTCTCTGCTCCTGCTGTAGCAGGAGGCTCCTCAGTGTGATGGGGTAGAGCAGGAGAATCACAGAATTGTTTGGGTTGGAGGGGACCTTAAAGATCATCTTGTTCCACCCCCTGCCCTGGGCAGGGACATCTCCCACCAGCCCAGGTTGCTCCAAGCCCCGTCCAACCTGGCCTTGAACCCCTCCAGGGATGGGGCAGCCACAGCTTCTCTGGGCAACCTGGGCCAGGGGCTCACCCCCCTCACACCAAAGAATTTCTTCCCAATATCTCATCTCAATCTCCCCTCTTCCAGTGTAAAACCCTTCCCCCTCGTCCCATGGCTCCCCTCCCTGCTCCAGAGTCCCTCCCCAGCTTTTCTGGAGCCCCTTGAGGGACTGGCAGGGGCTGGAAGGTCTCCGCGGAGCCTTCTCTTCTCCAGGCTGAACCCCCCCAGCTCTCTCAGCCTGTCCTCCCAGCAGAGGGGCTCCAGCCAGTGCCACGAGAGGGATCAGACAGGGCTTCGGGCTGGATTAAGGGTCAGTCAGATGCAAAGCCCTGGTCTATGTGACACCGAGTTCACCCCTTCACGCTCCTTCCAGTGTCCTCCTTGACACCCAACCATCCCCACTGCTGCTCCAGGCAGGAGGACAGCTCTCCATCGCAAAGCAAGGTGAAGCATCCCACCTCCAACAGAACTCCCATCTCATCCCACCCAGCCCAGTAACCTCCCACTCCGTGCTGCCTGACCAGGACCAGTCATCCAAGATAGCTGCACACAGCCAAGATGCAAAGCAAGGTGTCCCCCAGGCGAGCTTTTGGGTTTTCTCCCCCCCATTTCTGGAGATCTGAAGCTTAAACACGACTCATGCAAAAAAGGCAACAAGTCTGGTGACTCTTCCTTATTTGCTTCCCTACGTCAGAGCTGGACACATCTTAAAAGGGTCATGCAGTGATGTGGGACCGCCGGTCTTGACTCAATTTACTGCCATGTTTCCTAAGGCAACTTTTACAAGACATAATTAAGCCACCTGTTTAATTAAAAGCCAAAGACCTGCTTCATGGCTTACTCAACACACATGTTCGTTCATTTAAATGCTGTGGGCTTCTGGTTGCCTCCGAGGTGAAGACAAGGATGGGGTTGATGGTGACTTTTGGAGGAGGTCATGGTGTGAGGACATGGCCTGAGCTCAGCACGTGTCCTCGGCCAGGTGTCACCTACGGGCACCGCCACCCCTGCCAACACCCTACCAGGGGACCATCACCTTGGTGTCACCTTGCTGCCTTCTCTCTGTGTCACCCCTGTGCTCCAGGTTACGCCCACCATGATCTTACTTGCTGTTCCCCATGGCTCCTTGCTGCCAGGTCTTCATGTCAGGCGACTGGTAGCCCGGTGTTGGCGGAGCCGGCTGCAGCATGGGGCTTTGCGAAGGCGGGAGCTGGGGTGACATCAAGGGGCTGCTGGGGCTGAGCGACGGGGCAAAGGCGGGTTCGCTTTGCTGACCCATGCCTGAGGAAGGACAGACAGCGTCAGCAGTGCCCAGATCCCCACCTGCAGCCCCAATTCCCTCCTCCCCTGCAACCGCCGGCATCAAACCCGAAGTATCAGCCTTGACTTTTGGTCTTGGGGTCTCTGGTTTTCATTTTGAGCAGCTGTATCGCTCAAATGCAAATATTTCAGGGATGAAGGAGCAGGGAAACCCCCCTCAAGTGCTTTCCATCAGCAGGTGTTCCTCTTTAGCATCGCACCTGCCTGGAAGATAGCCAGGGTAATGATGAGATGGTGCCAAAGGAGGTTCCTGCAGGGCTGCTGCAGCCACATGGCAGTTTTCTCTACTCATCACTGATGTCCACCTTGCTGAGACCCTGCACTGATGCTCAAACATGAAGTCATAGAATGTGTTGGGTTGGAAGTGACCTCTAAAGGTCATCTAGTCCAACCCCCCTGCAGTCAGCAGGGACATCTTCAACTAGATCAGGTTGCTCAGAGCCTCATCAAGCCTGGCCTTGAATGTCTCCAGGGATGGGGCCTCCACCACCTCTCTGGGCAACCTGGGCCAGGGGACACTGGCCCAGGTTGCCCAGAGAGGTGGTGGAGGCCTCATCCTTCAAGATGGTGCCCATCTGCACGCAACTCTGCACCAGCTCACCCATCTCATACAAGCTTGGTGCTCACAGAAGAGGCATAAGGTACCTGCAGCTCATCCCAGCCACCTCAGCAAGGCTTTGGCCTTTTTCAGAGTGTATATATTTAAGGAAGTGCAATTTTGAGGACTGCCTTGCTGTTCTATTTTCAAGGAAAGAACTAAGGAATTACCTGCCCAAACGATACATTTATTTTTTGGAGATTCAACCAGAAAAAGTCCCCTTAGGAGGTGGAGGCCAGAGACCAGACCAGAACGCAGGCTGGGTGAGATGCTGGGGACAAAGCCTGCAGTGACGGGCGAGCAGGGCTGGGCTGCAGCATCCTCGGGGGGCTCAGCTCTGCCCTCCGCCTCTCCCTCCCCACCGCCGGACGGCTTTCCGACGCTCAACTGCTCAACGTACCTGATCCTGAATACTGAAAGATGTTCTGCTGCATCTGCGGGGTCATCCCGGCGCCGAACTGCCCTCCGACGCCGCCCATCATCCCCCTGTTCACCATGCTGCTGCGGTTAGCCAGCGCGGCCTCGGGGTTGGACGCCAACGGTGAGAAGGGACTGGTGGAGGTGGGAGGGTTTCCTGGGTTCGTACCGTAGTTTGGGGGGTAAGGGAACTGCTGGGGGGGAGCTTGGGGCAAGCGAGCGGCTCCGATCTGTACCGGGAGCCCGGCGGAGGGAGGGAGGTTGTTTCCGAAGCTTTGCTGTCTCATCAGGATGGCTCGCTGCTGCATGAGCTGCCGCTGCCGGTGTTGCTGGCTGTAGAGCTCGCGCTGGCGCTGGGCGAGCATCTGGGCGTTGAGGGGAGGCTGCGGGGAAGGAGGGGGGGATGCCCCAGTTATCACCGTTATCCTCCGGTTCTGGCAAACAGCTCAGAGCCCGCTCGGTGCAAGAGCTGTGGGTGCTCCCCTTCCCCAGCTCAGTTTGCAAGGAAAGCTGGAAAAACCCTGAAATGCTGTAAATTGGCCCGTTCGTACCACTGCTGGGCAGGGAAGGTTGGAGATGATAGAGATCAGCCTCTGCACGTGCCGAATGGCAAAGTTCCAGGAGCTGGACCATCCACTGAGCCAGGAAAGGAGGCTCTTGGTCACCTGGCTGTCACCAACCACCCCTATCCTCTGCGCGACCCACTTCTTGTGCCCTCGCCGGGATGCTCCCGTGCACCAGAGCCCAGGATCCCTGACCTTGACTCTTTTGGCTGCGAGCTGTTAAAAAAAATAACCCATCCTATGAGCTCTTCCATGACCATGGTCTCATTCCCCATATAGCCGAGCCAGATGTGCTGGAATTAATCACCGTAAAAAACCTGACAAAGCCATCAGCGGCTGAAACTGGAGCTACAATGGGAACCCTTCGGTCCCCTTCCCTATCACTAATGCTCCCCACGGCACATTAGGGACGTCACGCCGCTTCCCAAAAAAGGCAAAGTCTTCCCAAGAAGTGGAATAAAGTCACCAGAACTCAGCTACGCTTTCCAACTTCTCCTCGCACCCCGCAGATGTTTCATCCACTGTATTAGAAGCCAAACAACAACTTCAGGGCCTGGGGATTTGCAGCATCAATAAGAAAAGTTTTTAAAGATTCTGGTATTTAAAGGATGGCATCTATTTCCTAAAGATCCTTCTCAATTAAATGCATTAGCACATCCTGCTCTAAGCAGTAACAAAGTACTTATACCTTAAGCAGGTGGTGGAGCTGGAGTAAGTGTGAAGCAAATAAAACCCCACAGCAGCTCGTCTTGCAGCCACCTCTCCACAGGTGGGAGAATTTTTCTCTCCCGTTAACAATGGAGAGGAGCGAGCCAGGCTGTGCCAACAGGGAGGTCGTGGGGATTAACCCCCAGTTCTTCCCGGCTGGGAGGACCGTGCCGCATCCCCCTTACCTGCGGCGTGATCTGCTGCTGCATCCCTGCCCGCATGTTGATGCCCACCGGGGAATTGGCTGCAAACTGGTTGAGGATCGCTTGCCGGTTTTGATGGATCAGCTGGAGGGAAGACAACAAAAAAATCCAAGGAGACCTTCAAAAGTCTGATGCAGGAGCTTCCCACCCGTCCGATCCCTTCCGATCGGGATGCCTGGGGTGCAGGCAGGACCGAGGGTCCCTCCATCCCTCTGCCCATGGCCCTGGGATGCGGAGGGGGAAGAATTACCTGCTGCTGCCCCTGCAGCCGCTGCTGCAGCTGAAGTCGCAGCTGGTTGGGGGCCGTCGGGGGTCTGTTGAGCGTCTGCCGGGGTTGCATGGCCATGTTGGTGGGGAAGGCGCCGCGGGGCGGCGGTACCTGCACCGGCATGGGCCCGAAGGACGGCTTCTGCCTGACCATGCCGGGGAAGGCGCCGGGGAGGTTGGTGGTGGGAGAGGCGGAGGAGTAAGGCTGGGGGTACATGCCGGGTTTCTGGTCCATCATGAGCGGTGGGGTGGCTTGTTGGGGCTGGAATCGCTCCGTCAGGGCTTCCAGCCCGCCGCCCTGGCGAAGGCAAAGGGGGAGGAAAATATCACTTTGGAGCCCCACCGGCACCTGACCCTTTCCGGGAGAGCTCGGAGGGGATGGAGGATGTGTCTGGCACGGACCAGCTCGCTCGTAAGGATGCTGCTGCCTGTAACCATCGGCCCTGGGCCAGGCTCCAGCCTGCGTGAGCGCTGTGTCGAGGAGGGAATTAAACACCCGCTCCCTGGGGCTTAGCAAACCTTAGGGGGATGGAAATGATTTATTTTGGCTGGCTTGGGAGCAAGAGCAAGGCCAGCTTTTCAGAAGGGCTCAGGGCTCATCTCCCTGGGCTGGCGGGGGGCTGCAGGGTAGCGGTAGGTGATATTGCCTTCCTCTGCCTCCTCTGCCTTCCTCCGCAGGGTTTGCTAGCACTGAGCTGCTCATCTGGGCTGCAGGCAGCAGCACGCCTGGCTGGACAGACTGGGCTCGGAGGCCCGACCTGAACATGGGAAATAGTTTGTTCTCTCTTTGCTATTTTTATGCAGCCTCGGAGGCTCGGCCGGAGGAAGAGGGTCCCCATCTGCCCCAAGAGCACCTCGGACACAGGCCACCTCCAAGGACCTGGGGACCCCAGCCATGGAGCCCCAGGACTGGGAGAGCTCATGGAGAAGCACGACTATCCTCTTGTGCTGCTCAAGGACAGCCCTCGCTAGGAACCCACGGGAGACAGGACCCTTTTGCCTGTAGTACAGCCATTCCTACACAAATGAGCCATATTACAGCTGGGGGGTGACCTCCACACCAGCAAACCATGGTAAGAAGCTATTCTGTGCTGCTCTAGCTTGACTCAGGCCAAGAAATCTGGTGTTCGACCTGTGAACCCCTGGAGAAGTAACACCTTGGAGCCAGAATCCTTATACCGAGTCCCACAGATTAAGAGAAAGCTGCATTACGAGAAACCACACGCACAAACCACCCCCAACTCCCACTGCCTTCAGGATTTGGTTAGATGGTGCCCATCGAAGGACTGAGGCTTGAAGGCAGGGATGAGGATATGGGAATGCTGGTGGGGAAAAATTCTTTAAGGTAAATTAAGATGGAGCTTATATGGTTCAAGGACTGGATACCAGGACGTAAACCGGCAGCCCGTGATGGCCAGAAACCACAGACCTGCTGAAAGGAGGCTCTTTTACGCTTCTCTCCCCAAACTACCCAGTTTTCATCTGCCCCCGATTAAACTGGGTGCAGATATCTCCAGCACTTCATCCCACCACATCTGTGGTAGCGCGGAGAAGACGGTGGGTTTGGTGAAGTCGGAGTAAATCCCCAAACTCTGCCCCAGGGGACGAGAACTCCTACCTGCCAATAACACATCCTGGAGGGGAACTATCAACACGTTTTCTTCCCAAAAATGCCTTTATGCTGACATGTTGTTTCTCTAAAGATGTATTTCAAGCAAATATTTCATGGAACTATTCCAAATATTTCTGAGGTTCAGCTGAAGCCATGGAAAAAGCCCAAGATTCCCATTAACGAAATGATCCCTGGATGGGAGCAAAGCTGGGTCGGGGTCCAAACATGAGATAATCCCCCCGAACCGGGTCGTCCTCGGCAGGGGAAGCGCCGGATCGGCGCAGGGATGCTTGGCAGCGCTGGGTGCCGTTCGAGGGCATCTGAGTCCAGCGGTGCGACGCTGCTGGAGCCTGTCCGAGGCAGGAAAGGGTTGTTGGGGGGCTGTGCCAGCTGAGTCTGCAAAACCCTTGTGAAAACACTGAGCCGTTGCAGCTGCATCTTTGGCGAGAGCATCTCAAGTACGAAGGACCAGAGAAGCTCAACTCCCTACCCCTCACTTAAAAAAAGGCAGGTGGTGATTTTGGAGGCACAACCTTGAGAAAAGGGACGTGGCAAATACCTGGCTGGGGAATCAACTCACTGACAGGTCCCTCAAATCGCTGATGAAAAGATAAACCATCCCGGCAGCGCAGCGCAAGGCATCGCCTCAGGGCCACAGAAGGAGATGTGCCACCTCCGGGCTTAAATGATGCAGGATGAAGCCCAGAGCAACCGCAGGGATTTGCTCCGAGAAGCTTCTTTCTTAGGACGTCGCATTTATTAACAGGCTTTCGATTCTGGTCCTTGTTTTGGAAAAAGCCTGCGTGTGAGCGCTATGGGGCACGGAAAAAGAAACCACTCAAAGACGAATCCCAGGCGATCCGTCTCATTTTCCACGGCCCTTCCTAGCTCCCCTGCAGCCAGCTTTCTCCCCCTGCCATGCCCTGGTATTTATGAAACCCTGGATCCTTCGGAGGCATCTGCCCCCGCGGATATCTGCAAACAGGGAGTCCCCCGCCAGAGCTCAGCTGCAGAAACCAGGGCCCCAGCGCTATCCCAGTAAGACAGCACCACTAAAAGTAAACCTCATATTATTTTTTTTTTTTTTTTTCCCTGCAGTTCAACCCGAGACAGAAGGGCAGCTGCACTGTAAGCCAATCTTGATAGTAAAGGGCTGCACGGTTTCATACCAGCGAGGCCATTAGATATATTATTAGGCAGCACAACCCAGGCGCAGGAATCCCAGGCTGTGGGATTCCAGCTGGAAGGCTCCTCCGTGCCCTAATCCCCCCCGGTAAGGTGGGGAAGCGGGACAGCCTGCCAGCTCTCCCCGTTACATGAGCCGCCCGGGGCTGAAACCGCTCGGCCGCCTCTTTGCCAGGCTGCTGGTTCCCATGGGGGATCGCGTTTGAGAAGCGGAGAAGCGAGATATTGTATTTCATGGGGCTGTTTTCCAGCTTTTTTGGCGGGGGGAGAGAACGGCGGGGTGTTAAGTATCGTCTCTCAATCTGATGCGCTTGTGTGTTCCCACTCACATCTGGCCTCCCGTTACCACCAGATGTTGGAAATCTTCCTCCACGCTCATGTCAAGCCTCAGCCTCTGGCCCCGTATGTGACCTCCAGTAAGTCTCGGGAGTGGGTCTCTCTTTACCTGGACCAGTTTGTCGATCCCAAGCGCTCGATCCAGCTCGGCCAGCTCCGTCTCGTCTTTGCCGCTGAGGAAGGAGACGAGCTGCTCGAGCAGGGCTTTCTCGTCGTTCCGACCCTCCGGCGTGGTGGGAGGACACAGGAGCTCGTCCAGCTGCGAGGTGATGCACTGGCTGCAGAGAGAAGAAGCCAAGAGGAGGCACGTTAAGGTTTACGAAGCGGGGAGGAGGCTGAGCTGGGAGATGCTCGAGCGACGCAGCCCCCGCAGCCACGGGGACTCGCTCCCACCCCACTGCATCGTGGATGCAGCCTCGTCCCTCGGCTCCGACACCGGCTGAGCCCGCTCAAGCTCAAGCCCCGCGCCAAAACCTGCTTGTAAGGATGAACCTCTCCAAGAAACGAAGCCCGGACAGCGTTTCGGTGAGGTTTGGGAAGAAAACTTTGGTGCTTTTGCAGGCTTTGCTTCCCGCAGGCATTTTTGGGCAGGACAGCGGGAGGCAGAGCAAAACTTCTGCCGGCACGAAAGCGGGGCGGCTTGGATGGAGCCGGAGCAGCTGGAAGCAAAGCAGCTGAAGGCAAAGGGGAACCTTTGAGCTGCAAAAATAAGATTTCTGCAACACTCGCTCAATATTCTTTGGGAATAAGATTACTATGTAATGAGAGACATTCCAATGATGTGACTAATTGGAGTCAATCGGATTTGCTGGGTCTGACACGACGAAGAGAGCCGTGGCACATCACGCTCGCAGCGAGGCACAAAGGCGAGGGCTCGAACATGCCAGCAGTTCCCAAGCAGCAGACATGTTTATCCTTTTAGCTCCAGATGAGGACCAGATGTACAGTAAGGAACTGAAGCCAATCCGACCGAGACCGCTGCAGCCAACACACGCAGCCTAATCCAGGGAAAAGAGATACTCGGCCCCGGGATTTCTTAAATTGCAGAGTGGGAGCAGAGAGGGAAGCAAGGAGACAGAGGTGAAAAGCAGGGCTGGTTTCACGCCACAGCCCGGGTCCCTGCTACTCGCTGCTTGTACCAAACCCAGTTTTTCGGTGCCAAAACCAAAGGACCAAGTTTACTGCACAGACATCGCTCTTGCAGAGGGAGGGGAGGACAGGCTTCTTCTCCACATGAACAGGCAGAGGAGAAATTCAGGTGGGCACCATCTCTTCAGCCCATGCCGGACCTCTGTCTGGATGGCAAAAGTTGGTTTATAAAGAGATGGTGGGGAAAATACAACCTTTACGTAGTAAATAAACCTCCAGCGTGTCCTGCTTTGCAGCCCAATCCAGCTTGCAGAGCCTTCCCCACCCCTCCTCTCCTCCAGCACCGTGCCATGGTGGGGTTCAGAGGAGTCTCCAGGCAGGTAACGGGGGGTGAAGGAGATCTTGGACGGCATGCATCATGTCCCCAGTTTTCTATCCGAAGGTTTTCTATCCCCCGCAATCATTCAGACTTTTTTTAAGGCGAAAACTCTGATTCTGCATGCGGTGAGGAGGAGAAATTCAGCTACTTGCAGAGATGGTGTCAAACGCTGCTTGAGGTCCTGTAAAACATCTCCCTGGCATGGCCTCCAAGTGCTGCTCTGAAAGGGCGCAGGTCGCTGGCCCTGCACAGATGTCCTAGAAACCTCCAGCATCTCAGACAGCACGGGGTGCCAGCGCTGAGGCAACCAAATCGGGACCTGGGTGGCATGTTTGACCTTGGGGGATTAGAGGAACGCACGCGAGAACAGCGACCTGGACTTGGTTCCAGAAGCCTTGGACCTCACCCAAGGTGTCCCTCTTCTGCAGAAGACACAAGAGCACTTGTGCCTGAGAGGGGATGTTGTAATCGCTCCGCTTTATCAAGAGGCAAAGGCACAGGAGGATTTGGGGAACGTGAGAATTAAAAAAGGCAGCTCCAGTTCCCCAGGACACCCAGTGCTGGGAGATGTGGGCACCTCCAGCTCCTTAAACAAGGCCAGGACCTCAGCCCACCTCTGGCTAACATGAACCTCCCAGCTGGGAAAACTTTACAACCCTCAAAGCAAAAAATCTGCTGGTTTGATCTTAGCTGAAATAATTATTTTCGATCCTGTAATATTTGCAGTCCGCAGGCACTGTCTGCTCGCTCCGACTGTGGTCTCCGTCGGGTGGTCAGGCGGCTGCTGGGACTGTAGGCATCTCCCAGGATGAGAGTGTCTTCCGCTGTTGTAGCATATCTGCAGGTCTTGAGGACCAAAGTCCAGAGGCTTTTCCCCAGAAGAATCTCTTCTCTTGGCTGCAGTGCAAGCGAGGTTTTGTGGTTGATCACTACGCCACTAGATGGAAGTGGTTAGATCCCACCAAGATGCTGCCAAGGCAGGTCTCACCCATGGAGCTCCATCAGATCTCAGGAACCAGAGGGAACTGAGCTGTGAACCGGCTTCTTCCAGTGTTGCCCCTGCCCACCACCTCTGGCAGGAGCCACCTCTGCCCAGAGACCCCAATTCAGGAGGAACAGATGCTCACCAGGACGAGCAGCCCTTCACCTCTCATTTTGCTGTCATCTCATGGCCCCAGTCCATGTGTTGGCTCTACTGGTGGCTCCACCGGTGGGGAGCCCAACCTTGCTGCTGGGAGCCGATGGAGCCATGGGAAGTCCCACCACGCGGCATGGTTTTTCTTGCTTTTTCCCCCCTCAAAGCCGAGAAAATCAAATACTGCCTTGTGAAACTTTACCCAGGCTGCAGTTTTAAAGCGTGGTTGAAACCAAATGCAGGAACTGTGCGAGATTTGTTACCTCCGCATCTCACCAGGCTTCGGGTAGGTGTCGCTGATCCACCGATCTGACCTTGCACCTTGTCTCCTGGTACCTCCTCTGCCCTGAAAACCACCCCCGGGAGCGACTCCCTCATGTTTTCCCCACCCGAGGAGTCCCGGGATGCTGCTGCCCAACATCTCGCCTCCTTGACACCTGCACAGGTCCCAAGCCTTCCATGCCAACCAAACCCCAACCTTCATGCCAAAGGGTGAGCCAGAAGAAAATCCAGCTCCCCCCCTAGCTGTGCTGGCTGGGGCGACAAAAATGTCTCCAACCAGCCAGTCTGACCCAGTGCCTGGAGCACAGGGCTCCCGAGTAAGGTACGGTCATTTTTACCCCATAAGCAGCGTTTTAAGGAACATTTGTAGCTTAAAAAACAGATTGATTTTTCTAGCAGCTCTGCCCTTCGCCAGGTGTGCCCCACGGATCTTTTCCCAACAAAATAATGGCACCGGCAAGGCTTAAAAGGGAAGTTACTTCCTTGTGGCAAGGGCTCGGGCTGATATAAATGCTCAGTTAAACGGGGATTTGTTTTATCTCCCAGCTCTTTCAAGCAACAAGAGGCTAAGTCTTTCCAGCAGAAGTCCTAGATCCAGTTGCGGCAGCGGAGACCGCTTAGGAAACTCTCTTCTTGGGCTGAGCGAAGAGCTTTTAGAAATTAATCCAAATTTAGCCCCGAGAAAAAGATGTTTGGCTACCGGCTTGCTCAGATACAACTCCTACATGTGTCTTCTTCACGACTGGAAAACAGAGACTGAGCTCATCTGCTAAAGACTTTAATTAATAGAGGAAATTCTGCCTCTCCGCAAAGCAGGGCCGGGCTTTGGCAGGAGGATCCGTGCGGAGCTCATCAGTGCTGGCTCTTAAACCAGGCACCTGAAGCCCTCCCCAGGCCAGGAGGAAGATTCACCTCCTGTCCTCATCAAATCCATCTCCACAACCTCCGCTGCCACGGCGAGGACTTTGGGGTGCCCCTTGCCTGGCAGGACATCGACCGACAAGCTCCATCAGCAGGGCTCTCCACCCTTCTGACCTCCCGTCCCAAAATATCTGACCCACGGTCTCCTCCAACCCATTTATAGCCAAGGAGTGACCTTGTATTTTGGACAGGGGATGACCCCTTGGCTGCTCCATGGGGCACGGACCCAAAAAAGGTGGCCAGAGCACTGGAGGGGGTTATTTGACCTTGGATTAAAGCTGTGATCGTTTTAGCTGAAGCCAAGCACATGGGGACTGCAAAACCACAAAACCGTCCCGTGGTTCTCCAGATCCCACCACTGCCCTTGGCAAGAAGGGTTGCTGGAGAACATCAGCCCAAATATTGGCTGTGGCACTGGCAAGGGATACTGGGGATTTGCAGCATCCTTGGCTCTGCCATGGATATACGGCCATTCCATGATGATTCTATGATGATTCTACGACGATATGGGATTATTCAGGTCCAGACATAGCCTGGACGTCGCCCCCCAACCCACCTTCCTTGTCTACTCACATGCTTGTCCCTAGAGAGATAACGGATGTCATCTCTCACACTGTACCACCCTTCACATCCCACGTCCCAGCACTTTATGGCACCATCAGCAACCACCACTGCCGAACGGTGATGGGCAGTCATGCTCGTCCCAGTTTGCACTTGCCGGGCTTCCAGGCAGGCAGCAAAGCAAGGCCACGTCTCTTTGACGCAGACAGGAGACATCCCGATGTTCTCCTGGGAAAGGTTGGAAAACCACCAGCCCCACAGTACTTACTCTTCGGGTTTATTGAGCGCGCCTCGATTCATGGCCGCCATGCTGTTGTCCGTCCAGGGGATCTGCTCCCCCATTCCCGGCTGTCCAAACTGGTGATCCGGCACCCCCATCTCCAGCTCAGGCATTCCTGGGGGAAAGAAAGAGGATGGGGGGAGGAAAAGTTAGTGCGTGGGCAGGACTTGGGCACTGCCGGGGAGACTGGGCAAGCTCAGAGCAACGGGATGCCAACGGTGTCCTAAAACATCCCTAAAAGGGATGCCAAAATTCACCAGTTAGGGCTCTTTTCAACCCAAAGGTAGAGCTATCAGGTGTGGTTTCCCAACCATTAATCATAAGCACAAGCTTCTGGGTGAAAATCCATGCGGATACTGCACACCCAGCAGATACATATGACCCTGCGAACCCAGCATGTGCAAATGCTATAAAAACGTTTCCCTTTTCAGCACATTTCTAGCAAGATTTTCAAAATTTAGGCAAGTTAGAGGGTTTCTTCTTGAAGGCAAATTGTTACTACCGAGGATTTTAGCTTAAAAAAATAGCCCACACCCATTAGCATCTTCTGCCTCTCTTCTGGAGAAAAGTTAATTTGCAGAAGGAAAGGAGCCAACGCAATTAAATTAAGTTGTAGCAGAACTTGGAGCTCGAGCCCAGGACAGAGAGATTTACGAGGCTGGAGACTTTACATCATCCCATTTGAAACTGGAATTGGGACCGAAGATCAAACGGCACATCAGCTGAACCAGCCCGTGGAGATCCAGGAGATGGAAACCGGAGGGGTAAGCACATTTCTGGCCGGGGTGGCATCTCCGTCACATCGGGATGGGCTATCGGTGGCCGCCCCTGTGCCAAAACCCTGAGTTTCTAAGAGATTTTGCTGATGAAGGCGGTTGCCAAAGATGAAAATCTCTCAGCTGTGCCGATTCTTTTCCCAATAAAATACATTATTTGCTTGATTACCCAGTGCCTGGTGTCTTCAATGTTGTCACAAGGAGCCACCAGCTTCACGTGCCACCCGGACCATGGGGTTTGTTTCAAAAAAGAGAAAATAAGAGCCCTAAGGGGAAGGAGGGGCGGGAATTCCAGTTCAGGGATGCTCCGCACCCCAGTGCACACACCGGCATAACAGCTCCTGCTGAGCACTCCTCTATTTCTCAAAATTCCTTAAAAAAAGCCTTAAGGTTGCTTGGCAACAGGCGGATCCTGGCAGTGCCAGCAGCGGCCACGGCAGCTCCAGCCAGGCCGGGGAGGCTCGTGGCACAGTCGTGGTGCAGCCCGTCCCCAGTCCTTCCTCGACTCGCCCCACAACGGTCCCCAGGCTCACTGATGCTGAAGGTCGCAGATTTTCCTGAGCACTGGGTGTGGGTGACCCTCCTCGAGGCAGCCGGTCCCGGCCGTGGCTTAACTTGTACCAGGGCAGGATGTAAAATATTATGTAGCTGCAACTGCTGCAACGACACAATGCGCAGGGCTGAGCTCTGCCTCCCCTCCTGGAGGAGCCTCGGAGGAGGATGAAAGCTCTCGTGTGATGCTCTCCTCGTTGAGAGAAGCTGCCCAAACCAGGAGCTCCACGTGATTCAGAGGGACGGGTTGTGTGCAGGGATACCTGGAGTGACGACGACCCGGCCAGGCGCGTCCTGCATCCGTGGGCTGGTGGGGACCGTGGCAGTCCCACCCCACGAGCGGGGCCAGAGCCGTGCTCCGAGGCGAACGGTGTGCGGGATGCAGGGCTGACGCTCTCCTGGAGCCTGGCCACCATCAGAAAGGGGACAGCGGATGAATCCGACAGCTTTTCTAGTCCCACGCCACCGTCATGAGAAGATGAGATCTGGGTCGTTTACTTTCTGCACCTCATCTGCACTCAGGCTGTCACGCAGCCCCACTCCCCTACTGCCTCTTCCAGTTCATGTTTAGCATCCCTTGATGCATGGAGGGAAACGGAGGAAGGCAGAGAAGCAGCATCCAGAGCCCTCCAGAGCCCGGGCTGCCAAAATGGTGAGGTCTGCGGTGTTATGCCCTTGGCAATTTCAGCAAGGTGAGGTGAGACTGTTGCTTCTGCAGATCTCCTGACACACCACCCGTGCTCCCAGCCTTGTGGAAATTAAACCTCACAGAATCACAGAATGGTTCGGGTTGGAAGGGACCTTAAAGATCATCCAGTCCCAATCCCCTGCCCTGGGCAGGGACACCTCCCACCAGCCCAGGTTGCTCCAAGCCCCGGCCAACCTGGCCTTGAACCCCTCCAGGGATGGGGCAGCCACAGCTTCTCTGGGCAACCTGGGCCAGGGGCTCACCAGCCCCGCAGCAAAGAATTTCTTCCTGATATCCAACCTAAATCTCCCCTCTTTCAGTTTGAAGCTGTTACCCCATGTCCTATCTTTACACTCCCTGATCCAGAGTCCCTCCCCAGCTTTCCTGTAGGCCCCCTTCAGGTACTGGAAGACCCCTATAACGTCTCCGCGGAGCCTTCTCTTCTCCAGGCTGAACCCCCCCAGCTCTCTCAGCCTGTCCTCCCAGCAGAGGGGCTGCAGACCTCACAGCATCTTCGTGGCCCTCCTCTGGACCCTCTCCAACAGGTCCACATCCTTCTTGTGCTGAGGCCCCAGAGCTGGACGCAGTGCTCCAGGTGGGGTCTCCCCCGAGGGCAGCAGAGGGGCAGAATCCCCCCCTCACCCTGCTGCCCACGCTGCTGGGGATGCAGCCCAGGCTGCGGGGGGGTTCTGGGCTGCCAGCGCACGGTGCCGGCTCCTGTGGAGCTTCTCACCCACCAGCACCCCCAAGTCCTTCTCCTCAGGGCTGCTCTCCAGCCATTCTTCACCCAACCTGTGTTTGTGCCTGGGATTGCCCTGACCCAGATGGAGGACCTTGTACTTGGCCTGGTTGAACTTCATGAGGTTGGCATGGGCCCACCTCTCCAGCCTGTCCAGGTCCCTCGGGATGGCATCCCTTCCCTCCAGCATGTCAACCGTGCCACACAGCTTGGTGTCATGGGCAAACTTGCTGAGGGTGCGCTCAATCCCACTGTCCTCGACCAACGCCAGGGGAACCCGAGCTGCTGTCACCGCTTGGGTGAGGGATTCAGCCTCCTCCAACTGCCTCCCTGGGAGCTGGGATGGACAGAAGTGTCTTTCTTTTGTCTGAAATTACACCGATGTGAAAAAAGAGAAAAGAACAAACACGGCTTGGAAGCTCGCTGCTTGTGAGAAGCTGCTGGTGAACAGCGATACTTGAGCTCCACCCTGCAATGCCTTTTCTCCCCTCGGACCTCCTGAAAAGCCGGAGCGTAACCCGGAGAAGGTGGAGAGGAGCGGATGCCGCGGCTGTACGTACCTGTGTCGGGCGGGAAGGGGTTTGGTGCGGTCACCGTGCCCCTGCCCTGCTGGGACGGCCCGCGGGCGTGCGGGCTGCTGCCGTTGCTCGCAGGACAAGGAACCGGCCTCAGCTGCGCTGGCTCCAGGGGGTCGCAGAACTCAAAGGGGGGCCGACCAGCCTGCACACCCTGCCCGCTGGGCATCGCTAGGGATTCATCAAGTTATTAAAAAAAAAAAGAAAAGAAAAAAAATGCACAAGTCAGTTCTCTCCCCAAGGCTCGTTTCAAGATCCCCATCGCTCAGCAGATTCCTCGCCCCGCCGGGAAGGGAGCCAGCGTGGGTAAATTTGGAGGGCAAGAAGGGGCTCGTGGTGGGATGTCACCTCGCCTAAAGCTGAAAGCTCGGTCCCCGGTGTGGCTCGGTCACCCACAGCCACCCCGGGGAAGCATCCCCAGGATCACATGCGATAGGTGACACAGCTCCTGCGTGCTGGGCCACGCTGTGTGAGGGTACGGGGATGCAGGAGCCACGCTGGCACCCAAAAACCAGTAGCAGGAGCTTAAAATAATCAGCTGGGCATAACAATTAAAAATAATCAACCAGACATAAGAAAGGATGGGGTGGGGGGGGATTGCATCCACCTAAGGTATATAGAGAGGTTTCGAACGCTGCTAAAAGGAGGGTATCGGGACCGGAGTGAGAGCCGAAGCGCAGCTCCCTCGCTCCATGTAGCCACATCAACCAGGTTCTGCTCCCTCCGCGGGGGGGCCCCGGAGCAGGAGCCGCGACCCCCCCTTATGCCTGGCAGCAAGTTGGGAGCCTCGGCAGCGATGCTGCCTGTGCTGGCCTCCTGCCTCCGCGGCCCTCATCTATCACCTGCTGGCTTTAGATCAATTAAAATGATGTTGTTCGGCCTCGCGTTATCCTAATTTTTATTTAGACAAGGTTTTTTGCAAGTTCAGGCGCTGTTTGCCATCAGGGAGCACGTCTCAACTGCTCACGTGGAGCTGAAAAATGAACGTAAGAGGCAGCCTTGCAAGCGGGTGGCCACCAGCTGTGGCTGTTGGCAACCCCTCTCCCAGCCAGCAGCACCACTAAATCCTCGGGGACCGGCTCAGGGGTTCGTCGCTGCCGCCCCGCAGGAGTTAAACCCGGCGGCAGCGCCCTCAGCGAGGCTCGCGGTGGGTCTCCCGGGTGGTAAGTGCTATTTTAGAGGCTGTAACCCAGGAGGGCAGCAGTCGGCATCCCAAGCACTCGCACTGCAGCCCCTGCCACAACCCTGCTCGTCCTCCCCACCCACTTGGAGGCAGGATTCCCTCTCCTCCGAAGGGAAGAAGCCCTGCTCTTAATTATGTCGGAGCATTACGAGTGTCCCCGCTGCTGAAGGTACCAACCCTCTCAGCCCTGGGACAAGCGGGTCCTTGGCAAGGAGCTATTAGGTTTGAGCAATATGCTTCGGCGCGATGAATTCAGCTCGGAGGTGATGGGTCAAGTGGTCCACGGCTACAGCCGCGGGGCTGAGAGCTCCTGTTCACCTCCCAGACACCTCCCCGCCGGAGGAGAGGCACAGCACGGCTCCCCGGTGCCTCTGGGCTCAACGCAGCCGTCACTCATCACCCTTCCAGCATCCATCTCTTACGCCCGACCCTGTACACCTTCTGTGAGCCCACGCTCCAATTTTTTGAGACCCCAAACTCCTCCCCTGCGACTTCTCGCAGGCAGGGTGACATTGCAGCCCACGGCACTTCGCTCCGGAGCCCACCTGCAGCTTGCAGAGGGTTTTTGGGGGGAGTTACAAGACCTGCAAACCATTGCTCGGTGACACGATGCTGTGCTGCCCTTGAAGGGTCTCCCCTTAGTGCCCAGGGTGGTTTCACCCCTTCTCAGGGCACGGTTTGGGCCACGGTCACACCACCACGTCGCTTTTCCTTCTCCTGCGATGCTCGAACCTTTTTAAAGGCTCTGTTTTTGCAACCCAAGCCCCTCCAAAAATATCCCAGAGCTGCCCCGCGGGCTTCTTGCTGGGCTGGGACCCAAAACCTCCTCATCTCCATTTGCCGAGCAAGTAACAGGACGATTATCCCTCCCTGGGTAGGATACGGACCAGCAGCTAACTGGTTTATACTGGGCCCTGTCCTGCCGCTCGCTCTTCCTTCCCTCTGCTCTGAAAGCTGCACTTCAGCGTTCGAGACTCGGTGTGATTTGCAGCGGCAGCGATACAGGGATGCGACAGATAATTATATCCATGAAAAATGAAGCGTGGGACAGGAAAAGCCGCATGGGGCCGGGATCGGCTCCGGCATGTTGCCGTGGGGATGCTGCGGTACCAAAGGGGACAGACGAGCATCCCTCACACCACCGGGCTTGGGGCTGGCACGGGGACATCCATCACAGCAAGGGTGTGGCGCGGGCTCCGAGCGAGCACGCCGCGATGGCAGGAGCCGCTGGGTGCAGTTATTTGGGCAAATTTATGCTGCGAGGGGTAAAAGCTTGCTTTCCCCGCGGCAGATGCGGGCAGTTTGGGGGGAATAGCTGTGCCTGCAACTGCCCAGCCCGGGGGAGCCCATCCCGAGGAGCCCCAGCTTCAGCCTCCAGCCATGGGCTCCACCTATGCTTTTGCTACAAAACACCCTGAATTTATTATTTGCCCGCAGGCTCCTTCAGGAGAGAAATCCTAATTTTCACTTGGGTAAAACTGCTCGCTTTGGAGAAAAATCAAGTTTGGTTTGGTTTTTTTTTTTTTTTTTGGTACCTAGAAAAAACTCCTGACGCTACACCGGGGCACACCGAGTCTCAAACCCCTGTCTGGAAATAACAGCGATGCTTTCAAACCTCCAACGCCTCCGGCTGAGCCTGCCTTGCTCCCTCGCCACCGCGCAGGTCTCGCGGGGACGGTATCCTGTCCTCTTAACCACGTCACCGCTGGGTTTTTTTGCAGGGGACCCACGGGGTTCAGCGCCACCACCTTTGCACCCAACAGAAAAGCTCAGGTCCCCCGGAGCATCACCATGGCCGGATCCGGGATGGTGGTACCCCAGGAGAGCTGGTGACGGAGGAGACTCTCCCCTCCCACCCCTTGATGGGGACCCTGTTGTGGGGGGCGAGTGCCGGTGTTCCCCGGGGGCGGACACATACGGTTGAGTCCCGTGGGGGCTCTGGCAGCGGTGCTGGGCTGCAGGGGGGCTGCCAGCATCTCCGGTTTGACGGTGACACCGGCCACGCCGCTCTCGCTCCTCTCCGGTCCGCACAAGCCGGGCATCTGAGCCGCCTTCTCCAGCGAGGGCAGGAGCTGGTCCAGCTGCTCCAGTTCGGCAGCAAACTAAGGAAGGAAAAAAAAAAAAACCACGGCTGGGTGATTCAGCCCGAAGAGCGAGACTGAGCGCCGCTTTCACAAGCACGCAGCCCCCCCAGGCTGCTCCCCCCAGCCCTTCGCTTGCCGAAACACCCAGCATCTCGCATGGATGGAGAACCGACCCCGCATCCCTCTGCCCAGCCGGACACAGACCCTGGGGGGACAAGGACTGTCCCCCCCCCCAGAGCTTGGTCCTCAGTGACAGCTTTGAGATGCTCACACGCTGCAATTAGCATAATTATTAACAGTATATATAACCTCCAGCTATTTAAAACGGGAGATAATTTGCTTTGTTAATACACATATGCTTATGCTGAAAGTATAATAATGAAAAAATGGCCTTTTCTAAGAAACAGAAGTGACTTTTTGGAACAAGTGTCCAAAACCAACACCGGCCTCGGGCATGTAATTACCCTCAATGGGGCAGTAAAATATCATTCAGCTTTTCCAGCCTTCATCAGCGCTAAGAGTGGAAGAGTAGAGGTTTAGCCCGGGGACCCAAATAAATGGGAAAGTTACTGGGAAAGGGATTTGCAGCAACGGCTGTAACAGCGGCGCTGTAAAGCAGCAGGTTGGGATTAAAGGGGCTGAGATAAATGAGCTTTGGCTAAAAAAGAAAAAATATCTCAAGGGAAACCAAACGCGTTAAAATCTAAGGACGCATACTGCTTCCAGAAGAGCCCCCCCTCGGCGTTAGGGAAAGCCTGGCCATAAACACGGGGTAATTAATAGAAAACTCGATAGCACGAGGGAAAATCTTTGCATTTGATAAAGGGAATGAAGCTCCGGTCTGGAGAAGATGGAGAAATTGGGCAGGAATTGGGATCCTGGCTCTGCCCTTCCCCGGCTCACGTAGCAGCGTTAAAAGACCTCTCCCCACGGTGACCGCTTTGTCCCTTGCCAGAAGAAATCATGGGAAGCTTCTCCCTAAATCCCAGCCTGGAAATATTTCGTATCTCAAATAAAAGCCTCCAAACCAGTGCCATCCCAATTGCCACTGCAGACGCTTCCAGTTTCACCTCCACGGATGGCAAATGGTACGAAGGTCAGAGAATTGCCAGGACAACCGCAGCGGTGGATGGACCTTGGGATGGACCCTCCAACAACGGTGGCTCCATTGGAATCACGAGCCCAGTCCTGCACCCGAGAGCCGAGAGACCCCGCTCACGCTCCTCACCGTGGCACACATTTCCTTCTCGACCTTCCCTGCTCTTTCTGCCCCTTCCCTACACTCTCACGGTAGCACCGGGGCAGATGAATTGGTATTTTCAATACACATGACAGGCCACGCGCTGGTTTTTCCTTTACAGCAGCGTTTTGTGAATTAAATGGTGTTTAGACAACGCTGACGACGAAAAGCGCCCCACGAGCACTTTACAATTTATACGATTTATGCAAATGACAATTTATAACGGACTAACCAGTCTTTTTCTTTCCCCCCACCCGTATCCTTTCCATCAAATCCTAAGCCCAGAGCTCTGAGAACCAGAATATTCTCCTAAACCCTGTCTCACAGAGAGAATTCAATGCAGCAAATTCAACTCCTGCAGCAGGCTGCACCTCTCAGCTCTCCCAAATAATGCAATTTCTTGGCCAAGCAGCATTTCTTTAAAGCTCAAGTTTGCAAAACAAAGAGAACAGAAGCAAATGGGAGACATCCACGATAACGAGCGAGATACATCTTGACTCCATCTCCTCCAGCAGGGAGGTCATTCTGGAGGCGGAGGGAGAAGAAGGGCACAGAGGTACCCAACATGGACATGAAGTGGAGATAAAACAAGAGCAGTGAAGTCCTTGCGTTGCTTGCTGGGTTTATGACGAGGTTGGAGGACGGAGAGGTGGGAACGAAGGACACATGGCGGGAGCAGGGCGGGATCAGTTGTTTTCTGGAGCACTTGAACTTGCACCTGGAATCTGTGCCCACTTTAACGGGTATTTTATTTCTCCTCCATGTCCAGAAAACACATGGCTGGAGAAGCTGAGGCCATCCAGTCTTGCTCAGAGAAAGCTCTGATCTCCAGGACCTATTTCTGTCCCCAAATGGGCGAGAAAACGCAGGGCACGAGGGATGGAGGCTCAGGGTGGCTGAATATTTCTGAAGAGCTGCTTCTTCCCCAAACCTCCATCTCCTGGCAGAAACAAGCTTCCAAAACCAGAGACAACCAAAAGGCAAACCAAGGGACAGGATCTTATCTCTGCCCTTCATCCCTCGCCCAGCCGGCTCGTGGGATGCCCCACGTGTGAAATCAGCTCGGCGAAGGGGAAAGAGGTGCTTCCAGGTGGTACCCAGCCAGCAAACCTTCATCCCTGGCTGGACCTTCCTGTAGAGCGACTTCTCCTCCCAAGCCATCGACTACTCCCTGTCATCACTCGTTTTTTTTTCTTCTTTTCGAGAAAAGGATTCTACCCTGCTTGTGAAAACAAGCTGAAATGTAGATTCAGACCGAAAAGCAAATGAAAAAGAAGGTAAAACTTTATTCTTCATGGAATCACAGAATGGTTTGGGTTGGAAGGGACCTTTGAAGATCATCTGGTCCAACCCCCTGCCCTGGGCAGGGACATCCTCCACTAGATTGGGTTGCTCAAAACCCCGTCCAACCTGGCCTTGAAGACTTCTAGTGGTGGGGCATCCATGACTTCTCTTTGGACCCCACCATGCACGCGCGGTGGAGCTCTGCCATGTGCAGGCAGCATTACCTGCTCCCCAGCATCATGCCCGAGGGCAGAGAGAAGACAATCTGACCTGAAGGAAAAGTCTCCTCTTCACCTAGCTGAAGTTCAGCTCGTGCCTTGAAGCACAAGGATGAAGAGCCCTTCCAAAACCCTGCTCAAGCTTTTCCTTCCATTATTTTTTAACTCTTGTAATTCCTATTAGCTCTTTCCCAAGTCCTACCCAAATATTTCTTGTTCTCACCCCATGAACAGGTGGCTCGGAGCAGACCTGGGGTGTTTCCATAGGATACATCCAGAAAGGAAATGACTCCTCCAAGGCTGAAGACATGCTGCAGAGCCTGCCCCACAATTAACGTTGCTCCTAATTGACATTTTGATTTTTACAACAACCACACATGAAAACAAAAATCCAGCAGGTGCTAGATTTCATTTCCAATGGCAGCTGCCCCTCCCCACGCCGCACCAACGCAGCCTGTAAGAGAAAACACGTGGAAACGAAACTCTGTCCTTCGCTGCTGAGCAGTGAGGGGTTGTTCACTCCTCGGAAAATCCATTTTAAGACTCCGCAAACCCCCTCCAGCCTCTTTTGTTAACTCTTTGGAAGCACTCGGTACGGTGCAATGTATAATCCTGACACTCTCCAGCTGCCTGGGGAGGGATACTTGGAACCAAAAAGCCACGAAGGAGCCTAAAAATGCTCGTCTGCTTCCAACAGCGCCGGAGAGGGGCTTACAAACGCATCCAGGCTCCAGTCATCCAAGCTCCGCGTGCCTGTTTGCGAGCAGAGCACAATTAGCTAGCACAGCCTCGTTAAAGTAATAGGGCTTTCTGCCCTCTATGAAGGATGGTGCACCTGGAACCAACACTGATGGTCAGCAAAGAGCGTGTCTGCACCCCCGGCCGGCAAGTGGATCCTGCACGTGGATGTCTGGGAGACCAGGCAAGCAAAGCTCTTCCCATGCCCTGGCATTTTGCCTAATTTCAGCTACAACCAAGCTCCTCGACACGCTCCCAGATCCATGAAAGTAGGTTGGGGTGGCTCCATCCAAGAGCCTGCGCATCTCCCAGCAGGATGCAGGAGCACCGCGGTGGGAACCCGGCTCACCGGTGGGTACTGGTGGGTACCAGGTTCACTGCCCACCTGCAAGCTCCAACGTGCCTCCCAAAATAAGCACATCTTGACTTGGGTCTTCCTAATCTGGGGGCAATTTCCGTTAATGTCGATGATGGATCTCAAATGGGAGATGATGGGGGAGGACGTACCATCCAGCGAGCTGATGATACCAGGAAAGTACATTATAGAAAGAGGTAAGGAGTTCGATTCCCACTCGCCTATAGGATAACCGACTGCGACTTCCGAGCCCTTAACCTTATTAAAAGACTTATTGCGTATTTGTCATTCCAGGCTCTCTGAATGCTGTTATTCATCCCGTATCTCCAAACGCCGCCAGCCGTATTTGCCGCAGTCAGTAAGGAGGCGATCAGCCCTGCTCTTCATGTCAGCCGCTCTCTTCTCTTTGCTTAAAAAGGATTAAGCAGCTTTATCCATGTTACCATCTCCCCTGGCTTTCAAAAGTAAGAAATCTCTTCTATTCATAGCTGCGTGTAATGAATATTTATACACCCAAATCTCTATTGCAGAGATCTGTCACTGGATTATTCAATTTAATAATACTTTTAGGATAAGTAAAAGGCCCACATAATTGCTAATCTCAGCCAACAAGAGGGCGAGGGATTGAAAATTCCCTGGGACGCGAGCCCTGAATGTGCCCAGAGATGCAGAATTAAGAACCTTTTTGCGTGGCAACACGCACGTCGTCTTCTCCTCACTCAAGCCCACCACCTGCAGCGATGTGCTGCATCTCTCTCTCATTTTTATACACCTCAGTTAAGTTTCTCCCTTTCCCTCCCACCATTGCCTTGCAGATCTGAGCTGCCAAAATGTGAAACATCTGGACAAAAGGGGATAGCACTGGTGCTGGAGAAGGTGGCACCAGCACTGGGAGGTGGCACCAGCACTGGAAGAGGTGGCACCAGCACTGGAGGAGGGGGCACCAGCACTGGAAGAGGTGGCACCAGCATTAGAGGAGGTGGCACCAGCACTGGAAGAGGTGGCACCAGCACTGGAAGAGGTGGCACCAGCACTGGAGGAGGGGGCACCAGCACTGGAAGAGGTAGCACCAGCATTGGAGGAGGTGGCACCAGCACTGGAAGAGGTGGCACCAGCATTGGAGGAGGGGACACCAGCACTGGAGAAGGTAGCATCAGTGCTGGAGGAGGTGACACCAGCGCGGAAGGTTGCGGCAGCCACAGGGCATCTCCCCATGCTTCTCCCAGCCCCACCGCCTTGCTGTGGAAGGAGCATGCCAGCAGGTTTGGGGGCAACTGCCCCCAAAACACGACTTGTTGAGAGCATCCCGCCAACGTGGCTGCAGATGGCTCAACTCACCTGGCCTTGCGTCTCCAGCTTGACCTCCTCTGCGGCAGGAGGTTTGGCGAGCGGCACCGGGGCCGTGTTACAGGGCTCCATCTGCTCCGCCTTCTCCACCTTCACCTTCACGTCGTCCAGGCTCAGCGCTGGGGCTGCAGCGAGCTCCTTCTCGTCCTTGTCCAGCAGATAGCGCAGGAGCTGGTGATCCTTGACATCTTTTTTCTTCAGCGCGTCTGGCTCCAGTTTGATGTCTGGGGTTCCTGGCAGTTGGCTCTGAGCCGTGGGGGTGGTGGCAGGGTTCGGGGCATTCTCCTTCTTCTCGTGCTCCATGGCCAGAGTGGTAATATCGGAAGGGCTGCCCTCCTGAAGGAGTCTATGCAAAATCTTGTGCCGCTCGGTCAGCGAGCTATGGGAGGAAGGGCAGGTGCTGCTGGGAGGGTTGCTGGAGGCCAAGGTGCCAGCGGTGCCCGCGCAGGCTAACGAATCTTTGCAGCTCGTGTCCGCATCGGCGTGCCGAAGCTGCTGCTCCGCCGTGGTGGCCAGGAGCTGGACCAGCTTGTGGCTGGTGGCTTGGGAGCACTTGCTGTCCCCCTCTGAGAGCCGATCGCCGGCGTGCAGCATGCCCGAGTCCAGCGGTTTGCCATCCCCTGACCCACCGTCCGACTGGATCATCTCGCTCAGGATGGAGGCGATCTCTTTGCTGTCCTTGGACTCTGCTTTCATGGGCTGCATGGCGAGGCGGCCAGGCGAGCTCTGGGAGCTGAGCTGTCTCAGCACGGGGGGTGGCGTGGAGTAGCCCACCGGCGTGCTGGGACCTTCCGTCAGCCCCTGCATAGAGTTTATGGGGGCGCTGGGAAAGGGTCTGGCGCCACCAGTGCCACCGCCGCCCCCGCTGCCGCTGTTGGCCATGCCCACGGGGGAGTGCATGGTGGGCATGGTGGGCGAGAAGGGGTTGCTGGGCACTCTGGGTCGGGGCACCAGCCCTGGGCTGACCCGATGCCTCGGAGACATGAACTGTGGTGGGGTAATCCCTGGACTATTCATGGGGGAGCTATTGAGGTTCAAAGTGTGGTTACTGTTCTGGGGACCGGCTTGTCCCTGGCTTAAGGCAACATTGGCTCCTATCTGGTTCCCAGGTGAACATCCAAAGCTGGTTTGGCTGGTGCTGGAGTTGCTGTTGTGGAGGCCGGCGCCTGGCTGCTGGTTCACGTTGGTGGCCAACATGCTGCCATTGGAGGGAGGGATGGAAGGCGGCAAGGCCATGCCTTGTCCCGGGGAGATGCTGGGGTTCAGCGAGGGGCTGACCCGGGGAAGGGACATCGCGGAGTTAGTGTTCTCCTGGGGTGAGAGCATGCCGTGATCCCTGCAGGAGATGAAGAGGAGAGGAAAAGTCACCAGAGGCTTTGCCCAAACCTTTAGTGCTGCTCCGGCAGCTCCTGCCCCCAATCCATGCTGCAGAGCTCTGAAGCCTGGAGAGCAGCAGGTCGCAAGCCCTGGTGGTCTCAACCTTCCCATCTCCACCAGCACTTTCTGGATCCATTTCAGCGGCATGGATGGAGTGCAGCAGCTTTAGCATCTCTCCAGAAATGTGAGGCTCCTTGGGACTGCAGCCACTCACCAGCTAAACCCCAAAGGCATCACCTTCTCTAGGTCTTACATTCCCAGACGGCGGGAGGAGGACCATGCCCCGACAGCATTCCCCTCCGCCCCAGCCCCCTCACATTTCCCCAGCATGGCCCAGGCCCACAGCCTCACCTCCCCCTGTCCCGCCAGTTTGTCAGAGCCTCTCCCTCCCCAAATATTTTAAGTTCTCCAGGGCAAGGCAGAAACCTGAAGCACGTCTATAAATCTCCACCTGAACTCTCGGGGCCACCTCTTTGCAAAACAAGAATAATCCAGAGCAACAGAGCTGCCATCAGGCTGGTTTTCAGCTCCCTCATGGGAATCACATCTCCAAACCAGCACCACAGACCACCAGTGGATCCCCTTCCACAGTAGGGAACGGGCCCTTTGATTCCTGGATTGCCCACCCGGGCACTGGCATGGCTCGGTAGCGGCAGGGTGGGGACGTACCTGTCGATGACGTGGATGCCCATGATGAAGGGCTGCATCTCCGGGCTGGAGGGGTAGCAGAGCTTACACTTGGTGTGGGCGCTAAGCACCGTCCCGTCGCTCAGGGTGAATCGGTATGAGGGGCTGAAGGCCGTGCCGCGTGTCATCACTGGAGGAGACAACCAGAAACACGTCAATTCCCTCAGAAACTCCAGCCAGAACCCACAACACCCTGCAAGCACCAGGAGGAGGATGGAGAGAGCAGTGAGGGAGGACCTGACAGGTCAACCACCTTCCCGGCAAACAAAACCACAGGCTGCACGTTGGCTAACCCCGCAGACCCAGAAAATGAGAGGGTTACGAATAACCACAGCGGCACAGAAATCCTCCCGGCTGCTTCTCCAGCTCCAAATCCGCGTCCTGCAGTGGGTAAATCTAAATCCACCCAGCACCGTCCTTGAGTGCTCAGAGCTTCCGAAGGGGCTGTCACTCAATCACCAGTGTACGACCCACAAGCTGACGAAGCCCAGCCAGGCTGGGGGGGTGCAGCAGGACGCTGCCCGCTGCAGCCCTGGCAGAGTTACAGCTCCCCGGAGCCTCAGCGACCTCCTGCTCCTGCTCCTGCCTTCCTCCCGATCCCTGTAGTGAGCATCTTCGCCAACACAGCAAAGATGCTCAGCAAAGAGCCAACGCAGCAAAGATGCTCATGAAAGAGCCGACAGAGCAAAGACGCTCACAAAAAGAGCTTCCACTTCTTCTGCTCAGACACCGAGGACGGCGTCTGCGGATGGCACAGGAAAAAAAAAAATAAAATAATCACATTTCGCTCATATTTGTCTCAATTCTATATTTCCTGAACGGTGAGAGGGAACCTCCCGGCCGGAGGAGCTTCTCCAGCGTTAGTCAGCCCTTTCCCCTCTCCCTTTGGCACTTTGTGATTATTACTGCAGCATTTGTTTTTCCAGAAAGCATTTATCCGGCAAGGAGGACCACGCTCCGGCTTCTCCTTGCAGCTCCCGCTGCTCGGCAGGAGAGCGCGCCAGCGAGGAAGAGGAGCCCGTTACCTTCTTGAAAGAGCTGTTTGGCGTAAGATGGCTCTCTGCCCTGAGGCTGGAAGAAAGCGTAGATACATTTCCGCACCAAATCCTCCCAGCCCGTCCTGCCGGCGGCTCTCAGGGAACTGGTGTCAATGGAGATGATTTTACCTGGGCGGAGAGAGAGAAGCCACGTTACTCAAGCACAGCATGAGAAGTCCCTCAGCACACACAGGTCCGTAAGCGTGGAAAAATGAAGCCACGTCCTATTTGGCGTGAGGCAGCAGTGGCAGGAGCACACATGGATGTCCTCCAGAAGGAGATGGAGATTCAAGGAGTTTGCTCTGGAGCACACACCGACCTCTACACACACCTTGGCCGGCCGAATCGGACACAAAACCCAACAAGAAGCACCTTTGTGTGAAGGGACTCTCGCTGCTCCAGGGCTGAGGTCCCCAGATTCACATCCTCACCTGGTGGGACACCCTGCCAGCCACCGTGCCCACACCAGGGGGTTCTCCAAGCAGGACCCGCTGCCTGCTTTCTCCCTCGACATGAAACACCAGGCAGCTCTGCCGGCTGTTTTACAGCCATGGGCAGGGAGCAGGGAGCAGAGAAAACACGCATTAAGGATTTTCAGGCTGCAGGGAAGTCCAGGGTGATGATTAACTACCAGAAAGAAGGTCACCAGAATGGTCAGAAAGCAGTATTTGGCCAAGAGCAAACCCGAATCTGAAAGCTGATGACTGTTTCATTCCCATCAATCAGCAACCTCAACCGCACCCCAAAATCCAAGGGAGCAGAGAGGGGCTGCGTGCAGGGCGTGGGTCTGGTGTATGGGACCACTTGAGGTGTCAACTCAGTTGAGGGGCCTCCAGTTGAGGTGTCAACCACGTTACTCCTAGCAAGCAGCACTGCCATTTGCGAGGACAGGACCGCACTTGCGCTATGGGGTCCTGCACTGCACCGCCGGCCTCTGACCCCCGGGGACAACAAATCCTCCGGAGCCAGGACTCCCCGGCATCGCTGGGACGTTACCTGTGGTGTCTTGCTTGGTCACGAAGGATTCGGAAGGGGTGACGGCTGCCGGTCGAGGTAATCGTCTCGCAATGCATATCAGACACGACTGGAAATCTGCCAAAGCAGGAGAAGGGACCGGGAACACGAAAATCAGACGTTACAATCACCGCTTGCAATTTAACATTTTAATTAGAATACCACTGCTGAGCTTGATGGCCACGTCCTGCCCTGGAAGTGTTTACCCCGAGCAATCCTCCGGCCCTTCAAAGCGAGTAGGCTCTATCTAAATTCCATAAAGTTTGCTGGAAAAGAGGTTTCCAGTGCTTGGAGAAATTAATTGTACAGGCTTTTTGGATCTGGCAGTATTGTACAATAAAAGTCAGCACTAAAAGCCAGCAACTGTCGGCTTCAGGCAAAGTATTTGGTCATAAAATACCATAATTTATTCCTTCCAGTCATGATCGCCTGTATAAACTGCGATGGATTAATCCAGCTAATGCGCTGGAAAATAATAGCTGGGACACTGAAAGGAGAGTTAGGCCACTTGCAGGAAAGCGACGGTCCCCGTGGCGCTGAGGGACCCCTGCCCGTCCCGAGTCCCCGGGCAGAGATCTGCCTGCAGGCAGCTCACTCAGCCCAAAAACGTGCGGGCAGCACCGTGGTCTGGCAGCAGCGAAGGCACAAGGTGCGGTGTCGGGCACCCACGTCACTCGCTGGGAAGGTGCTGCAGCCAGAGAGCTTTGGTGGGTAATAAAACATTGCTCCTTCCTTAAGGAATACCGACTGCAAGCAGCTCCGGAGGACCAGAGAAGCCGGGATGGCCGGAGGGCATCAGCTTGGAGGGGAAGGGGGAGCGAGAAGCTGCAGCGAACTTCAGGCATCTCCCCGACTGTCTCCCCCGTGCCGGGCATCGTCTGCGCTGGACCAGGAATAAACCAGTCCCACCAGGCAGCCCTGTGGGGTGGTGGCTGGTCCTCCTCCTGCCTGCCCTGCCATCCCCACCCCAGTCCTCCTCCTGCCTGCCCTGGTCCCCGCTTTGGTCCTTCCCTTGCCTGCACTGCCATCCCCACCTTGTCCTCCTCCTGCCCGCACTGTGGTCCCCACCCCAAAGGCAGGGTCGGAAGCAGAGGATGCTCTCCCCTACCTTCTCCTTCCTCCTTGAAGGACTTGGGCTGGGAGACGGTGAAGCACTGCATCACCTCGTAGCGCTGACGAGCCTCCTGGTTCTCCGCGCCCGGCTCGTCGGGCGGCCGGATCAGCATCCTGCAGCTGAAGGTATGGCTGTTGCGCCTGGTCGCTTCTTGAGGCCAAGGGACTCCATTCACTGGGAGAAAAGAGAAGAGTTATTAGAATCACAGAACCATAGAATTGCCCAGGTTGGAAGGGACCTTTCAGATCATCAAGTCCAACCATCAACCCAACCCTGCCAAGGCCACCACTACCCCATGGCCCTCAGCACCACGTCTGCCCAGCTTTTCAACCCCTCCAGGGATGGCGACTCCACCACTGCCCTGGGCAGCCTCTTCCAATGCTTCACAACCCTTTCCAGGAGGAAATTGTTCCCAATATCCATCCTAAACCTCCCCTGGCGCAACTTGAGGCCGTTTCCTCTTGTGCCATGGCCTGTTCCTTGGGAGAAGAGCCCGACCCCTCCTGGCTACCCCCTCCTTTCAGGGAGCTGTAGAGAGCCAGAAGGTCTCCCCTCAGCCTCCTCTTCTCCAGGCTGAACACCCCCAGCTCCCTCAGCCGCTCCTCACCAGACTTGTGCTCCAGACCCCTCACCAGCTCCGTTGCCCTTCTCTGGACACGCTCCAGCCCCTCAAGGTCTTTCTTGGCGTGAGGGGCCCAAAACTGGACACAGCCCTCGAGGTGGGGCCTCACCGGTGCCCAGTACAGGGGGAAGTAGGAGCTGTGCCATGCCCCCCCACCCCCCGGACTTCCTGAGGACCCGTTGGACAAGGGGATAGAAGGAAAAGCACTGGGATGGGGGAAGAAACCAGCTCGTTGCCCAGGTCAGGGACGAGCCGAGAGCGGAGTGGGGGCACAGCCCTCCCCGCCAGGACACCTTCAGACCTGCTGAAGGGCCCGTGCCCAGACCCACACCTCCAGCCAGGCCCTAACAGCACCTCCAACCCCAACTGAGATCAACACATCGTCATTGGAGTCATCGTGCTGACATTTATGAATCGCTCCTCACATCGCTGGTAGGTGCTATCATCTCCATCTTACAGGCAGGGAAACTGAGGCACAGGGTCTGTGAGTCACTTCCAGAGCTTGGGAAGACTCCTGCCTCTTCCTGTTGTACTTGAAATCCCTCCAAAGTGACGCTCCCGAGACTCCTCCAGCAAGTCCAGCCAACCATCTCCATAGAAGTTAATTTTTTTCTTTGCTTCCTCCCCATTTCTGCGGTAACTCAGCAGCGAGACCTTCTGGTACCGCAGCAGCAAAAACTTTCCCCTTTGATTTTTTTCTATAACGTGGCTTTTCCAAAAACCCCTGGGCACCAGCTGAAAGATTTTGCTAACCCTCTACAGCATCTTCATGGGTATCTGTATTCAACCCAAGTGATTTTGCCACCAGCGGGTTGTCAAGTTTTCCTGCAACCTGATCTACAAGAAAAGCTGAGGGGCTGGTAACATCCGAGGAAATACAGAACACACAGCCTTAAGCTGGGTAACCACAGGGAAAAGATGATGCCTGAACTTCCAGAGGCTCGATCTGATGAGTGCCCGGAGATTTAGGTGGTTTAACACATCATTGTATTTACCCAGAAGGAAGACAAGTACGAATTTAAAAAACAAAACAAAACTATTTTTAAGTCAGGATACTTGGAAAAGGCTCATTTTCCTTTTGCATTTCTTCAAAGGTGTGAGTGGATGAGGGATCAGTGACGTCTCACCAGCGGCAGCCACCCAGAGGACGCTCATCTCCAGTCAATGAATAGAACCTTCTGCTTTGGTTGCTTCCAACACCCCGCTAAGTGCCTTCACCATGCGACGCGTCCTCCCACCCTCCCAACTCTTCATTGTCCCGATGTAGGGTGACCACCGTGAGCTCACCGCTTGGACCGTGACCTTCTCACACCCCAAGGCGCACCACGTCCCCACGCTACATACTCAGGCTCTGAAACCAGCTGGGGACAATCCCCCCTCCGGCTGGGAGGACATCTTAAATGGACTGGGATAAGCCAACGGGCTCAGTCGCCCCAAATCAACACCTCAAAATCCTCCTCCTCATTTCCCTAAAGCTCCTACATGCGCCCCTCGCTTCGGGCAGATGAGTCAGTTCTTCCCACCCACGAGCCAAAAGTTTTCTTAGTAGAGGAAGACAAAGGGAAGATGACCTGAATATTGCCATCCACCAGCTCTTTATTCCAAAATCTAATATTGATTTTTCACTGGTTGGATGTATTTCACTAGGCAAAGATTTATGGGGCGTGACCTGTCTTGGGTATAGCTCTGAATTTCACAGTAAACAGTATTTAAAAAAAATAATAAAAATATAAATAAAAAAAATATAAGGCCGGCATCACTGAAGACACAACGGCATTTTCGACCGTGCTCTCCAAGCACCAGCTGATTAAAAAACCCACCTCAAGGGTCTTCTTACCTAGAGACTTCGGCAACAAGTTCTTGACGAACTCGGCATGATCCCCCACGTGCAGGATGCTGTAGACACTGGTGTTCATGAGCTCCTCCTGGTTATAACCCAGGTAGCCGGTCACATTCTCAGAGACGAAGACGATCCTCCCTTCGCGGTTCACAACGAAGAAGAAGCCATCCAACGCCTGCAAGGGAATAAACCCGGGCAGCGTGTGGGCAGCGGGTCCCGGAGCGGGTCAGGGTGCTCCTTGACCATGGGCAACCTTCCTCTGCCTCTCACACCTTGGCTTCATCCCCACTCTGTATCACAGCAGTGATCAAATAACAGCGTATTCGCTTAAAACACGTATTCAGGTCTGCAGCCTCCTCTGCTAAGGACGTCCCTGCCACTAAGAACGGTGCCAGCGGAGGAGAAAAAAACTTCTTCCGAGGGCCAGTGCAGTCGGGAAGGCTCTAATTTGGCAAGCCACCGAAATTAAGCATATGCCCGATTTGCTTAATTACAGCCCAAGAACGACAGGGCCTTTGCCTCGTGCAGAATAACTGGGGTTTTCCACGCATTTAGGATGCAAGCGGCAAATTCAGCCCTGCGATCGAAAGGAGGAGGATGAGCGTGACCCAGACTCAATGATACAACATCCGCTTATTTTAACGAGGACACCATCAAGGTTTTTAATTCACTGCCACGGTACAGGCGCGTAACGCTTTCCGGTGCTCCAGAAAGCTCGGAGCGGCGGAGCCCAGTGCAGTGAGGAGCCCTTGAGAAGGCCGATCGCTGATTTACGCTCTTCCAAGTGTCCATCCCCTAAATTGTTTCATCCAGGCAGGTTTTCCTGCAGTCTATTTCCTCCTTTCCTGCTCATCAACATCAAGCTCTGTTGGATCGTGATCCTGCAACTAGATCTGGCCATATCCCTGAGTGGGAGACGGTGCAGGGACAGGAGAAACTCAGGATGCCCAAAAATCGGTACCCGCAGCATCGCCCTCTCCTCCCCATCCTCCCGCTCGCCCATGCCAGCAGAGAGGTCCTCTGACGGAGAGCATCCAAGGCCTTATTAAATGCAGTTTCTAAAAACCAGGTTTTGCCGTAGAGCAACATTAAGTGCAAGAAACAGGAAGCATTTAAAAAAGAAGAAAAAAAAAAAGGGGGGGAAGAAAGAAAATCTTCTGTCAAAATGGTTCTGGCAGATCGGCTGCAATTTTCCTTATTCCCAGCTGTTGCCAAGACAACCAGCCTTTGCACTTCGGGCGCCTAAAAAAAGAGACCCAGGCTGGATGCTAAACCCACCTGGACCCTTTTCGCCAGGTGATGCTGGTTTTGGGGGGCCGGGGGAGCAGGGAAGGGGCAGGGGAGCCCCGAGGTGGCAGCCGGTGGGGACCCAGCCTGCGCGCCTGCCCTACACCCCCCATTCCCCCAGCAGCGACACCGGGCGCTTCTCCATGGTTTAAAATATTAAATTACCTTATCAGCTCCATTGCTTACGGAAGTCAAGCTCAAACAACAGGTCAAGAGGCAAAAAGAAAAACTTCCTAAAAATGAACGAGATGCTTTTTAATAGCCCTTTTTATCTCCACCTCCCGGGGTCTGAACACCCCGCCTGAGCCCAGGGCCCCCAGAAGAAGCTGGAAGTCATTTGGGGAATGTTTTTAGGCACGGGAGGCTGCGGATTGCTTGGGGACGAGTGAAACCACTAATTGTTTTCTCGCAGTCAATCCGCACGGAAAATAAACTCAGCGTGGTGGGGGCTTGGCATCCTCAACGTGCTTCAGGCAGCCCGGATGCCCCGTGGCACGGGCACGGGTCAGGGTCAGCATCTCCCACGCGTGGGCTTCACACGCGAGGAGACCGATTGGGAAATTACTCCTCAGCCTGTGTAGGTAATAACCGTAACCTAAACGTGGATTTTAAACCAAATAATACAGGGTAGGTTGTTTACAAAGCGGCATCGACTGAGCGGTAACGCACCTCTGCGCTCCCTCCCGCAGAAAGGACGCATCCGCGCCCGACCCGAGCACGGAGCGTAATTTTGAGTCACGAGTTGGCTTGTTTAATTAATGTCCTTTCCTTATGAAGACCTTAGGTCTTCCGGGGCCGTTCCTATTACCGATGTGCTGCTGTCCCCCTCTTTGCCCTGAGGCACTCTGCTCCCCATCACCTGAGGGGCTGGCCACCTCCAGGGCTCCCGGCCACAGCAAACCACGTATCCCCATGTGTGGACACGGACACAGACACGGACACGGACACGAGGGGATCTCCCCCAGCGGAGCGATGCTCTCGTGAGCTGGCCGGCCCCACATCCATCATTTAAGCTACGTAAAGGCACATTCCCAAGACCGCACTGCCAAATATGTGGATTTACTGCGGATGTACGGACGCTGCTCTCTCTCACCCTTTCTTTTGCTCTGCCGTCGCTCCCGCAGGATGCCTTCTCCCAATATAACCCAAATACTGGGGTTTTGTTGAGGATCTGCCGCCTTCTCCTGCATGACTTCATATTCTCTTGCCCGTTTCTAGCACCCAACGCACCCCTCAAAACCCACGTGCCTTTCCCAGCCTAATTTCTGATCTCCTTCTGCATATTGCCTGTTAGACCAAGCCCTTCTGTCGCCAAGCCGTCAACTCCCCACTAACTCCATCCACGTGCTTCCAGCACCCATTTTCCATCCTTTCCCCGAGTCAGACCCATCCTTTGACGCCGACTCCCTTCCCATCCATCCCTTTTGCATCAACTCCTCCAGCTGCAGAGCCACCTCTTGCAGAGTTTTATTAATTCTGACACCTTCACTCCAGGGCTCAGGGGAGACCAGTGTGGTACGAGGAGGGACTAACAGGACTGGGAAAGCACACAGCACCCCAAGGTCTCCCAGCATCTTTCGGAGATACAGAAGAGCCCAAAAACGTGGCCAGGGAAAGCCTCTCTCCCCAGGAATCCCAAAAGCCAGGCTGGCTTTCTGTCCCAAAAATGATGCCACATTTCACCTCCCAGCTCTTGGGCTCCCAACAGAAACCACAGAGTACATCGTCGGACTGTGTCATGTCAGTAATTACGCTCCTACAGTTAATTAAATGAATCGGATGAGGATATTGCTTCCTTTTCGTCTTTGAATGTGTAATCTTATCAGGCGGTTTCAATGCAAGCAGGCGGGGCTGGCCCTTCCCAGGGAGGAACCCCCCAGCCCCAACCCCAAAACCCCCCGGGAAATTACCGGCTGAACGATTTAGGATTTGAAGTTTACCCCTGGGGCCTGTGATATAATGTAATAACCCTCATACAATAACCTTCTCCATACAAGATGGTCCCGTCAGCTCCAACTCCGACCTTCCTCCTGAGATACGATTATTTCCGATTTCCTGACATCAACCGAAATGCGGAGCGCCCTCCTCATCCTCCCTATCTTCCAGAGGACAGAAGGATTCAAATCTGTTGAAAACCATCCATCCGCATTACCTAACTCACCCCCCAGTGAGGACGCGGGCTCAGTTTAATCCCCATTTAGAAGCAACTCAGTATTTTAATGCTGATATTAAGAAACTATCCAGAACAGCTTCGACTTAACAAAGCCCGAGCTCCAGCGAGCGCGGTTAAGACTCACTTTCCAAACTCGAAGGGCCAAAATCAGTTTACCTACAACTTAGGCCAGGGATGCGGTTGGGCTTAGAGCATCCCAGCTATGTTCCCGCTGCCTTCCTGCTCCGTGTTTCACTTTCTCGGAGCGCCGCTTTGCTTTGGGCAGCAGCGGGAGCCTGGCAGCAGCAGCAAGAACGTTTTAGCACCCACCTCCAGAAGCAGAGGTCCCAGAGATTCCTTCTCAATCACCCCTTGGCTGCTGGACGAGATGTCAGACTTCTGGACTTCATCATCAGCCGCTTTCTCTGTAGCAAAGGAAAAGGGACATTTCAGCCAAAACCCTTCCATTAGTTTACTACTGAATTATTCCCAATAATAAAGAAATTATTCATCGCTTGTCATACAGGCAATGCACCAAAAAACTCCAGCATTTTCATTTCATCCCTCAGTCCTGTGAAGACATTATTATAATTTTTTATTAATTATGATAAAATAAAGGCACTAATTAGATCACAACCTACTGCTAGCAGGAAGGAAAAACCTGTCTTAGGCAGAAGCCTGCAGAAAGAGACCTCCAAAATCAACATTTTGAAAAGGAAACGGTAGATCCAGTTTAGCGCAAGCTACAGTATTTAATCTGGAACTTTTCGGACAACACTTTAAGAAATAACTGCCGAGAGGAATTAAAGGAAAACAGGCTGTGCCAAAGGAATCCTGATGAAGAAAAACCAGCAGCTCGTACCACTGATGTGCAGGGAGCATCCCGGGTGCCGGTCAGCCGGGAGCCTGCGGGGACGGGGACGGGAGGAGAGCATCCGACACGGAGCGGGTGATGCTGCTGGAGGAGCTGCATTGCTGAATAATCCCTTTGGGGAAAAAAAAAAAACGACCCAAAAAACGCGGAGAGAGGGCCCTGTTATTTATCTCGCACTCCCCCAAAAGGTGCTAGCCACGTCGCGCAGCTACTCCGAGGAATTCAGGATAAATCCAGCAGCGAAAGGCGGGCGGCAAGTGGGATGTGATAAAGCCAGCGATCACGGGCAAGTGAGCCACGATGCCGCTGGTGTTGTGTTTTGCTCCTCCACATCCATGACCGTTTTCCCCGGGGAAAGCCAGGAGAGTCCCTTAGCCACTCCGGACGCGATCCCGGAAGGATGGGGAGAGCAGCACCCCCGTCTTCCTGGGATGCAGTTGAGAATAAACCCTGATGGCTGGGAGTGACTCGGGGGGCTGGCAGCGCAAGCCCCGGCCGGGGCTGTAATATTTGCAAAGAGGAGATTAATTACTGTTTAATGACACAGTTTGGGTGGAATAAGAACAGAAAGAGGCAAACGGGAGCTAAACCTTGACGGAGGGGATCCCGGCTTCGTTGATCGGGCATCACTCAGCAAGTGGAAAGCAGGGACGTCTCAGATTGCGGATGCTTTTTGCCTCAGCCATATTTTGCTCTGAGATGCGAAAACTCCAGCTCCTGGGGACAGCCGGAGGGGCAGGGTATTACCCGCCGCACGTCGCTGCCCGTTGGCGCTGGGAAGGGACGTTATCAGCCGTGCAGGATGCGAAACAGCACAGGAGTCCCAGAGCATCCTCGGTCCAAGCTCAGACGGACAGCTTCGATGCACATTTTGATTAAAAATGAAAAAGACTCTCTGCGGCTTGCCGAAAAATGACTTGAAACTTGGTCCTCTGTTAATTTTACACCATTTACAAGCTCTTCCCAGGTACCAGAACCACAAATTCAGCCTAGCAGCTGAAAATGAAGCCGTGCTCTTTCTGTGTAACTGTTAATTGTTAGTACAAAGGAAGATGCTGCGGCCGGGATGCAGCCGGCGATTCGTGGACGATGTGCCCGGTCCAGGGGGATGCAGCCCCATCCTCGCGGGCTGCGCTTCCCCGCACGGCAGAGCTAACAGTCCTGGGGTTTGCTGGGAAACCCAAGGGATGCTCAGAAAAATCCCAAGGACTAAACACTGGGAGCCAGAGGAAGAAAACTGCCTGAACTGGTTTTAAGAGGGACGGCAGCAAGTTGTGAAGTTTATCGCCCAGCAGGACAAGGGAAAAGGCTCCTCAACCCACAGTGCCTCGCGTAGGACCTGCAATCCCTCGTGTGCATCAATAAAAACACGTTTATCAATCAAACGTAGATGTGTAACAACACAGCAGGCTGTTCAAAGAGCTCTGCCCAGCCTCTGTCGGTCCCTTCCCAGAGGGAAGATGTTTTCTGGGGATAAATATCTATCGAGCGCAGCAGCGTGCATGCCGGAGGTGCAAGCCAAGAGGTTTCCAGGACTGCCGGAGGTTTCCTGCTCATGTCTCCTGACACTTGGGTTTTCGTTTCTGACCATGCCAGCACCAAGGGAGCCTGTCCCCCGAATTGTCCGTAAGCGAAAGCTAAACTGCATCTGCTGTTCTGCAGCGCACGGGATGCAAGGTTTATTACTCAGCATCAAATCGCGGCTGCAAAACATACAGCTGTGTCACTTGAAGCTCTTCACCCCTGCGTCCTCCCAGGACTTCATCTCTCTTCAAGCTCCCTTTGGGTGTTTCTCTTTCCTGACTTTGTCCTTCATCCCGTGCCTCGCTCCTAACGCAGCTCCGGGAGGAGCGAGCCCGGCAGAGCGTTTGCTCAACGCTTGCTCTTGCGGAGGGGGCCGCCAGCTTCCCCCACCGATTTATCGGGTAATCTCTGCTCCTGCTTTCCCTCTCACCCGGCGGCTCCTCTTTCCTCTTTAGAAAATAAATCAACTGAAAAAGGTCGTGTCTTCGTCTCTGCTGGCACCGTCCCGAAAACAACAGGGAACGTGTACCCCGTTTCCAGCCCACACACACAGGTTTTGGATGCTCAAGCAACAGTCTGACTTCAACCCTAAAATACCTGACCTGCTACAGCCCCCTGTGGGCAGCTCACCTCATCCCCACGTGCCTCAGTTTCCCCCGTTTTAATCATAGAATCATAGAATTGTTGAGGTTGGAAGGGACCTTTAAGATCATCGAGTCCAACCTTTAGCCTACCCTGACAAGAGCCACTTCTAAACCATGTCCCTCAGTGCCCCATCTACCCTTTTTCTAAACACCTCCAGAGATGGTGAATCCACCACCTCCCTGGGCAGCCTATTCCAATGTTTAATAACCCTTTCAGTGAAAAAATGTCTCCTAATATCTAATCTAAACCTCCCCTGACGTAACTTGAACCCGTTTCCCCTCGTCCTATCACTTGTCACCAGGGAGAAGAGGTCAGCCCCCATCTCTCTACAACCTCCTTTCAGGTAGTTGTAGAGGGTGATAAGGTCTCCCCTCAGCCTCCTCTTCTCCAGGCTAAACAACCCCAGCTCCCTCAGTCGTTCCTCATAAGGTTTGTCCTCCAGACCCCTCACCAGCTTTGTAGCCCTTCTCTGGACACGCTCCAACACCTCAATGTCCCTCCTGTAGCGAGGGGCCCAAAACTGAACGCAGTACTCGAGGTGGGGCCTCACCAGTGCCGAGTACAGGGGGATGATCACTTCCCTAGTCCGGCTCACCACACTATTCCTGATACAGGCTAGGATGCTGTTGGCCTTCTTGGCCACCTGGGCACACTGCTGGCTCATATTCAGCCGGCTGTCAACCAACACTCCCAAGTCCTTTTCTGTCGAGCTGCTTTCGAGCCACTCTGCCCCAATCCTGTAGCACTGCATGGGGTTGTTGTGACCCAAGTGCAGGACCCGGCACTTGGCCTTGTTGAACCTCATACCATTGGTCACAGCCCATCGGTCCAGCCTGTCCAGATCCCTCTGCAGAGCCAACCTACCCTCAAGCAGATCAACACGCCCGCCCAGTTTAGTGTCATCTGCGAACTTACTGAGGGTGCATTCAATCCCTTCATCCAGATCATTGATAAAGATATTAAAGAGAACCGGCCCCAGCACCGAGCCCTGGGGGACACCACTTGTGACTGGACACCAACTGGATTTAACTCCATTTACCACCACTCTCTGGGCACGGCCATCCAGCCAGTTTTTTACCCAGCGCAGAGTACACCTGTCCAGGCCATGAGCAGCCAGTTTCTCCAGGAGAATGCTGTGGGAAACAGTGTCAAAAGCTTTGCAAAAATCCAAGTAGATAACATCCACAGCTTTTCCCTCATCCACTAAGTGGGTCACCTTATCATAGAAGGATATTAGGTTTGATAGGCATGACCTGCCCTTCACAAACCCATGCTGACTGGGCCTGATCACCCTGTTCTCCTGCATGTGCCGTGTAATGGCACTGAGGAGGATCTGTTCCATGACCTTCCCAGGCACCGAGGTCAGACTGACTGGCCTGTAGTTCCCCGGATCCTCCTTCCGGCCCTTCTTGTGGATGGGTGTCACATTTGCTAACCTCCAGTCAGCTGGGACCTCTCCGGTTGTCCAGGACTGCTCATAAATGATACCAAGTGGCCCGGCGAGCACCTCCGCCAGCTCTTTCAATACCCTTGGGTGGATCCCATCCGGCCCCATAGATTTGTTCACCTCCAGGTGCTGAAGCAGGTCCCTCACCATTTCCCTTTGGATTACGGGGGCTTCATTCTGCTCCCCATCCCTGTCTTCTAGTTCAGGGGTCTGGGTGCTCAGGGAACAACTGGTCCTACTGCTAAAGACTGAGGCAAAGACTTCATTAAGTACCTCAGCCTTTTCCTCATCCTTGGTCACTATGTTGCCGGCCCCATCTACTAGAGGACAGAGATAATCCTTAGTCCTCTTCCTATTGCTAATATATTTATAGAAGCTTTTTTTGTTGTCCTTGACAACAGAAGCCAGGTTTAGCTCCAGCTGGGCTTTAGCCCTCCTGATTTTTTCCCTACATAGCTTCACTACCTCTTTGTAGTCGTCTTGAGTGGCCTGCCCTTCCTTCCAGAGGCCATAGATCCTCTTTTTTTCCCGAAGTTGTAACACTAGCTCCCTGTTTAGCCAGGCCGGCCTTTTTCCCCGACGGCTTGTCTTCTGGCACATGGGGACAGCCTGCTCCTGGTTTCAAGCCAAAACCAGCATCCATCCCACCCGAGCCGCCTCCGCGCAGCCATGCCTGCATCCCGCCCGGCGCCGCCGCGTGCCTGAATCACGAAGGAGCAGCACCTTCCCGAGGAAAACACCCAAATCCCTTCCAGGGATGGAAGAGCTTCCCATGCACCCAAGCCCGCGGGGAGCTGGCGGGTGCCACAGCATGAGAAACGGCGCTTTTTTTCCTGCTTTTAATAAATTGATGCACTTAGAGGCAACGCACTGGCTTTCAGCTCTAATCTTTTAACTGGGCTGTGGGATGCTCCTCCTGCTTTAGTGAAATAGTTTCACCTGCCGGCTCCGAGCCCGTTATTCAGGAGGATTAACCAGCAGACGGATGCTCCATCACCACGTGAGTCCTTCTCCTTCCCACCTTCGCAGCCCCGGGACGCAGGAGCAGACGGATCCCTTAAAGCTCCCGCTCACCCTCTCCGGCGCGGCACATCCCAGCGACGCAAAACTCCTCCAAAGCCTCAGTGCATCCCGACTAAGCACTTCACTTCACCTGCTTTCAACACAGCTCTTCAGCTTTTCCATCCTGAGCACGCAAGGAATACGTTAAGTGCAAGCCGCTGCTTTGCACCTTAACACAATAATCTCAATTTTCTTTTCCTCCCAGCATTCGTCGCGGCGGTGGCTCTGCTACGCCGGCGACAGGCTGATGCTCTCGGGGAGCATCGGTCGCAGGCCAGGCATCCCCTGCGCTCGACACAGCCACACGCAGAGCAAATTCCCCGTTTCCCAAGCTCATAATCTCATTATTAAGCCGGACAGACAGATCCACGTGAAAATAAACCAACAACGGGAGCCACACGATCCCCGTTGGAGGCTGTCGGGATCCAGCCGCGGGACTTCGGCAGCCTGGGGCATCGTAAATCCCCACTGCACAAGCGAAGCCCGGCACGCCGGCGGCCCCGATTGGAACCTAATTGCTGCAAACGTGATTAAAGCAGGGTGGGGGTTTTTTTTCCCCTCTTGCAGCACAGAGAGGAGCTGTTTTAAATGCATTCCTCAAATTACGCCCCGATTTCCTGACAGGCAGGGAGATGTCTGGGTGCCTCCGGAGTCTATAGGAGCCGCGGAGTCCAAAAACATCAGGTCAGTGGACTTGAAACCCTGAGAGAAGTGTGTTATAACCGGGTCACCCGACACCATCGACGGGACCCGTTGCCCACTGCCGTGGCTGGGAACGCCACGGTCACTTTGCAAACAAATCTTGTCCCGTGCCAACCCCGCGCAAGCCAAGCCTGGCACGGGGAGAGGTGACATTTCCAGCTCAGCCCCGCTATGTCGCAGCCACACGAGCCGCCTGGCTTGAAGCCGCTTGGGTTTTTTTGCAGGATTAGAAGAAGGGATGGGGAAGGCACGAGGCCGGTGAGGGATGGAGGATGCTGCTAAAGCACGCCGGGACTGGGAAAGGCACGATACGCTCGGATGCCCCGATGCTGGAAGCGATGAGCAGCAGCACGAGTCGGTGGGAACAGATTTCGCATCACCGAGAGCTGCTCTCCCCGTCCCCCAGCCCGGTGGTACCCAGCTGCGTCCGGGGCTGCCGGCCAGGACGCTCTCGGCGTGCGGCTCCTCCCGGGCTCGGCACGGCGGAAGGAAGGCAAGGAGCAACGCTGGGGGGAGGGAACAGGGGTGGGAGGCGAGGTGAGGGCTGGCGGTGGGGTGACAAGCTGCTGAAATGGGGGGGTGCAGCCCAGGTAGGGGTACGGCGGCGAGTCAAGGTGTGGGGATGGGCAGCCGACCCGTTCAGAGCGTTTTCCCCGCTGATTTTAGAAGACTTCAGCATAGAATGTCCCTTTTTTTTCTTTTTTTAAGTAAAAGCCCAAAGCCAAGAGCACGCAGGGGAAAGGCAAACGGCTCATCTGGGGTGTCATTTCTGCTCCCCCAAAAGAGGCGGTGCAACATGCACCCCTCTAAAAACTGTCTCAGACCCTCTGCCTCTAAACCACACCACGTGGAGCTAAGCTGAAGGACGTGGCTTTGGCAAGCAGGTGCTACCACCCGCCCGCACAGGTGTGGGGTCAGTGGTGGCTTCCCTTTTCTTGGTCACTTTTCCCTCTCTGCATTACTATTTTTTATTTCCCCAACCTCCCTAGTTCGCCTTAGTTGCCTCCATCCCTTTGGCAGGTCTTCTGCTCTTTCTCTGCCACCACTTTTGGTGGCACAGCAGAACCACCCCCAGGAACCTGCGCTCGCCTCCCTCCACTTCCAGACCTCTGTACCTGAAACCTCGCACCTGGAGAAAATCAGATACCCAAAGCAGGGCGACAATCGGACATCCAAGGTAGGGAAAAAATAAGCGTTGGAGAGGAGCTGTGACCTCCTCCAGCAGCCACGGCTGGAGACCTTCCCCAGAGCAACGCTGAGGCCACGCGGGGTGGGAGCCACAGCCACATACTGCTTTTTACCCAAAACACAACAAAGCCCTGTGGCCAGAAGGGCACCTGCACTCCAAAGGGCTGGAGAAGTGAGGACGTGCCACCGGAGCGATGGCAGGAGGGCAGGGAAGGGCGGTGGCCCAGAGCCACTCCAAGGAATAAGGTGGGAGAGGAAGGAAAATGGGGGTAAAGGGGGTAGAGGTGGAGGGGAGAAGATGTCCAGCATTGATGTCCATCTGCCGTGTCTTGGGAAGTCAACCCCAGCCCTGCAGGCTCCACCACATGGAGCTTCATCCATAGCACCCAGGGCAAGCAACCTCCCATGGTCCCTCCAGCCCTTAAATCCGCACTTTCAAATTCAAATAATACAAGCTGTCTGATTCTGCTCTTCATCTAAAATTTTGCAGCTGAAACGCTTTTTTATTCCCCAGAAAGGAATAGCTGAAAAATAATATATTGCACACGGGCCTCCTAAACCAGGCTATAAAAAAAAATTCAAACCAGGGTTTTGTTGAGAAACGTCATGGGCACAGAAAATCAGAATAATTGTTTCCACTTGCCCAGCACAAAACTTTTGCCTTGAGTTGCGAGAAGCTCGCTGCCACCCCCCGAGGAAGCCCCAGCGGAGCCCCATGGTTGTGGGCATGACGGTCAGGACCAAACACTGCCCCACGCTCCCCAAGGGCTCAAAATTCAACCCAAAATTTCCAAGGGCAATGTTCATTTTTCTTTTTTTACGATAGAAGCCAGAAAAGTCTTTGGGTTTTGATTTTTCTATTAAAAATTCAACAGCTCAAAGGCAAGAAGTCCAAGCGAGGAGGACATGCAGCCTTTCTCAGAGCGTGTTGGGTACCAAGGATGATAGAGCTGGGCAAGATGGAGAAGTTGATGTGACACCTGGAAACCACGATGGAGCACCAGGCATGATGGCTCCCCGTCCCGGTCCTGTAGGACACAGCTCCGCAGCCTCCCTGGGGGCCGTGCCAGCTGAACGCCCCGGATCTCAGCCAGGATCTGCTCTATCTGCTTTTTAAAAGATGACCAAGTCAAAAAAGTCCACATCTGTAATTTTCCCACACGAGGAGCTTTGATTTTTACTTAATTAAAATCAGATGGAACAGACTCGGTGCACCCACGGATCGAGAGCGCAACAGAAAGCTGTGCCATTAATTAGTGCCTACCATGAGGTTCATCAGTCCAGCAAACCCAACAGGAAAAAAAAAACGCCATGAAAATAAACTCCTTGGCAGAAGGTGTGCACCAAGCGCACCTTCCAGTGGAGGAAGAAAAACATTGGTCTAAAAAAGCCATGAGAGGAGAAAAAGGCAAGAGCACTGATAGAGGAAAAGAGCCGGTAAGGGGATCTTGACCCGAGAAATGGGAATTCTTTCATGTTTTTCAAATGGTCCCCAAAGAGGAAGGCTCTGGGTCTATCTGTCAGGTTAGGGACACATTGGGGGAAAGGCTCTGAGCATCACTGGCTGCTGGTGGTGGTGGTGGTGGTGGCCTGGCCCAAGGTCCTGAGCTCACCTTCAGGCTCCAGTCCCAGCAAGCCCAAGCGCCCTCCTCCCCGTCAGCAGGGATCAACAAGTAGGGCAGGATCCAACCTCAACTGGGCGATGAAGCCAACTTCAAGGAAGACCATCCTACATAGCCTACAGGGTACATGCTTGGACCGCAGCGACGATGGCTTCTTTGGAGGTACTCTAAACCAAAATTCAAGCCATGGAAGCTGAGATTTGCCCAACGCCCACTTATTTAACGTCAGCATATTCACACGGAGGCAGATGCAGAAAACCCAGCCCAGAGTCCTCCCTTCTTCACTTCCACAAATACCAGATTCCTCTAAAACGCTGTATGGAAATCAGCAGCTCTTAGGTTGTATAACTTTTTATTCTAGTAGGAGGAAGGAAATTATCTGATCTATGAATTTAAAAAACTGTGGAAAAATACAATCTGTGAGATTCAGAGCTTGAAAATACCAGTGCAAGAAATAGAAAAGCAGATCTTGGCTTTCAGAAATCAGCACGGCTCCTTCAGAGCCCAGCGCTCGCCTGCTTTACACCATCCGTCGCGATGGTCTATTGGTGACAAGCCCCAGGGTGCTCCCCAACCGTTGGGGCACCACCCATAACGCCAGGCAGGAGCGCCCGGGACACCAGGGTGAGATCCATCCCACGGAGCAAAGGATGGAGATGTTTCCACCTGAGCTACTCACGTCATCCTCCCCTTAGAGCCGAAGCAGAGAAAAAGGCATTTTTAGAGGAGATTTGCCTTACCCATTTTAAATTCTTATTCTAAAATAGTCTCATTTTTGTGGGTTTTGGGGGGTGTTGTTATCCCCTAGCCCTATTCCACAACCAGCAGTCAACCAGCTTTTGCTCTCTCTCTTTTTTTTTCTTTCCCAGTTAGAGATGAAGTCCTGACTTCACCACCGAACTCCAACGTTGGCCCTTAAAAAATTAACCCATGCACCTCCAGAGCTGGGAACCCAGCGCTCGCTTCAGCCCTGAGTATTTCTCTGCCATCTCAGAGAACATCCTCACCGACACACATCCAAGTGGTTCTTCAGACGCATCTTGAACCCTTATTCTTCCATCAATGCACATGCAAAAATGCACACGTGAGGAGCACACATCTCACCAGGCACATGGTCAAGGGAGGAAACTAAGCCCTCGAGGTGTATAAAACTGGCTCCAGTGCCCATGTGGATGGTAAGGATTGAGGACTGAAGCTGGTGGCCACTCCAGTTGCATCAGGAAAGCCAACGGTGGAGACAGATCAGTGGAGGGCAAGAAAGTGGGACATCCTGACACTCTCCCACGTCTCACTTGAGCTACCTTCATGGCCAGGCTGGAAAAGCAGTCAAAAAAAGCAATCAAGCATTGCTGCTGTACTGGGAACAACGATGGTTCCATCTATTTGCCACGTTGCCTGCAGCCCAAGAGCTCGTCCTTACCACCTCCACCATGTCTACAACCAACCCCAGGAAACAGCCACTCCTGGCAGGCAACAACCCAACTCCGTACCAGGTCTTCAGCCTGGTGATCCCAAGCTCGAGCAACGTTAACCTTCCACATGGCTATGGGCTGCTCCCCAGTTTTGGCTGCTCCTCCAACTGGTATTTTCCCCGTTTTCCATGTAGAGGATAAGGATTTTGAGGGCAGGAATTTTGCTGTTTTTTCCTTTTAAACTCTTTTGTTATTTTTTTAAACACGTATCTACCCAGCAACAGGCACAACCAAGTTCACAACCAAGTTCCTCGGGAGTATACAAGGCAAATAAATCAACGGTTTTGTTTTAACCCATTTGACCCTTACTATAAATTTCAAAGAACATATTCCAGCGTTGCCCTCATCCTAAACCCACCATTACACACTCAACCTGTGACATCCTTCCAAGTGAGGACCGCAGGGAGGATGGACAAGACCCGTGCTTCCCTTTAACGAGCCGAAGATACAACTCCCCATTAACACTCCTGTTTTCCACCTGAAGAAACCCGATGCAGAAGCCCACATGCTTCTGCAGCTCTTGCTGGAGTGGATTAAAAAGATCATTGACATCTTCTGAGCTGAGAAGCCTAACACGCTACGTGAACGCTCGCAACCCAAAAGCCACCGGGGTTAGCTTCAACCAATGCTGCTTTCACACACCGTAGCGGTTGACCTCTTGAAGGACTCCAGATGGACCTGCAACATCTGCCCATGCCCCAAGGCAAAGAGTACCATCAGCGTACAGCAGCACCAAGGGTACAACTAACCCACCAACACCACTCCGATCAACAAACATCACTTTCTTTGGCAAAGTTTATATGGAAAACTCTATTTTTCTGCTTCTGATAAAACCCTTGCGTAATGGCGAAAAGCGCAGAGCAAGGCATGCTGCCGTTAAGACAGAAGGAAAAGGGTATTTCTTTCTGTCTTCACACCTTTTAGAGTTAAACATTAATGGTGTCGAGATGTCTTAAGTTAAAAAGGCGGGTTGTCTGAACAATGTCAGGAAAAATTATACGGTGCTGAGTGAATGCAAAATTAATGAGCGCTGAACGCTGACAGGAGAGAACAGGCATAAGGAGCCGAGACTTTTTTATAGTCGACGCTGAGATCAAGCAGGTAGAACATCTCCATCTTGCTGGGGAAAAGGAATAAAGGGAGGAAAAAACTTTTATCTGAAATCTGAAGAATTAAATTCCTTCAAAAACTGTGTCAACTCTGCACAGCCAAATCTGCAGAGACGAGAAAGGGCTACGTGTAGCTTCCCCCCACAACTTTAATTCAGCCCTGGCATAGCCTTCATTCTCCTTCTGCAGGCATAAAATACATCGCAACACCCTTTTAACGATCCAACTTAATTAATTTTGCAAAGAATTAGCCTGTCTTTTCTCAAGACGTAGCATCTTGAAGCCTTGCATGCTAAAGTCCATGAGAAGTTACTATTAAAAATTCACTCGTGTCAAGCGTTAAACCAGCTTTATGCTCAAGTTGCGCAGGCACGTCAAATATGTGAACGGCACCGGCGAGGAGACGCCTGCCAAAGCGTGCAGACAATGCAAAGCTGGAGCGCGGCGAGGGGGGAGCTGACGCTTCCCATGCACGGAGCAGCACTTCCCCCCCCCCAGCCCCGCTCCTCCGAGCCCGACTTTCTCGCGCCTCCCATCTGTCTCTCCTGGGTTGCAAAGGGAGAGCTGTCAATCTGCCGCTCTTGGGGGGATCTGTCGGAGGTAAAGGCAGACTTTGCAGCGTAAATGAACTGAAGGGTGGATGTAACACGTCCATGTGACTGTGGTCAGTAAGTGCAAGTGCAGCCCTGGGCCACAAGATGCCCCTGGGTGGACAGGGATGGGCAGGAGCAAGCCACATGGTACGGGAAGCTACCTAGAGAAGATGGAGACATGTGGTATGAGAAGCTACCCAGAGAAGATGGAGCCTCCTGATATGTGAAGCCACCCAGAGAACATGGAGCTGTGTGGTATGGGAAGCTAACTAGAGAAGATGGAGCCTCATTGTACGGGAAGCCACCCAGAGAAGAGGGAGCTGCATGGTACAGGAAGCCACCCAGAGATGGTGGAGCCATGCGGTACGGAAAGCCACCCAGAGAAGATGGAGCCAAGTGTCATGGGAAGCCATCCAGAGAAGACAGACCACGCCAGGCAGCTGAAGACCGCTTTCTCGTCAATCTGCGCAGAGCCTGCTCAGGAGGACCTCACCTCCAAAATGAACTTTAACTCTTCCATTGCAGCCGTTACATGGCGAACTGCGGCTGTTCCCAGTGGATGCAGGAAGGCAGAGCTCCCGGGTGCTCCATATCCCGCAGCCGGCGAGTGCCCGGCAGAGCAAGGAACAAGGATGAATATCCATCCTACGTCTTCCCCCAGGAAACACTGCACAGACTCATGCAATGGGGTTCTGCACCTAGGTCCAAGGCGCGCCTACCTGCACCTGTATTTTTAAGAACCGTATCCATTATTCCAAAATTTGGGATGGTCCAAACTGTTCCCTGGTCCCATAAGAAACTGTCCACGCAGATAATTCACTGTCTCAGTGCAGCAGCTGCACCAAACCCAGTGCAAACATCTGCCTGGGGAACCCGATCCAGCATTCCAGCATCCGTCAACCCCACTCATCGTAATACAGACTTAACGATTTAAAGGCGAGTTAGTTGAGACCAGCAGTTTAATCAATTAATGAAAACCCATCCTGGAACGTGGAATTCCTAAATAATATGGGCAAAACGAACGGTGAGAAATATCATTTAAAGCCATCCAAATGGTGTCACTGGCTCTCTCCTCGAGGTTCTGGTGAGGATTTAAGTGCCACCAAACAACCCCCTGATGAAATCGTGGGGCTCGGGGGAAGCAGAAGCAACCAGGTGAGGAGCGCGGCAGCTGGGCACCAGGGAATAACGTGGCCCCAGAGGGAGCGAGACCGCTCCTGCACCTCCTACACTCGTGTCCCGGCAAGTTTGTTTGCTTTGCCCAACCACACCGCTTGGCACAAGAAAAGCTATTATCTCCTTGTACAAATCTCCCTTTATTTCCTCTGCTCGCAGGAGCGTTAGGAGGATTAAGGTCTATAAAAGTTTGTTCAGGGGAAAATCTGAAATGAAAACAGAAGAACTCGCACGGCTGACTCCAAGTCTGGGGTGGCTTTTTTTCCCATAAGAAAGAGGTTTATTGTGTTACTTCTTGCTTTTCAGGCACGGCAACGCGTGCAGCGCCGGGCACTCTGATGGGTCAATAATGGAGACGGGCACTTGCAGAGATGTTTTGGGGTGGGCTGCCCTCTGAAGCCCCTCTCTCGCACGGGACACTTGACGACTAGGTCAGATGAGACGCCTCCATCACGGCTGCTAGAAGAGAGGTGGGATGGACCTCGCTCATCCAGCTCCCAAAGGGATTGCAGCTCACGGGATGGTCGAACCCCCTTCGATCATCAACCAAAGGAACCGGGGTCCAGAGCAGAGGGAGGACAAGCTCAGAGGAGGCAAAATCCTGCTCAGGTGCCATCCCGGGGGAAGAATAATCTTAAAATAGGTTCTGTTCATCTCCACGAAGGGTAAGGACGGCCACGAAAAGGACTTTAAAGAAAGGGGATTTTTTTTTTCCTTCCTCCTTTCCTACCTCTCTTAAAAATGAGACTGAATCAAGGAGAAAGAAGAAAAAAAAGGGGAAAAAAAAAGCTAATCCGGCACAGCAGAAGGCAGGAGGAGGAGTGATTTCTACAGGTGGTTTATGACTCTCCGCATGATCCACACGCCTGTTACATCCTATCAGATCCTCTTCTTACGGCGAGGTGCTAAAGGATTTATTAGTTCTTGACAGTGTGAGATGCTTAAAAGCTTGAGGATGTAATAACCAAATGTTCACTTGTTAAAATAAAGGCACCGTTTGGAGAGGTCTGCGCAATTCTTAGCAGCCTCCCCTTCCCCTTGGTCTATATTTAAGCTGCCAGCTAGATTAAAACTGTCAGAGCAGGGATGAGAATTTTATTGACATGCTTTGTAGGTGGTACGGCTCCATAAAATAAACATATACAGAGGATGCTCCCTGGTGTTGCTGCACAGGCAGAGATTTTTATAGTACTGACCTGGGGGAGTTTGTATCTGAAATCAATCCCTGATATAAAACAGATTCCAGAGGATACGGAGAGACAGACTTCACGAATGTCTGCGGAGAGCGTGGGCAGGGATGCAATCCGTTTAACATTTCACGTTGAAACCAAACTGCGGAGAAAGGGAGGGCGTGAAATTCCCCGAACCCGCTCCAACAAACTCATGCGTGAGGTGCAATTAATTACTCTGGTAACAGGGAGGTTTTAATCCCGGGAAGGGGGCAGGACGGAGCGTGGGGCGGGGGACCCATGTGGATGCAGCACGAGGACTCTCGCCCCGGCTCTGCGCTGGCAGAAGTCACTGCCGCAGATGGGGATCCGGCTCTCGAGGCATTTTTCAAAATGAAAGCATTCAGATTTAGAGACGAAGGCCAGGAGAGATCACCGGACTGGCCAGTCTGACCTCGTGAATATCGCAGAGCCATCAAAGTTCATCCACTTCCACCACCATGAGCCCTGAACTTCTGCTTGGCCAAAACCTGACGCAACCCACCGCTTCCCTTGGCAGCTGGTTCCCACCCCGATCTCCCTCCCAGTTGTAACTCTGGGCCCGAGTCCTAATTTGTTTTTGTCTGGCTTTGGCTTTGAGTCATTCTCTGTTATGCTGGATTTAAAAACTTCTTTAGTAGCCAGCATTTTCTGTTCTTGTTAGTGTTTATAGTGTCATCACCATGTCCCCACTCCTTTTCTTCCCCCCACGGATACACTTAACAGAGCTCTTCAACCTTCCAAGCTGCAAGACATTTTCTCCAGCCCCTGGCTCATTTCTGTGGCTCTCCTCTCTGCCTTCTGGATTTTGCAATCTCCTTCCAGCGTGGATACCAGGCCTGAGCTCCAGTTTCGTCCCACCAACTCCATGAACACGTAACATCACCCAAGAGGAGCCCACCTTGCTTTTCATCACAACCCAAGTTCACGTTGTCTGCCTTCACTTCCAGGATCTCCAGATCTTCTTGAAAAGCACCATTTCCCTGGTTACCATCCGCCCAGCACTCCTGTTTGCCCATTGCTGGCCCAGCAATGATTTTGTATTTCCTTCCACATCCACAGAGATGTTGAATAGCACCAAGATCTAGCAGAGACTCCCAAGAAGCTCCATGAAACTCAATTTTGAGAATAAAGGTGTTCCGCCAGGATGAGGAGAGGTCACCAGTGGTGTTCCTCTGGCGACCGAGGTAAGGCAGTCATGGAGGGAGAAAATACGCACCAACTCGAGGGCGGGCTGACCCGTTCACATGGAAGAGGACCAAATGGTAGAAAAACTACCCAATTGCTCTGCTAAACTGTGCTAATTTCTCCCACTTTCTACTACTTGAAGGTCACCCACTCATCAACCAAGAAAATGAGCTTTGGCTAAAAGTTGGGGATGGCTTTATGAAGGTGACAGAGGAGATGCCAACAGTTACCTCCAGCCTACCAGAGGTGGTATCAGCAACAACCTAATGCTACTGGTAAGATGTGGTAAGAAAATTCGTGACAGTTTGGGCAATTCAGTCAAGAAAAATGAAGTTCAATTGGAAGAAGTACACAAAGTAGGCTGACTAAAGGAAAGGTGTAACTATCTGACATCAAGACCCTAGGAGAGCTCGGTTTGTTGGACAAGTCAAGCGATGGTAGAGAACAAGAGCAACAACTTCATAAAAATACATTAGGGAAAGGTGGTAATTACCAAACAGAAGAAAGAATAAATCAAATTAAATGGGCAACGCTGGCACAGGAATGATCCGAAACCCATTTCCACTGAAAACGAGCAGGTGGTTTCATCCTCTTCAGAATCTCAGAAGGATTCCTGGAAGGCTGAAGTTAAACAGTTAAAAGGACTGGATCTGTTCTACTCTGTTTACCTTGGATCAGCATCACACTTGAGGGCTTTCAGTGGGCACCTACCAAAGCCAAGGAGGAATTCCCCCTCCCTCCTGATGTCTAATCTGGCCTCCGGGGTTTGGTTGTTTTTCTTTCTCTGTAGCCCGCTAACGTACGGTGAAAAATTGGCCGCCAAGACGGGATGAAAGCGGTGTGCACGCATCCCTCCCTCTAGTAGCACGAGGAGCTCCATCCGGGTTAACCCAACCACCAGGTCTGGGATGAAAAAAGAGCTTTCTTCCCCCAGCACCCGAAAACACCCGGCGACAGCGCCACTTGCCGAGAAGGTCCCTCCCGACCTCGGGGAGGAACCCGGAGTCTGCAAAACACCGCTCTAAGGCAAAAGCAAAGCTCCCCTTTTCTGACCTCCCTTGAAGCAAACAAAATCAGGAAAACTCCGATAAAGTCAATGCATTTCAAGAGGAGACTACAGCACCAGGCTGACAGTTGTAGCCTGAAGAGATTCCAATCTAATTTTAGATTTGACACAAACCTTAATGTGGTTTTAATTAATTAATTAAAAAAAAAATCCTTTAATTAATGTATAGCCCTTAAAGCGGTTTTCATTTACTCCATTTCCAGGAGATATTTCCACTTGCCTTGCTCCTCAGATGCCATTCTGCTGCTCGCTTTTGCTCTTCAGTCAAACCTCAAACATTAAGACCTAAACTCCTGTTTCTAACACATCGCTGGGACACTCTGAGCTCGGGTTGTTTCTTGAGCCTTCCCACTTTTAATCATTTTCCAAGTAAAGAGGTTTCCATTTCTTCTCTGACTATGCAAAAACTCTACCTTTTATTCTTCCACTGCATGAAAGTGTCCTCTTTGGGGTCCACTGAAGGACCTCGGTGTCAACTCAACACATAAAAGCCACCAAAAATTACACTTTAATTCTCTGAACCTAATAGTTTGTTTATCTCGATTTCTGCGCGTGAGGGAGAAAGGCAGCAGTGACGCTGTGCTGTCACCCTGTCCTCCTGGCAGCAACACCCACCCTGAGCAGCTCTCCAGGCCACCAAAGTAGGAGCTCAGATGTGACATGGGAATGCAGCAGGGCATCTCTGAGGCTCATCCCGGGGACCTCTCTCTCCCTTGGCTCTCCTGATGGCAAGCTGCACTCAGTAGAGCGGCCACTGGCTCTTGTCTTCAACCCGCTCTGCCCACGGGGCCACCCTGGACACCGTATCTAGATACTAGTTTTAAGCCCCCAGAGTAAGATAAACTGGAGCAAGTTCAGTGGAGGCCACCGAGATGGTCAGGGCTGGAGCCCTGATCCTGAGATGAGAGGACAAGGGAAGGGGTTTGCTCAGCCTGGAGAAGAGATGGATTTGGGGCACCTTACAGCAGCCTGCCCATGCCTACAAGACGTTATGGAGGTGATGGAGCCAGGCTCTTCACACCAATGCATGGTGAGAATATGAGAAGCAATGGGTCCAAGTGAAGCAAGAGACGTTTAGGTGGGACAGGAGGGAAGTCTTGTTCACCACAAGGCCAGCCAACTGTCGAAGCAGGTTGCCCAGAGCACTTGTGCTCCTCCATTCTTGAGGGCTTCCAAAGCCCAACTGGGTAAAGCCCTCAACACCACCACCACTATCAGAAATGGAAATAAGCTTTATGGAAATGAGACGGTTCCAGCCAGACAAGAGATTGCCAGCGCCCAGGTAAAATGTCAGACTTCTCCAAGAGGATACGGGATTACACTATGGGGAGAGGGAAGAGCTGAAATGAAAGCGTACTCAAAAATATAAAATGCAAGAAATAACGCAAGCATAAAGAAGGCAGAGCACGTTACGCAGAAGGTACTTTCCCTTGGCGGTGCGGAGGCAGCAGCTCCAAGGATCTGAGAAGTTCAATCAGAAACTGGAAATACTGCCCGTGATTCAAAGCATGTCAAGAAAGATGCATTCAATTTGGAGTCGTCGAAAGATGGATATGCAGACAATTTAGGAGGATTCTAAAGAGAAAAAAAAATAAACGCCTAAAGACTTGAATTACATTATTCTGGCAAAACAAAGCCAAGAGAGGGAGAAGGTCCCCAAGGCTCCTTCTACTCCTGCACTGGAGATGTCCAGCTCCTTTGCAGACAGAGTAACATGGACTTGGGCTAGAGATTTCCTCAAAGCTAATGGAAGTCCACACAGAGCTCCGTCCCCAGGGGCTGCGGACACAAAACCCCGTGTACTGAGGGTAACGTGGCAGCCTGGACCTGGGCAGAAGAAACCAGCTGAAAGCCCTTAATTGCTCTGCAGTGGGCTCCTCTGCTTTGGGGTAAAGCTTGCCAAGGGACACCGGCTCTGCGACTCGCATCCACACATTGCATGCAACTACTCGCTTTGTGGTTTTATGGGAGTAATTTTATGATCTTTAATAAGGTACCACAACACTCGGCTGTTGGGACAAGAAGGGGCTCTTGACTCAGTGCCCGAGGACAGGGTCTCCTCCTCTCCTCCTCCCAAAACCTCACGCCACCATCGCAGGCTGTGGGAGAAGCCTCTTCCCAGGCCACCACTTCACCATTTTCTGACCACTGCTAAATACAAAGCCAAGGGGTTTTTTTTTTTGTTCTCTTTTTAAAGCTCACCACGTGTTGGCATTCCCAAACCCAAGAAGAAACCCAGCATTCATTTGGAAGAGGCTTCCATACGTCCCACTGAGGACCCAGGACCTCTCTGCGCTAGAAGCTGCACATGTATATCACAAAATAAATCCAGGGCCAAACCTAAGCATATGACAAGACAGCAGGGAAACTTAATTAAAGGAAAGCCACTGACAGCCCAATGATCGTATGCAACAGAGCAGCCAAAATCAATAATCATTTCATATACTTCACTTAATTAATTTACTGTATTTACCCAAAAGGAAAATTACTTCCCCAGTAGGTTAACTTCCAAATGGGGGGTGGTCTTAAATTAAGGGTCCTCGTCTTTTCAGGCTGATGTTCCCTAGTGACAAAGCAGCACAAATTTGCCCGAAGGAGCCCGTCATTATTACAGCCACACTTCAGGAAAAAAAAAAACAAATAAAAAGATGCCAGGAGGACACAGCTACTCCATGGTTTTGCTGGACCTGAAAGAGGGACACCTCCATGCAGTAGAAGAACAAGCTGTGGAATTTTTGTGTAGTCCAAGAAGGGACAGAAATGCTCTTATCCCTAAAACCCCTGAAAATTATTTAAGGAAAGGCTCAAGAAATAGCCTTCTCCCCCTCCCTGTCCAAAGTAACTCAGCCTAAAAATTGAGGGTCATCTTTGCAGGTTAACACATTTGGGAGAGAAAGCGGAGTCTCCTGGTGCCCTCTGAAAACATCCCCAAACCAGGTCACTATTCCATAGCGTTATTAGAGAATAAAACTGCATTAATAAAGATTTGATTTTTTTTTTCCTCCTTATACATCCATAAGAATAAATTCAGCAGCCCCACCACCGAAAAGCCAGGCTTCACTGGGGCTGAAGGTGTCACACGTGGGGTCGTATGACCCCCCATCGCCACGAGAAGCCTCGCACTGCCAAGGCACGCCGTGGCTCAGGGTCCTTCATCAGACAAGCTGAGTTGTACAAATCCAAGCAAATACAGAATAAATCCTTTATTTTGGCAATTAGAGAGTAAATCTGCTGGGGCTTTTGGATCTCGCAGGACCAGAAACTCATGAGCATCACCCCACGCGTCCTGGCGGGGCCGGGAGCCGTGCCGCGGCTGCTCCTGGACCGGGTAAGCTGCCGGCTCCGCGCACCGATTCCCGCAGAAGCCGAGCATACGGCGGCACAGCGGGAGCGACCGGCAGCGAGCGGCGATGAGCAAACGCAGGAAGGACGGGGGGAAGGAGGTCCCTTGGACGCCGGCGGAGGTAGAGTCGCTTGCAATGCCTTTAGGAGGTGTTTCAAGGGCAACCCTCTGCGGCTGTTTGAGTTTGTAGGCGGCGTAATGAAAAGCTCAATACTGTTTGATTTATTCTATTAAGGTGCTGGATTTATACTCCTGCTCTGGAAGGAAATTAAGCAGCCTATCAATGGAGAGGGCTTTTGGGAAAAGACTTGGTGGCTTCATCTTAAAAAGGACGCTGCCAAGGTTGGGAGCTCTACAAGGGAGATGAGATGACCCCTCTGCCGGCTCCATCAGATCTCTGTACACTGCTCATCGCCTCTTCCATAAACCAAAGGTTATCAACCTCCCAAAACTGGGGCGTTCAATTAAAAAAGACATCTGGGGGAAACAAAGGAAATGCCTTTCTGGAGCCCGCCTGCCACCGCGGAGCCTGACGTCACAGGGGCATTGGATGCCGACGTTCTGCCTCTCCTCAGGGCAGGGGTCACCCCAACCTCCACAGCACTTGCAGGGTAGGCGTCAAGCATTACATTATTTTACAGAAAAGGAACAAAACCGGCAGTGGTCCATGCAGCAACACAGCTTTTCCAGTATCTCTGCTTGTCTTTGTACTCTCCTGTATGACCAAGATACCTTATTTTTGTGTTCGCAGACACGCAGCGGTCACCTTCCCCGCAGCAACCAAGCCTCCTCCCCGTCCTGCAGCCTCCTGACTCCATCACAGCTCCACCACGCTGCCCTGATGGCTTCTTCTAACGGCCTTTACATCACCCCTGCTAACCCTACAAGCCAGAGAGTGACGCAAAGCTGTCCAGCTTGCCTCCATCCATCACGTTTTGACCGCAGCAGCGCTGAACTAAAACCACCTGGGGTGAGCTCACCTCCACGTGATGGATGGACATCAGCTCCGTCTCACGGCACGGCTCCGCAGCAGAGGACCCACCCCAGGAGAGGACCGCCAGCATCCATGCGCTGGGCACGATGCCAGCCTGAAGGCAAAGGGGAGGAAGGTCCACACGGATGGACCGCTGCCCCACGGAGCCCAGGCAGGATGCTCAGAGAGATCTTCTCCTTGCTGACCTCCAAACTGCCCAGGAGATGTTGGTGGCCCTTTCTCCTCCTTCCCCGGCAAGTGACTGCATGCAAGCACGGTTCAGGGCTCCAACACTCGAACCACCCAACTCGAAAAAAATCAAAAAAACTTTTGCGGGACGGACGAAGGCTGAAAAATTAACTGTCTGGCCTCTTCCTCTGCTGCGTTTATTGCTGTCTTGGCAGATGAATTTCAGGTTGCTGCCACAGCCGCAAACCGCTTGTTCTGCCAACTGTACATTACTAACATTGGAAGGTGTCCAGACCTAGGAATCTTTTCTAAAAGCATTTGCTTCATACTTTAAATAGCAGCCCAGCAGGCGGGGGGATGGGCGGGAGGGCTCAGCCCCTGCGTGCGATCCATCTGCAAGCTTCTGCCGGCTCCTCCACCCTTTTGCGGGTTAAATCTGAGGACGACCCACGGTGCAGGTGCAGCGGGGGGAAAGCTGGTGGGATGTGACCTCTAAGCCCTCCGGGGCTGGCCAGGGGGAGGATGTGTCCCCCCCGGGATGTCCCCACTCCCCCGGCTCTGCCACCTGCCCCTTCCCAAGCTCTCCGGCTCTGCGCCTGGCACATTGTTAATTAAATTAATAACAGGACGTTGGCTGTTTTTTCATTGAAATCTGCTCTGCTACGAGGTTTAGCATCATTTTCCCCCGTGCTCTAGAGTTTTTCTTATTATTGGGCTGAACAGCATCGTTTGCTGGGATTTCTATGATTCTGTGATTTGCTGGGACGTCCTGAGCCCGCTGTACCACACCACTGCAAAGCCAAACTCCCCGGCTCCTCTCCGATACACGAAATGACGCCTCCAGCTGGGTTTCCTAACGGAGCATCGGAAGGAGCACGGCCACGCGCTGCAGGGTACGTCACCGCTCACAACACTCCAGCAACAAAACCACATCCTCAACAGCGAGCAAATATTAATCAGGTTTATGGCTGAGAAACAGAGAGGAGGAGGAGGAGGAGGGACACGGGCAGGGAAACACAACGTCTCACACTCGATATAACTACAAGGACAGAAAATTGTCCCTGGCCACAAATATTCTGACGTTTTGCCGTACTTCTCCTACCGCCTGGTGTAAAATGCTCTCGTAGTAAACTAAGAACAAATACAGGTGAAGTTTCTTTTTTTCCGTAATACGGCGCCACGCGAGATAAGCCGGCAATACAGAGCAAAGCTCAAGGCATAATATTTTTAAGTAGTGCTTGTCCTGGTTAATGTTCAGCCCCGCTGTGCAATGTCAAGAAAACTAATGAACAGTGAAGTGGCAGCGAGCAGGAACCTGGGCGTACTCACCCGCTACCAAACTCCTTTCAGAGCCCGGGCACAACGTGAACGAAAGCTAAAAGCAGTCGTCCTGGTTCATCGGGAAGGCCGGGCAACACGAGCTGAATGCTTTGCTACCACGCTTGGCCCAAAAGTCGGTGCTAAAGTAACAGCAAGCTGGGAGGAGCTACGGCAATGCCTGGCGTGTGACAGGACAAGGGGGAACGGTTTTAAATTAAAAGAGGGGAGATTTAGACTAGATCTAAGGAAGGAATTTTTCCCAATGAGGGTGGTGAGCCCCTGGCCCAGGTTGCCCAGAGAGGTGGTGGCTGCGCCATCCCTGGAAACATCCCAGGCCACGTTGGATGGGGCTTGGAGCAACCTGCTCGAGTTGAAGATGTCCCTGCCCAGGGCAGGGGGTTGGACTCAATGGCCTTTAAAGTCCCTTCCCACCCAAACCCTTCTGTGATTCTACGGAGCGTCTGTATGTGCGTACCCACGTCCCAGCCATGGGGTTTGGGAAAAATTTAACATCTGTTATCAGGCAACACGGCTCCGCTCGGAGCGTGCGGTGGGAGCTTTGGCAAAGGCAACACTTGACGGATGACGCGCTCTCAGCACTCACGCTGCGCGGGATTCACCTTGTGCACCAAGGACAAGCTGTTTGCACCAAGGACAAAGTATTTGCATGAAGGAAAAAGTATTTGCACAAAGGACAAAGGATTCGAGCACAGGAGATGGGCAGCCCTCAGCAGGCATGATGCGGAGCGAGCTGGAGCCCACCTGCAGCAGCTCCAGGAGGGATGCTGGGGTCGCGAGGACCTGAACAAGTCCCACTCCCTCCTCAAGACACCTCACGCCTTCTCCTGTGCATGGTTTGAGCCCTTTGGACTTCTACACTTCAGCCCATGAGTTGAAACTCTGGGTGAATTTTAACCTTTATACGGCTTCTTCAAGCACCTCTTCTCTGTCCACAGGTTACAGCGCCGTATTCACGGGCGGAAGGTGGATTAATGCCCCTCCGATCCGGCAGGAGAACAGATCTGCCAAGGGTACGTGGTTCTTCACCAAGTCTTGCACAGCGTGAGGCTGTCCTTCACCTTACCCGGCCATAAAATGGGGTTTCTGCACACAGTTAATAGCAGTATTGCTGATAAGCGCTTAATGGGCCTGATCCCGAAAGCTTAACAAGCACTTCTGGTTATTTTAATCTAAGGAGTAATTTCAGGATGAGTCACAAATATGGAGTAAAGTGCCACCTTGCCCCAGAAACAAAGGTGGCATCTTAAACAAGCCAAGCAACGAGGACAAAGCATACCCTTTCCATAAAAGCAAGAGAAGGAAAATTATTGCGAATGGAATGATTATGTCACGCTTCCTCATGAATTACGTCATCTGCTGCAATTTAGGGTCTGCAGGGTACCAGGAGAACGCTCCTACTCTGAAGCTTCCCCGCAAGCCGCGGCAGGAGGCTGCCGCCTTACCTTGCTCCAACCTCTTCATCTGCTGGATCTGATCAACCGTCTTTTTTAGGATCTTGCATTTGTCGGGTTTGACACTCAGAGTGTCGATGTCCCCGATGTTTGCAGACAGCAGCTCTGCCAGCTCCTCTAAATACTTGTTCTCCTGTTCCCGTCGCCGCTTTTCATTGCTGTTAAGAGAAGGGAAGAAAATTAAAAGCCACGGTAATGACTTTTCCCCACTGCTCAGCCTAATCACACCTGAGCACGGGACAAGAACCCAAAAATACAAGTACTTGCTGGAGTGATGACCGCGCTATAATCCAAATATCTCCAAAATACTGGGGATTTCATTCAGGCCTTTGTCTATTTTTATGCATATAACCAGAATTAATGCCAAGGAAGACACATAGGGCTAGCCAGACACCCCCAGCAAGAACAGACCTCTAACATTCAGGACTCTTCCTTCCTCTCAAAAATAGTTATAAGTCAGTTATATCAAAAATAATAAAAAATAGTTACATACAACCTCTTGTTTTTGTACAGCCACCATTCCAGCTGTCGCCAAGTTTAATCCTGAATTCGTACATAAAAACAAACAACATCCACCAGAGCTCACCGAAGGGAAAATCAGAATCAACGGTGACAAGAGGAAAATGAAAAATATTCATGAGATCAACCTTTTCGTCCCAGCAAAAGCTGCTTTTCTTTCAGCCCCCAGTCGCTGCAGAAGCTCAACGCTCTCCCATCAAATATTTGTAAATTCCGGGAACTGAGAGTAGGTTATTTATGCGCTATGACATGGCCATCGCTGAAGCCACCCTGGACACTGTAACATAGTCCTTTATCAAAGACGTTATAAGCATCGAAGCCACTAAAATAAGCTGTGCATATGGGAGAGACACACAGAGACACACTTTCCCTAAATACCTTCCTCTACATCAACCACAGGATGGAACGAGGACACCCCAAAATGCCCGACATGGCTCTCCACCGCTTGCCATGCCTTTTAGCAGGCTGGCTTTCAATAAGCCACCTCACTTTTTGTGGCAACCTCCACAGGACGCCCGGCACTCTAATGAAGAGGCACTGCCTGAAAATCCCCTAACGTTTACTCAACACCGAGAAGCTGCTGAGATGCCTGGGGGGAGAGTGAGATGTTCCTGGCCTCAAAGAGGCCCCACCGCTCACCGAGGGGCTGAGAAAACACTGGTTACAAAAGCTGACTCCAAAAGTCCGTCTTGGTAGGAGATTTGTGTCACACCACAGATGTGCATTGTGGTGGAACAAGCTCTGAAGGCTTCGAGAAGAGGTTTGGTTTCTTTTACCTGCTGAGAGTGCAAGCCAACTGGAACATGAATATACCTTCATCACTCTGCAGAGACCCTTTAGAAACCACACCTGTCCAAAAGGGGACGAGACACCACCAGCCCTCCCCGGTAAGGAGCTCCTCAGGTAGGCTGCACAGATGTTTCTTGATTTTTGCCTAATTCCACTTTATTAGCTCGATATCCAGATCTGACAGGTATGTGTTGTCTCTTGGGCATTTTTCTGCTGCTTAAATGCTCTCACATGAAAATACCTGATGACTGCAGGGATAAGACTCTGTGATGAACCTCCCCTTGCCTCCCAAGTTCATTCTCCATCACCGCGGTTCTCCTCCTGCCTGTGTCTCTCCAGGTGTCGTGACTGCCCGGAGGAGCGACAGGAATGACTCGCCCTCCTTTAACTCAGCGGAGCGGCAGTCAAAAAAGAAAGGAAAAAAACCAAAGACAAGACCAGCTGCGGGTGTGGAGAACCCAAGTTGTGTTTCTGCCTGGGCCACCAGTCCCATAAAGTCCATGAGTGAGACGTTCCATGGGAGAAACACAATGCGACCTGGAAACTCCTCCACAATGGGTTTGGGTGGGTGCAAGAGCCCTCATTTCCCTGGCAGGCAGCTGCCAACGGGTACGAAGGGGTCACAGGCAGCAAAACCAGCTTCACAGACGTAGGTTGGATGTCCAGCTGCTGCAGAAGCGCTGGGTCCAGCCATGGACCTCAGCCTTTCTGCACAGGTATCGGCGAGAGCAGCGCTGGCGCGCTCCCCAGCAATGGGCAGGCAAATGCTTCTTGAAGGAGCTGGGCGAGTACTTTATTTAAGGTCAAATTAATTCCTCGCCCTCCTTGCGAACCAAAAAGCAACAGCAGAGGGGAGAGAGAAAAAAAATAATTCCCTCTGTTGTGGGTGAGCTCACTTCATGAAAACCCTTAATGTCGCTGTTGCTGTGGCAACTTTCAAATTGTAGGAGGGAGAATTGGCCAATTTTCCTTACATAAAAGCATCATGAGAATATTACAGCAGTGGGCTGTTCTTTATGACTCCCAAGTATCATCAAAAGCAATAGTTAAACCTTCCAGGTTTTAACAAAGGAGTTTTGAAGTTCCCTTTGCTCCAGAGCACATTACGGAAGACTCTGACCAGCCCAGGGGGGAGGATGAGGTCCTTCCCCACCACGGCTGCAGGTCAGGAGATGGTCTGAAAGAAGGAAGACACAGCACCGGTGAAGACTTTTCTTCTGGATTTCAGTGACATGCTTCAGCTCCAGTGTTCGGGGTTGGATGGCCAACCCGATGACAAGGATTTGAGTCAACCCTTTTACAAATGCTGGTCGGTGCTTTGTGGATGTAAAAACTCATCGTGCTTGGACAAGGAAGGAGAATTCTCCATCCAGAAGTTTCTCCTTTTCTACAATCAGTTCATTCCTCAGCCTATATATTTTGAAAGACGCCTGGTGTCGGCAGCAGAAGGCCTTCTTGGGGTGCTGAGGGGTTAGGATACACACCACAGGAGATCTGCTTTCCAAAGACAGACCAGATGAAGCAAAGCCAGATGTGTGCTCATCCATCTGCAGAGCAGTTCCTTCAAGAACTTGTCCAATCCCGTCTTGCTACCCATGGCTTTGTCATGGGGACTCAAGGACCAACAGCTTTAACCTACACTCACCTCTGGGGCAAGGACCAGCTCCGGGACCAGCCTGGGGACGGCAGTGAGGGCTGCAGAGCTCTGACTCCAGTGACTCAGCCAGAAAGGGGAAATATTTCACGTGATTACAGAAGAATTTGGTAGGACTAAGACAGCTGCAAGTGCTATCAAAATGTCTTCTACAATTTAATGGCACAGCTAAGCCATGAACCACGCAGCCTTTGGAAGAAGGTGCATGAACTCTACAGAGATGTTGCAACCAAAAACTGCAATGAACAGAAATCCTCAACCAACCACTTAACGTCTCTCTTCTGGAACACCGTAGGCTTTATATTTGTGATCTAGAACACCACATATGAGCTGTAAGTGATAAAAAATACACCTGGGCTTTGCTCAGTGCATCAATATTCTGCAACGACGACCAAAACAGCATCCCAGGCAGCAGAGACAGAGAGTCAGCAGCAGCACGTACGTTCATCCTTACTAACAGACTATATCACCATGGGAAAAGATGTACAGGATTCACAGGGAGCCTGGAAAAGCCTTTGGAAGGAGATCACAACCGCCTCTATCCAGGACTTCTTAGCCTAATGCAGTTGATGAGGTTGCTGGGATGGGGAGGCTCCATCACAAGCAAAAAGTTCCTTTCTGCAGTGAGCTGAGCTTTGAAGCAGCCTGCGTCAGTGCAGAGAAATGAAGGTATTTCAGACAATTATTTTCTGCTCCATAACTGCACCATGGAGCAAGAAGGTCTCCACCAGAGCTTTTGAATACTACAAAACTGCTGATTTCTTGGGAATCTGGCACAAACAGGCAGAAGGCTTGGGATGATCTGCAGACCTCACAGAAGTATCTGCTCCAAATTTACCCCGAGAAAGCTTTCCTGATGCTCTGAGCGCTCTCAATTTATGAAATCAATACATTAACTTTGATAACGAGCCTCTAATCATCATTTGCCACCTAACAACAAGCAGAGCAGATGGGGAGCCGCATTTCCATCATGCTCCATCTTCCACCGCAGCCACCGCTAAAAGCAAAGCGAAGTTCTGGTGGGAAGTGTGAACGCTTCCGAGTGGCTGAAACCCGGCTCCATCTGCTCGAGCAGACGGGACGGAGCGACGCAGTGGGAATGACAAAATAGCCGTGGCAGGGGACGGATCGGGAGCAGTGCACGTACCTCTGGGCTGTATCGCAGGGAGAGCCTTTCCTCTTCCGAGAGTCGGGGTTGGCAGGGTCCGTTGAGCTGTCCCCGAGGCCACTCATGTTGGTTGACCTACTTTGCACCTGGAACCAAAGAGAGACAGGGTAAGGACAAGCTTTTTGCAGCTGCAGGAAGAGCGGTTCCTCCAAGGCAGAGCCAGAAAACATGGACCAAGTGCCCTCTGAAGAGGTAACTAACCCAACGCAAGTCTTTGTTATTGAATCAATGCCTCGTTTATGAAGGAAAGGGTGCGAAGGGAAGATAACACACGATCACGTTACCCTCCTTTTGGTGTCCTTTGGTGACCATTTGGCCAAGCAAGTCCTCACCACCAGCAACATCAAACTTCCATCACAGACTGAGCTCTTCCCTGTATCCCCGCAGATTTTAGCTTCCTGGCCTTACGGCATTTTAACAACTATCTAAACAAAGCTTGTTTCAATGCTTTGTTTATGTGTTTGACTGTGTTTGTTTTGTTTCCTTCTCCTTCAGCCCATCTTCGGCTCCTCTGCCATCTCCCCCCGGTTCCTCTGACTCACGGCTGGCAGAGGACGCTCCACCCTTCGCATTGTGTCGCTCCCCCACAACCTCCTTTCCCCTCAGCACACGGCCTGGGCTTTAATTAGAGCTGCAAACTGACTCATCTCTTAACGGGATGCGACACCCTCCCACGAACCCCTTCCCCACCTCCCGATGAGGCTGCCTCCCACGCGTGGGCCTCCCAGGCCCAACCTTCTCCTGGAAGAGATCTTCCCAACCATGGCCGGTCCTTGGCCAGTCCCAACACTGGGCACCTCCTGGGTTCCAGCTCTCTCCAACACATGGATGTTTCACCGTTGTTTTTAGGGTGTAATTTCAACAGATATTGGGTAAACCAGTCCATGCTATGGCAAGTGAGAGGTCTAAGCAACCCAAGAAGGTCTGGAAGTCATGAGGATTGTAACATTGCAATATCCCACATGCTAATGCTGCTTAATTATGAATTGTATTTTTCATATTTAACTGAATAAAATACTATCTAAGCTCAGTAAGGGCAAGAAAGCCAACTAAGGCTTCTTTCTGGACACTTCACCTTGAGGGGAGTTAAAGGGTTTGGCCAAAGACCGTGACACTCTCCAACCTGAGACCTCTGCCAGTCCCCTCCGACTGCCTAACTGGGATGAAACACATCTACAGGACAGGGTCAAACCCTCACACAACACGTTAAATCAGAGCTTCTCTAGAAAATAAATCAGCTATGCACGTTGCTTCCCTTGCTTTGGTAAAGCCATTCCATGATTTTTCCAGTAACCACAATAATTCCGTATTGGATAATGCCACCTTCCAAATTCTTTTATTTATTTCAGAACTTTTGGAAGTGTTTATCATTAGGAGAAGATACAATCCCCGAGAAACAAAGTAACGGAATCCTGGACAAGAAGTTAGTAGTTCAGAGAGTAAAAGGACTAAGTTCTTAAACTTAATTCCCTTCATTTCTTCTATTACTTTCTAAAAGTTGGAATTTTAATAAGGATTAAACAGCTGATGGAGTGTGACTCTAGAAGACATGTCCCCAGTTCCCACAGCCCAGAATCCCCCCGTTTTATTCAGCCTGCCTGAACGCGGATCGGGACGCCTTCGGTGGTCCAGCATCTCCCACCCGCTACCCAGCCTGGTGCAAGGCAGCCACTCATCAAAAGCCACCGGTGGTGGCTCATCTCGTGCTCAGACAGGTGACGACCGAAGTCCTACCAGCTTCTGAAAGTTCTCAAACCACATCTGCAGAGCAGCTCCTCCTGACCTCAGAGCAGTGGAGAGGGGTGGACACAGCCGTGAGCATCTCCTCCGCTCCCTGGTTGCCTGAAGACCCCAGTGTTCCCATTAAAACCCAGAAACCCCCCGCAGCCTGGGCTGCATCCCCAGCAGCGTGGGCAGCAGGGCGAGGGGGGGATTCTGCCCCTCTGCTGCGCTCGGGGGAGACCCCCCTGCAGTGCTGCCTCCAGCGCTGGGGCCTCGGCACAGGAGAGACACGGAGCTGTTGGAGCGGGGCCAGAGGAGGCCCCGGAGATGCTGGGAGGGCTGGAGCCCCTCTGCTGGGAGGACAGGCTGAGAGAGCTGGGGGGGTTCAGCCTGGAGAAGAGAAGGCTCCGCGGAGACCTTCCAGCCCCTGCCAGTCCCTCAAGGGGCTCCAGGAAAGCTGGGGAGGGACTCTGGAGCAGGGAGGGGAGCCATGGGACGAGGGGGAAGGGTTTGACACTGGAAGAGGGGAGATTGGGATGAGATATTGGGAAGAAATTCTTTGGTGTGAGGGGGGTGAGCCCCTGGCCCAGGTTGCCCAGAGAAGCTGTGGCTGCCCCATCCCTGGAGGGGTTCAAGGCCAGGTTGGCCGGGGCTTGGAGCAACCTGGGCTGGTGGGAGGTGTCCCTGCCCAGGGCAGGGGGTTGGACTAGATGGCCTTTTAATTGCCCCTTCCAACCCAAATCATTCTTTGATTCTCTGATTCTGTGAAAACCAGTGTTACCAGCTTCATTATCTCCTACAACCAAGGTGTCCGGGGGGTGTCACACATTTTCGTTCCTCAGTGACCCATCTCTACACTCGACATTGACAACCTCTACCCCAAAATAAGTGAAACATCTGTGCATAACACAGTGCTACGCGGAAAAAGCCCGTCTTTTGGCAGCACACAGGCATTTCTGCTAACGCTTGCGTCACCAGTGCTAAGGCGAACGTGGTTCCTGAAATCATTTTAGCAATATTAGCGCAGGCGATCGATGCCGCAGGCACGAGAGCTTGTCCACCGAATTCAGAAACCCTGAGCAGATGCCAACAAGCTAGCCATGACCAGGGATCCGAGTTCATCCCCTGCGTCTTTGGCACGTTTGCAAGAAGGAACGATGCCAAAGTAAATACAAGGAAGGGGGGAAAAAGCAAACTCTTGAAAAATTTAGAGATTGGAAAACTAGAAGTGCTGCATCATCTGCTTAGGGGGAGAAGGGCTCAGTGAGGTTTCAGATGAGCTTTCTGGGGTTTAAACCTTCTTCTTGAAGGTTTAACTTGCTCTCATCAAAACACTGAGTCTCCGTAAGTGGCGTTGCTCTTGCAGGTCCCGATCTTTCCTCTCAGCAACTGAATTAAAAGGAAAAATGAGCAGGGATATGGCAGGTAAAGCCGACCGTCCCACCGAGATGTTCCACTGCAGGACCGCGGCTTGGCAAGAGAGACCATATGCCCTAGAGAGGTGAAGTAAGGACAACATTGCAGCCTTAGCTGAAATCCTTGGCTTGAGTTAAGCCCTTGATGTAATACACTCAATGTTTCTTTTTATTGTAAAAGTAGTTTATTTTATGGCAAAACTTGCCAGGGCTGACAAGCCAAAAAATGTCATTTGGTCTAAAAATACCGGGGATGACTCGGTTTGAAAGCCCTGTTGGGTCAGGGCACGGCCAGGGGTTGATGCCCCCGCGGAGGGCAAGGGTTGGGCTGCGGCGAAAGGCAGCCCTGCCCGCGCTCGCGGCCCTTTCACCAGAAACCCGATTTCTAAACGCTGGCTTCTTGTAAAAACGTTAATATTCTGCTGGCTTAGGAAAGCAAACAGAGGCAGAGGAAGGACAGCAGGACGGTAATGAACACAAGCTAATTAGTTCAGCCAGGGGCAGGGGGGGAAGCGGCTTCCAGGCTTAATACAGGGGCTCTCCGATGCAGAGACCTCTGCTAAACCGATTGCTCCTCTGCTATCACAAGCCACCACAAAAATATATTAAGGGACAACATAAAATGCTGCTGATGTCCCTCCCGGTGCTGCTCGCTCATGGGGCTCCTTGGGAGACGTTTGACCATGGCAGGACCAAGACCTAAGCGTTGCATCAACACGAAGAGCGCTGGCCTCTCGCCCTCCTCCACATGCACACGGGTGAAGTCTCGTCCCAAAGATGCCCTGAACCTGCTGCTCTGAAGAAACTCCATGTCATGGTGCAAACCCAAACTGTGGAGTGTTCTGGGGTGTTTTTTCAACAGCTATGGATATTATCATTGCAACCAGCAGCTTCGTGCTTGGTCTTGTGTGCAGCCGGTGCACAAGTCCGTGGTCCTACAGCAGCGGTGTCGATGAGCAAAGCTGCGACGTGCACCATGTTTAGCAGCAAATCAAGCGCCTGCGATAAAAACTGCAGCTCCCCGGCCCCAGCTAAACCAGGGCGGAACTCAAGCCACCAGCGAGGAAAAAGGTTTGGAGCTTCTCCGAGGTGATTCTCCATATCCACGTTGCTGTTGCTCCCCTGGTTCTTAGTCCACAGCACTAGTCCCTGGCCCCACCTGTTACCGGCACCCAAGTGCACCACTGCATCTGCTCATCAGAGACTAATTAGTCTCAAAGAGATTAATGAGAAGGAAAAAAAAACAAAACAAAACAAAACAAAACAGAGAGGGGGAATGAACAAGAAGGACAAGAGCTGAAGTAACCTGCCCATGGCCAGGCAGATGAAACTACCTCTAATTTCCAACCCTGAACTCTCTCCTCTTCCCTTGGTCCTGCAACGTGCCATAGTGGAGCATCCACCTGAAGAAAATGCTGCTTTTTGGGATGCTAACGAATATCCTAGCACAGACCAGAGCCTTGACATGGAAGATGAAGCACCAGCCAACATCAATATTCTAACACAGCCTTGGGGATCATGACACGAATGCAATTTCCACATTAACAAAAACTAACAATAAGGGAAAAGGATGTGAATTATCACGGCTTAATGCTTCTGCTCTCCTAATAACACCAACGGATTTCCAATAGCTTCCCAAAGACGGCCATCGCTACCTCTAGCAGACACAAACAGCCCGAGTGGTTCAAACTGACAGCACAGGAGACGGAGCTGGCTGCTGAATCCTTAATTCTAACAGAACTGCCTACTTCTAAAATGTATTTCCCACATTTGGGATGAATTTGACCGCAAAAAAATGCTTGCAAAATAACACCAACATCTATTGGAGAGAGACAGAATTAATCGGCTGTTTTTAAGAAAATGACAATGTTGGAAAGCTCCCTCATATTACAGCTATTTATCATCAAAATATAACCCATCTGTGCGTACACAGTCTCAATTAGAGGTAATTAAGAGCATACTTGGAGTGTCGCAAGGACACATCTATATTGTTCCCCTCACAAGTTCATCATCAGCTGCTCCTCTCATCGCCGGGGTCAGAACAAACCTTGATTTTTTTTTTTATTTTTTTTTTAAACTTCTGCAGATCACAGAAGAAAGGCTGAAGCTGTGATGTGGACAGAGAAGAGGTAACGGGTGAGAAAGAGCGAGTCACTTGCTAACCTGCTGCATGTGGCGTTAGTTTGGGGCTGAGTTTTGTTAAAAAGAACTTCTTTTTCTGGCCTCATCTCCAACAAAAAAAGGAGAGAGATGCAAAGTCCTGATTAAACATTGTTGTTTTGGTGGCTAACGTTGTCAAAAACAAATGTCACATCTGTTTTGTGCAACACTCCTTGGGGGACGGCGCAAAATCCCTGTATCCATATGCCATCGCTCCAGCCTGTAGAGACGTCGCCTTCCATCTAAACCCTCTTTCCTTGGTACCTTACCCCAATTTCCCTGCTGCGTTTCCTCCTGCCTCTCACCTACCCCGCGAGCCCTCCGTCTTCCTTCTTTCCCGTGAGGGTGGTGAGCCCCTGGCCCAGGCTGCCCAGAGAAGCTGTGGCTGCCCCATCCCTGGAGGGGTTCAAGGCCAGGTTGGCCGGGGCTTGGAGCAACCTGGGCTGGTGGGAGGTGTCCCTGCCCAGGGCAGGGGGTGGCACTGGGTGGCCTTTAAGGTCCCTTCCCACCCAAACCATTCTGGGATTCTATGATTCTTCTGCCTGAGCCTCATGAAAATGCTGCTGGTGGACCCTCTGTCTCTGGGACATCCAACCCAAAACACATTGCACAGCCTGGGGAGCGTGGACAACTGGGTTTCTCTTGGTTCCCATTACTCACCCTGGCCTGAACATCCCCTCTTGACATCAAGCGATGCTTCCATTGTTACGGTAATAACGATGATGCTTGAGTCAAGGCTGGATGGGACATGCTCAAGGTCACCCCGAGGCCTTGCAGCAACCTTATGTTGAACCCACATCTCTGTGGTCATTAGGGCTGTACAAGGAGGGAGATGATGAATAAAGAGGAAAACTAAGTGTGTAATGTGGGGAAAACCAGAGCTGAAGGCAGGCGGGAGATCCACCCTGCCTGATCCCGCATCGCCTCTTTAAGTAGAGCCCATGGTGTTGGGACAAAGATGAATTCACGGAGAGAGCAGCACACTCCAATATCCCTGTGTCTGTCCAGCCTGGAGGGCCGGTGTTTGCTTTCCTTCCAAGGAGATAAGCGGGATGTGCAGAAATCTTAATTATTGCTGGCTCTGTGGTGGCAGCAGGCTAATAAAAGCTGTCAGCTCGGGGACTCGGTGGAGCGAAAGCCTGCCATCTCAATTCCCCGCATCTGCACCCACCCGCCGGTCCTGCGGGGCAGGGGACAGGGAGGACGTGTGAGATGCCTACACCCTTCAGGAGAGGCTTTCCACTGCCACCAGCACACAGGAGAAAGGACCACGGCAGGTCGGGCGGCCCCGGGCAGGTCATTTCTATACCCCACTCCTGCTATGCCACGAGGGAGGTAAGTTCAAACATCGCTGATGCAACACAGGTGAAAAAGCCACCGATCAAACACTCAACTGATCTGCAAGAGATTAACGTTATGAAAGATTTAACATTTTGACAGCTAAAAAGGTGAATTTCACTTCTCCGCCTCATTTTTCCCACCCTCAGGGGGCCGTGGCAGGAGACGGGGCCTCGTCCCAGGTCGCAGGGGGAAGCAGAGGCACAAACCAAGGTCTTGTGGGTCCAGACCCTCCCACGGCAGGGACGGCGGCTGCAGCCCGGGGAGCATGGCACCGGTGCTCCCGGCAAGGGGGACGCACACACGCTCTGGATTTTGGGGATGTGACGCAGGGAACAAGTCAGAGTTTAATTTAATTTCTTCCAAGCTGTTTACCGGGTCAGACTCCACCAACACACATTTTTTTCCTTTTTTACACAAGGATGGAAAACTCCTGACTATCGAACCAGCAGCTCCCCGAGCGCTGGCAAACCCCGGGAATTAATTGGCTTAATATTCACACAGTGCTCTGAATCCCCGTGCGAAGGGCACCCTGGAAGCGCAAAGCTCCGACACGCAGTGAGCATCCCAGGACACGTCACCCAGCAGCGGTCCATGACCTGGCACCAAACCTTTGAGGAGCTCTTTGCTCTTCAGGACCAAATGAGGAGATGGGGGCAGAGCTGAAGGTCTCTTCCCACCCTGTAGACCCCGCTGGGTTTTCTCCCCGCCCCTAACAGAGAAACCCAACCCATCCCGGTGGAAGACCAACCTCCTGGCACCAAACCCACCCTGCGTTCACCACTGCAGGTTTTGCAGAAGATGAGGTAGGAAATGCCAACCAGCTGGTGTGCCCACGGGGAATAAGAGTAGCCCTTGGCTTCACAGCTGGCCATGGTGGGCCAGCCAGCACCGAAAATCAAGTCCTTCACCCACAGGTCCTGCAGACCCGTGTCCTCTGCAGAGCAGCCATGGGAAGGAGTGAACCTCATACCGACCGGGTAGAGACAGGACATCAATCCCACCTCCCAGGGCCCCATTACTCTTGTAATTTTAATTCTGAGCACTAGAAACTTCTCCATACTGCGCAACGGAGAAGACAAGCTTTGCTGTCCAAAATCCAGGCTTCTCCATCACCTTCTGCCCACAAGAAATGGTTTGCTTTGGAAAGCTAACAGGGGCCGTCCAACCCATAAAACCGAACCTATTTGGCCAAAGGGAATTCTGCATACGGTAACAAAAATACACGCAGCCAAGTGAATTCCTTAAAGATGAAAGCACGGGCCAGCGGCACACCGGCTCTGCAAGTGCTTGCTCTCTACACGATCCCTAGAAAACACAAAAAGAAGGGAAAGCGGTCTATAAATCAATGTCCTGCAGACTAAGTATCATCCTTAGAGAGGCGACGGTCCAAAGAGAAGGTGTGAATTTTAATACGCCCATCATCTCCGTCGTATTTGCAACTCGCAGACCCACAGCAGTCATTCCCCTCTAGCCCGGGGATAATTCCAGCAGCCAATTTGTTTTACAAATGAATGGGAAAATATGGGAAAGGGCTTTGCCTTAGCACGATGAAAATGAATAATCCAGCTGTGGGAAATCAATATTTGATGCCTAAGGAGACCTCCGAAAATCCACAACGCCACTCTGTTATTTTCCCAAGCTCTCTTTAAAACTCACCTCAGCTAAAATACAACAGACAGGAGATAACTGATGTGCTGCTTATTACACTAATTGCAATCATCTCCTTGTTACCTGGTGCTCACCCACATCTGTTTGTCAGAGCCATCTGTTGTCTGTCTTAATTAAATCGCGTGCTCGGAGGGGCAGGGACTGTCACAGCACATGATTTTCTAACCCCTCGGCATCCCACTTCTGTCCGAGCATCTCCGTGCTACCACCGTGAATCCCCGCCCCCGCCCAAGCACAGGGAAAACAGCTAGAAAATAGGAAGCCAGAAAAACAAAACCCCACCCCAAAAATAAAGCAAATAAGCTCGGTAGGAATCACGCTGCACCACGCAGGGTTTTCAGGAGTAAATGATGTCCCACCGCTTCTGCTACCTGCCCAAACTTTCCAGGATTCACCTTCCGAGCTGCCTCTGGGGTTGTTATTTGGAAGAACGACGGGGCACCAACTCAAACCAAAACCAATCGTGGGGGTCAGATGAAAAACACGGCAACGAAACTCTTCCTTCTGCTGCATTACAAAAACTGTGGGAAAATGAAAAAGGACGACTTGCCTTGCACCGCCATCCTTCATGCTGCTGCCCCCAGGGTGCGGGGAACGGAGCCCACCAGCTCCAGCAAAGCCTTCAGAAGGTGCTGTCTTGCACCTCATCGCTCCACATTCATTTCTGCAGCGCTGAAATGCTGAGGAGTAATTATTAGCAACTTTGAGCATCAGCTCAAGATCTTCCCACTAAACCACACTCTCCTACAGGTTCTTCCACGCCTTCCCCGGAAGGTGGCTGCTCGGAAGATAATTCCAGACTCAAGAGATCAGAATTGACCGTAGATACACACGATGAAGTTGAAGCACCTAACTTTTTTTCTTTTTTTTTTTTTTTTTTTTTTTTTCAAAAAAACCCCACAAAAATGAGCACAAGCATCTCCTCAGACGCTGCCATCCGAAATGACAGCCATCTGAATTTCAGTATTACTGAATTTCTGCTCACGACGCTTGCTCTGAGCAGCACTGCGGGGAAAACTCACCCGCAAGTTGCTTTGATACTTGTTCAGCCCCTTCTCCTGAGGCGGTCCCTCCTGAGCTGTGGCTGTGGCTCCATTCCCCACCGGCTGGTGGGGAGCTGGGACAGGAGCACGCTGCTGCCATGGCACTGTCCCCGTCCCCAAGCAGGTCACCCTTGGTGTGACTACCCGGTGTCCCCGCTATTTGAACTCAGCTCCACCTTTAGGTGCTCAGGATGGGGAACTCCCAGCCTCTCTGCAGTCCTGGGGTTCAGCAGAATGAGCTACGGGCAAGCAGGGGACGAAGCTTTGCTGCTGGGCTTCCTCTCAACCAGGAGCCGGCTCCTTCCTAAGAGCTGGGTCAATAGAGGCACCCACCTGGTCTCAGCCATGGAGTTCCCTCTCCATATCAACCCTCTTGCCAAGATCCTAGACAAAACCAAGCCAGAATTCATTTCAGCAGCGCAGACAGCAATGGAATACGTTTAAGAGACAGACGCCTCGGTGCTAGGTAAGATGGGAACCCACCATCTTCAACTTGTACGGGTCATAACTCCGGATCAGCCCAGTTACTCCACCACCTCCACCTGCTCCAGCCCTGGGGAACATCCATGTAAAAGTATGACGACGCATCACTTTCCCTTCAAAATGACTCTGATCAGGTATTTTAAGCCCATGTAAAGATCTCCGAGTATTAAAACCGCTTTGTTTTTTATCCTCATTAAAAGCCCAATAGAAATTCAAATTTCTTCTTACACCAGCTGTTTTCCCAAAGCACACCAACTGCCGTATTACAGGGCTGCTCACGAATGTCAGCACGTACTCCGCGAGCATTTGCATCCATATATTTCTGCAAATCCAGAAAAAAAAAACAGAAGAAAGGCATGCTACCATTGCTGTTAGCGGACACGGAGCCGTCCACGGGAGGGGAAAACCAAAGCTACGTGGGTTGACCAAGAACCACCAGCCCAGCGGTGGGCTGGCTGCAGTGGTCCCTACAGCGGAGGACGCCGTGAAGTTTAAGTCTCTCTTAAAGATCTGGGCTTCAGTGCCATCCCGCTTGGATTTCTTTCCCTATTTTTCATTTCAGGACAAGGGCTGACAGCCCCACCAGATCCCCCCGAGGGTGCATCATGCACGGTTAATACTTTTGGAGGCATCAAGGCAGGAAGCAAGGTGAGATAAATGAATGCACAGCGACGGAGAGAAACGGCGGCAATACAAGAAACCCCCTGAAAAGGCGAGTCAAGCTTCGGCGTGTATAATTTTAATAATAAATAATATTTTTTCTCGTTGCCCAGCTCCTTTTAGTGCCACTGAGCACACTAAGATCAGCGAGAGGGAGGGAAATTTAGCCGGCAGATGACAAAAATGGCAATGCTTTGCTTAAAAATACATGGGCGCAAGGGCTCGTGGTGGGCTCCCACACGGGGGTCACCCCTTGCCCGCTACACCAGCCCTGTCCCACCTCTGGGAAAGGATGCTCTCCGTTCCACTGCAAGCAACAATCTTGCTCTTACAATGCAAAATATGTATTTTTTTTTTTTCCCCAATTTCTTTGCACTAATAATGGGAACACGTTGCAAACGCAAACTGAGGTGGACCCAGAAATGGGTATGCAATTCAGTTGCCATCCTTGAGCAGTCTTCCTCACGGAGCCGCTCGTGTCTCGACGCCAACGAGCATCGCTTGGCAATGTTTGCGGCAGAGATAAGATACAAAACATAACTGCAAGAAGCATAACCTTTTCTCCCAGTAACTGATAGGAAAAGTGGGTTAATTTATACAGCTCCTGAAAGGGAAAAATAAGGCTAATTCCCTCGCAGTCACAGAACATTACACACTTAGTTTCATATTACGCTCGTGAATTACACGTTGCAATTACACAATTTTCTCTATGGGGAGAAGAAAGTATTTGGCAGAACGTACAAATACATCAGGTTCTCATGTAGCACAAATTAACCAGCGGCACAAGCACATGTGGCTTCATAACAACCACCGTAACTCACCAGCAGCAAAGGCACCGGCGCATCCTACGTCGGACCGTGGAATGGGAACCCCATCAGCAGAGACGGCCCTTGGCCACCAGCAAGGTCGTGGCTTTTCCAGGCAAAGCCGGCTCCAACGCCTCCGACCAGAAGGCAGAGAGCAGGATGGAGTAGGGAAAAACCCCTTTTCAGGAGCGGCATGTGGGTCCGTGCTCCGCATGAGCCTGCCATAACCATGCTGTGCTGGTGACGGACCTGCTGTATGTAGGCGGACGCTGGGCTACAGGTCCCTTCTCTCCAAAATTTGCAGGATTTTTTTATCTATATATACACACGCAACCCAAATTTTGTTATTCCTTGTTTCTGTTCTTGCATAATATCTTGGATACCTCCAACACATGGATTAAAGAACAGACCCGGAGTGCTGGCCTGCAGCTGCAGAGCAAATATTCCAGCAGCCCGGCGAGAGCCACCGTAATGCCGGTCATGGAGATCCAGCAACCCCATCTTCCAAATGTGCACCCAAACCGCACGTTTCAGGGAAGGTGCGGTGTGAAAGAGCAGCCCTGACAGCTCCCAAAGAGCCACAAAACTCCCCACTTTTTAAACACAAAGTGTATTTAACTATCATTTACGCTGCACTTAGGCAAACTAAAATTCCTCCTTAAAATCCAGCAATTGATGCCCATCACACCTGTCTTTACTTTGGGTCAACTTCAGGCAAAAGCCCAGCAAAAACCAGTGACTGGAGGAACCCCGGTGGGGGGAAGGTCCTGGATCAAGCTCTATCTTCATGTCTGAGTGAGGAGCTTGAGCAAACTCAAGTGCCCTGACGGATCAGACAGAAAGGAAGACACCATACGCTGACGCAATATAAATGACATCTGCTGCTAAGACCAAAAATGCGAAGAAGCTGAACTGGTGGGAGGGCTGGGATCTCAGGCCTAATGTCTGACCTTGTAACCATGCTTTGAAGATATCTAAAAGAGGGCTACTGCACTAGCACAAGTTCTGGCCACTTCTTCTTCCCCTTTTTCTTTTGCTCTTTCTTGCTTTATTTTGCTTACTCACATCTGTCCTGCTTTTAGTCAAACACTTTGGACGACTTCTGCTTTCTCCTGCACGTTCTCACCATCAGCAGTATCTGCAGGTGCTTCTGGCACTAGCCAACAAAAAGTCCCTGCAAACGTCAGCACAGACGGCCCGCTGCTTCTCCTGCCTCCGCCTGAGACCTCTGGTTTCCACTGCCCACCTCTGGTCAGCTTCTGCTAGGCCCTCTGTAGGACTTCTGGTGCCCACACTGCTGGGATTCTCTCAGGATCTCCAGCTTCAATTCGTCTGAGAGAGAAAAGCCAAAACGTTGAGGATCACTAATGGGAGCTGTGAAAATGTGAAAAGACTTAAGTGGGTGGAGGAGGAGAGATGACAGAAGAAACCCTCAATAATAGTCTTTGCTGGGAAAGGAAAAGGCAAAGCACCAAGGTTGAATGAGCCAGAGCAAGATGTAATCCTGAGAGGAGCTGACAACACCCAGCTGAGTGGGATGTGAATTTTTCATACAATGATAGAATGGTTTTGGTTGGAAGAGACCTTTAAATATCATCTAGTTCAACCCCCTGCCATGGGCAAGGACATCTTTCACTCGATCAGACTGCTCAAAGGCCCATCCAACCTGACCTTGAACACTTCCAACGATGGGGCATCATCATTTTCCACCAACAGCACAACTCAGAAGAGCACAGTGACCCCGAGAAGATCCCGCTGCTGTCACCTCTGCATGGCCCTACTGAGCTCAACAGCCATCAGCCCTTGCTAGAGTGAGGAGGAGCCAAATCAAGATATCTAACACCGAGAACGTGAGCGACGCTGAGAACCAGCAGGAACCTTTCCCAAAGAGAAGCTGCAATGCCCTCTCCAGCTGGACAAGCCTGAAGATGGTCCACTGTCTTCTCGTGCTGTCTACTGTCATTTCTCACAGGGACAAGGTCAACTGCAGAGGTGGGTCCAACAGGAGGCTGAAAAACCCCAGGAGACGCTTCAGCCTTGTGCACGGGTACACTAACACCCCGGCTGCAGGAACCCCACCATCTCCGAGCTCTCATGAAAAGCAAGTGGGAGGAAAGCCTTCACAGCATTGTCTCCAAAATGACGTTTTATCTTGCTGGAGAGAATTTTTCACTTACCAAAACAAAGCACTGCATTATAGAGCTCATTTGAAAAGATTGCTGTGGTCTCCCTGTGAATAAATTAATCAATTTTATTAGTCTTGATGCTAAATTCCTGACTGACAGCTCCACTTCTGAAGATGCAAGCTGACGGCTGGCTGCCGTGGAAGAAGTCTGGAAGGCGACAGCTCAAAGAGCAAACCGAGATTCAATGAGCACACCAAAAATAAAAATATAAGAGAGTGTATTTTTTAACCCCTCGACGACTATCTCATTATAAAATTCTAGTTAGATTGCCTGATCTCCAACTACCTGAGGATTAACACACGAGGCAGGGTTATCATCCTGGTTTGGATATCATCTTGGTTTAACCACCCTTGGTAAAGTGTTGGCCATCACCAGGATTTTGCTAAAGGATAAAAAAATGCACATTTTTTCTAACCATAGAATTAAAAATAAATAAATAAAAAGGCTGATTGCTGAAGACAAAGCTTTAGAAAATCTTATGGTAAAACATCTACGGCACCCTGCATGCCTCAAGCTGGACTTCCAGTAACGGTCTGCTTCCTTAAAGTCCTTACCTGCTACCCACATTGGAGGTGTACCCCACAGGGTTCTGGACTCAGTTCTCCACCCCAAAACCACCCGTCAATACCCTTCTGTCACCACACAGACACCCAAGCACCCAATGGAGAGGACCAAAGAAGGTGTGGAGATGCACAACCCCCTGGCCTGGGTGTAGACCAGGGCCGGAGGTGTCAACTGGAGCTCCCTGTACCCTCCCTGATCCCTCCAGAGCACTGGGAGCAGGACATCACTTCCACCGGCGCTCATGGGGACAGGGATGAGTGTCCTTCTCTGCTGGTGCCACCAGCAGAAGGTTTTGCTCACCAGGACGTTAGGACCGCCCATTCATTCATGTCCAAAGCAAACAATCCATCAAAGCAAGTGAGTGCTTCACCTTCACAATTGATGTCCTACCCTCACGTAACCAACCGTATCAGCAGGACAAGCCCAGTGCCGTGCTGCAGCTTTTTAGATGGAGAAGGAAAGCCATTAGTAACATAGAATGAAAAAAAAAAACCACTGAATTGGGTTTCTTTTCTGCCAAAAGTAAATCTTTTGAAAGGCCATAGAGGGACACATTAAAAAAATGAAACCACAACAAAAGAAAAATACAGCTTAAAAAATAAAGCATTATCAGCCTTTTCCAAATGAAGCCAAACCCTTATGAAACCCGCTGAAGATCTACGCAGAGAAATTCCTCGATAATTGGATTATTGGTGTTAAAGAAACATCCTCAAGTCGCCGACAGCCCCGTCCTTATCCTCTACCCAAGTGTAGGTGACGCAGGACAGAAGCGGCACGTCTGCCTTTCATCTGCGTAGATCTTAGAGCTACACAAGACCATTTGTGACCAGAAGATCTCAACCAGCTTCTGAATCACAGCTGGTGCCTGATCCAGGGCAGACACCGCCTCCTCACCCTGTAGAAGGTGGGATGGGGTCACCATCCTTCTCACAAGGATGAAGGAAAGCCTCCAGCCTCCAGAGTATATCCTGGAGGATTTTGCTGCCAAAAGGGATGAAGACTGTTTTCACCTGCTGCTGACCCTACTCTACAGAAACGTGGCTGCGTCCTTGATGGTTCCTGAGCGCCTGCAGTGGGGTGGGGTTTCAAAGCCGATAAAAAATAAACAATATATCACAACAAATCTTGCTGTCGAGCAGATGATAACTGAGATACAAAGGCAGCGGTCCCAGCACAAGCTCTTCTTCCACCAGCCTGAGAAGGTTTGCAGAGCACCACCGAGGACCTCTTAAATACCCAGCAGCATGGGGGAGAGGTAGCTGATGGTGCTCACAGGATATCTGCTAAGCCTTCTTCTATCTATTATCTTAGGGATCACATAATTATTGAAATTTGCATACAGTACAAGATTTGTAAGAGATGTAACCATCGCTGAGAACAAAACCGGATTATGAAGCATCCCAGGGAGTTGAAAAATATGGGAGGAAACAAGATGAAACTTGGTCAAACACAACTTTAGTCAACAGTCACAGGGGGGAAAAGCCTCAGCTGCAGGAAGAAGAGGCTCCTACTGCCATTTACTGGGTTGGGGTGGTGTTATGGGGTTTTTTCCAAATATTTAACAGTAGGCAGATAATACCGAGCAAGATATTGGATGGGAACTTATACAAAATGCAGCACCAACACAGCAGCCCTCATGGATATTTGGACACTGTCAGCAGAGCATGGAGAATGAAGGGTTTGGGATTTTAGACGGCGTTGGTAGGTATCTGTGGGTAATTAGCTGAGCAAACAGAGGATTAGG